>NW_006434369.1:9070127-9119401 GCF_000325575.1 Pteropus alecto
ATCTGGACCAATAATCACTTCTTTATATACAAAAGAGTAATTAGCACCAGGCTGAGTACATGCTCTACAAATAATTGTAAATTGTTTAATTTTCCCCAAGTGGATTAAGTTGCATGCTTCTTGTCCATTGATTTTGCTTTCTTCTGCCTTGTCCAAAACATCAGGACAAAAAAAGCTATTGAAACTCAATTACTTAAGAAATTAAGTGAGAAAGCTCATCTTATCAATTCTAACAAAAAGTTTAAAATAAATAATAGGTCAAGCAAAAACTATTATTCTATTATAAAACTAGTCCATAATAAATATTTGAGTCTTAAATAATACTTTATATTATTAAAATGTTTTCAAGAATAAGAAATTCTACCAAATATGTATATGAGTGGCCTAGAGAAGCTATTTTACTTTCAAAGTAAGAGACTAAATAGAATGTTGTTCATCTATTTAATTTTAACAGAATTTTAGTCATGTTTTGTCATTGAATCTGAATTATTTAAGGGTCGCTGGAATTTTATGTTAATAGAAAATATGGTACATATGGTGAACAGAAAGTGGAGGAGCTTTATGTTTACCAAATGTTACAAAATGCAGTCCCATCTTTGAAATTTTCCCTTATTATTCACTTTGCGTTAAAAGGAAACACAGTGGTTATTCTCAACAATTTCGAAATGTTGCAGTCATTGACCCTTTGATAATATTGACCTAGAGTTTCTGAGGCATTAATTTGCCTTCAGCTATTTCTTCTTATGTTGCTGACTGTTATGTTGAAAACACTTAAGTTTAAACTGAATAAATGAAACCAAGATGCTAAATCATTACCAAGATTCTTGAAGATATGGGTTGTTAATAAACGACATTGTCTTTCCCCCTTCATGTTTATCTTTCTAAATTCTAGCTATCCTACAGATCTGCTCCTGGCTTAATTTCCATGTTTCTGCTTACTTTTCAGGTCTTCTGAGAGACATAGAAAGCAAGAAAAAGAACTATTATTCTGGGCTGATTTCTGAATAACAACATATACACGATTAAATGAAAGCAGTGGAAACACATAGGTAAAAAATTTCTTCAAAAAGGACAGTTTTTTTTTTTTTAAAGTTTCTTAGGATAACATTGGTTAATACAATTATATAATTTTGGGGTGTATATTATAATTTGACATCTATATATTCTATTGTGTGATTACCACCAAGAGTCCAGTTTCCTTCAGCTACCGTATATTTGAACCCTTTACTCACTTCACCCTCCCCTAAATCCTCTATATTTGACCTCCTTTACCCTGTCTACCTCTTACCTCCTCCCCCACTCCCTACCCTCTAGTAACCACTAGTCCATTGTCCATGTCCCTGAGTCTCTGTTTGTCCTGTTTATTTGTTGCTTTTAGGTTTATATTCCACATATAAGTGATATCATGCGATTTTTAACTAAAAAGGAGAGTTTAAATTCCACGTCTTTAATGAAAATTTCCTCACCATCAAGCCTAGAATGTTCTCTCCATGATCTGAACCCAAACGTCACCTGCAAAAAGTTTGGCATTTAAAAATTAATTTTCAAGCTACCTATAACTTGTTTCTTCAATAGATATTTCTATTGAGGCTGTCAGAAATGTCTTTAGTTTCCTACTATCCAAAATGCTTAGTATTGTGCCTTATACATTGCACACACATAATAAATACGGTTGATCCTAGACAAGAGTTTTGTTTCAACCAACAAACATTTCTACAAATTGACAGATATCTTGAAATTTTCTTAATCAAATTATATGTTAAATATATAAGAATGCTCTTATTTAAAGAAGTCATAGGAAAAATTTGGGTTTGGAGATGGCATTAAATATTCATCTAGTGTAGTTTCCAACCCACATAAACATAACCTTCTAGAATGTTCATGAAAATGAGCATTGAGCCTCTGCTGAAAACCTCCAGTAGAAGAAAAACAGCTATTACATCAGAGCCTGAAATATTCCTCTCCTCCTTTTGTGAATGTTCCATAAAGCAAAACACCATTTTCATTCTACTATTTAAAACATAATCTGGATTTTTCCACATGTTTATAATAGTCCCCCCTCCCATCTGCAGTTTTGCTTTCCGTGGTTTCAGTTACCCAAGGTCAACATCAGTCCAAAAATATTAAATGGAAAATTCCAGAAATAAACAATTTATAAGTTTTACATTACGCACCTTTCTGGGTAGTGTGATGAAATCTCGCACCATCTTGCTCCATCTTGCCTGGGACCTGAATCACCCCTTTGTCCAGTGTCTCCACATTCTATTCACTCCCCACCCATTAGTCACTTAGTAGCTATCTTGGTCATCAGAACAACTGTCTTGATAACACAGCGCTTGGTTCAAACAACCCTTGTAATTTGTTATAATTTTTCTATTTTACTATTAGTTGTTGCTAAAGTTTTTTTGTGCCTAATTTATAAATTCAACTTTATTATAAATAAGTATGTATAGGAAAAAAATATAGAATGCATAGGCTTTGAAACTACCCAAGGTTTTAGGTACTCAGCGGGGGTCCTGGAACATATCCCCCCACAGATAAGGGGGGACTACCATATTTAAATCTACACCTTCTTGAACACAGACTACATTATACCTGCTCACATGCTTCTCAATCGAACAGGTTTTCTGAAACATCAAGGATGTTCTAAAGTCTTTTGAACAACCAGGGACTTTAGTTGCCAGTTCATAGTGTGAGAATTAGCCAGCTCTAAGACAATATCTTCCACAATCCGGTAAGTGCTTGTGGTCTCTAGAAATTAAGGAACAATGTCCTCCCTTGGCAAAGAGTCTCAGCTAGCTCTGTGGAGCCCAGGTAGAATGCAAATTTGGAAAACTGTGCTGCCAATATGCTTCAGCTGGAGAAAAGTCTGTCGTAAGATGCTTATCAGACATCCTTTTATTGTCTCCTTAACAATGGAGAACAGTTCCACAAGCAGTCATTTCACATGCCATTCTGAGCAGAACAGAGGTCGCCAAGTAATAATAAAAAGAAGAATACAGGAATGCACAATAGGAGGGCACCCAGCAGGAAGATGATGCAGAGGTATCGGGGTCAGGATGAAATGGTGGAGACAGTGATTAAGATGTTATCTAGTTTGTACTCATCTTACTTCCTCTATTTCTTTTAAATCAATTGAAATAAGATCTATATGAGATGTGCCGTATTAAGAACAATGAGCCACCTTGAGAGGTTTCTTCGTTGTTATTATTGTTTTGGCTAACAACTTGCTTACAGGAGTCTTGTTCCAACCATAACTATTATATGATAACTTGTCAGGGAAGCTGAAAGAAAAAAAAAATTGAGCCAGTGTAAGATAAAAATCTCTCAAATCAGAATGAATTTTGGTGTTGATAGCTGTGTAGCTTTAGCAGGGCCCCCACTTGCCATTGTGTTCTGATGCTACCAAGGAGAGGGTTCCCTCACAACTCGTTTATAACAAGAAGCTCTCAGTGCTTCTTATTACAAGTGCTTCAGCTCACTGGGGATCTCCAGGTAGCAATGACCTCTCAGCCAACTTCAAACCTCATCCCAGCAAAGGAAGAACATGCTAAGCCACAATAATAATAGACTTTGTCATTATACCTTATTGCCAGTATTATCGCTATATATAGGTCCTGCATGAACTGTGATCTTCCTTGCTCTATCCATATCAAGAACTGTCACTTACTCTCAATGGTCATAGGAATAGAAAAAATAAGTTACACATGGCTTCTCCTTTAAGGATTTTTAAACTATCAGGCAAATAGCAAAATTATTTGTTTTACTGTGTTTTATCAGAGAACAATCTTTTCATACAATATTTCTTAAACATTCTAGGGGCTTAGCCCTGAAGTATAATATGAATAAGTTGGTTCCATGCCTGGGTGGACTAATCCATTTCCATGAGAAGGAGCCAATTTCACCATCGTGTGGCAAGTCCTGCAATAATAGATTTTTCTCTGGGAGCTGGAGGAAAGGAGTATGAAGTCTATTCTCAGATTAGGGAGAGCACACTCAGGGATGACCTCCTGTGTTGATGGCTCCTCTTTCTTCATCCCCGAGGAGACAAGGTAAAGGACAAAGAAGAAGAGATTCTAATAAGAGAAGTAGAATTTTTTCTTAGTTAAACAGCATTTCAGCTTCCTCTCCCTTTTAGATCAACTACTCACCATCCTTCTCTTATAACTTGTCTTCTTCCTCTTGAATCTCATTCCTTGTGGATTGCTTATTGCTTTCTTCTCTCTCCATCTTGTAGAATGGAGGCAACTCTAAACCAAAAGGCCTGAGATAAAACAAAACAACAAAAATAGAGCATTCCATCCAGGTGACTAAGGCAGCTCTGATTTGTGCCTTATGAGATTTCCTTTCTCTTGGCGTACACATTCTTGTCCTTTTCTCACTAGTAATGATGTGAAGTTGCTGAGTGATTTATTGGGGAAAGGAGAGAAGGCTATAGCCACAGATGGAGTGGGACAGGGTCACAGAATTGGGAATATTGGCTAGCTGTTCTTAGAAATGTAACTTTCCATGTCCTGGGTATTGTCATGTCTGTTGATAGTTTGTCACAATAAAAATAACCTTGTTCCAAATTCTAACTCTAATGCTACTTGATCCAGTGGCACAGGCATGTGGGAAAAGGCCCCTTTGGGACTCTGTTGGTAAGGGGTGCTGTTGACTCGTTCTCATCCTCTTTAAGCACAGGATAAAGCGACTAAAAAGAATGCTGGAGCTGCTGCCATGCTCTAGGGGTTGCTGCTGAGACTATGGAGGAGAGATGTCAGTCCTTCTCCATGCACAGCCCCTAGGTAGTCCACTTGTGTACTGTTTGTTAGGATAGTGGAAGTAGAGGGTATGGAACGGTGTTGATAGCATTAGAAGTTGATGTCTCAGAGAGACACTGCAATGGACCAAATGACTGTGTCCCCCAAAATTAATATGTTGAAAACCTAATCCCAATGAGATAGTATCTGGAAGTAGAACATTTGGAAATTAATTAGATCATGAGGATGGAGCCCTCATGAATAGGATCAGTGCCCTTATAAAAAGAGGCCAGAGAGTGAGCTAGCTCTCTTTCCACCATGTGAGGATACAAAAAGAAGTTGGCAGTCTGAAGCTTGGAAGCAGGCCTCATCAGACACAGGATCTGTCAGCACATTGATCTTGGACTTCCTAGCTTCAGAATTGTGAAAAATAAATTCTGTTGTTTATAAGCCACATAGTCTATGGTATTTTGTTACAGCAGCCTGCACTGAATAAGACAGAGATGGACAGAGAAACAGCCATGTCAATGACAGAATCAGAGCTAGCTACACAGCTAGCTATTCATGCTGTCCTGGGCTCCAGAAGGCACAAAGATGCCTGGCCTGTTTTCTTGGATGTCATGTGATTCTGTCTCTCCTATTAGTGTGTACATCCCTAGAATGAAACCCTCATCTCAGCCCTCCCTGACACATCTCAGTAACCAAAGTTTAAGTAAGTAACTGGCTAAGAAGGTAACATATACCTGGGACTTCCCGTGTTGGCTTTAGAGATAGACCAAGGACACTGGAAACTTTAAGGTGCTGAATTTAGTATGATAGACGCCAAAACGCATAACTGTAATATTCATGTGTAATCTGTACTGTGACATCCATCAGCGAAAGTGACCAAAATGTATGCTAGTTTATTAGGATTTTGTGGATTAATTTTTTGGTAGCCAATTGAACATGTCAAGCTTTTTCCTCTCATTTATCTTCATTTCTTTTCCTTTCCTTTTTAAGTATTGTGTACTGAGAAAGATTTTTGGTTCTTGGTTTGGGACAGTGGTTGACGTGAGACACAAACCAAAATTAATAGATGAAAGTACATAAGAAACCAAGCCAGACAAGTAAATAATTCCTTTAGAAGAGAGATCGAGGGAAGGAAATGCAGCCTAGGGCACACATGCTCTACTGGCCTAGGAGAACCACTTCAAGATCAAATGGGATTCCTAGAGATAAGCCCCTGCCATGAGGATCTCAATATGCCCAAGGTGAGTAAAGGAGGCCTGCTACTTGATTTTTATTCTTTCAGTTTAGAAACAAACAAACACAAACAAGAGCTTCACCTACAGGTACTATTCCAAAGTTAGGTTTCAATTCTTTACTCCTCAGGCCTCAGAGGTGAGCAGTCACTGGGCCTGGAAGTGATTTCTGTGTGGCAAGCACTCCTGCAAATGCCTTTTTACACATACAGTTATATTTAATTTACCTTAAAGATAGTACTATTTTGATTATACTCATTTTGTAAATGTGGAAAACTGAGGCACAGCCAATTTAAGTCACTTGCCCGGGTACTTCCCTATAGTCAGGACAATGTAAGTAAAGACATGACCGAGGCACTTCTGAATGACCCAATTTCTTCCCCGGGGTAACAAATCTGAGTTCTGTTGAAAGTCCTTCCATAGAGAGATGGAGGTGGTCGGTAATGATTTTTGGCTTGAATTCACACCTTCCTACCATATTCGTGGAGCAAAACCTTATTTGAGGAAGGAGCGACACTTCTGTGATTTAAAGGAATCTAGGAAATCCCCCCAGTCCTCAAAATAGTACTCCAACTCTGTCAGATCAGGAGACATGATCTCTGTACCATTGGAAAAAAAAAAAAACATGAGAATGACAATTTCATTCAGAAAAGTAGTGGTCGACCTAAGTCTATACTCAAATGTCAGGAGAAAATCAGAACCTTTTCTGAGAGTGAGTTGGGGTAGAAATGGAGTCAAAATATCATGAGAAGTGCAAAGAGGCTGCAAAAAGTAGAAAAGACAGCAGGAGGGAGGGGCTCAGAAGACAAACTTCATGGATGTCCAAGGGTTTCAAGGCCTGACTCATCCTGACCAGACAGCCTCAGCAGTTGTAAACCCCTGCTGAAGGCAGGAGCAACCAGGGGCGCCCTCAAGTCTGGTAGCCCTAATTAGCCTCAGAGCCTGGCCATGCAACAAACACACAGCTGGTGCCTCGGCCCATTGTCGTCTCACAAGATCATGAGGCCTCCAGACCTCTGCTACTGTTATGATCCCCTTCCCAGAGGGAGACATGTAAATTGTCAGGGCCAGATGACATCTGACAAGCCAAACCATTTTTAAAAGGAGGGGGTTGTGCAAAAAGCCCTCTCAGATGTTGAAATTAATATCCTCCACCCTATTACATAAATCACAGCTAATTCTTAAACTCTCCAAAGGCCCAGGAATCACAGTGCCTGTCTAGTGGTTAGGATTCCTAGGTTTTCTTCTTGGGCCTAGTTAGGAATTTCCTCATAATCTCTAATTCCCTGAGGATGGTGGCTATTAAAGAGGTTTCAACATTTTCTCTTTGTTTGCAAAATTCTCGAGCTCTCCCATTATTTCTGTGGAATAGGGATGTGCAGCAATTGAAAAAGGAAGTTATTCCTCAGAGATGAAAGATGGCTTGTTAAGGAATCAAAAAAATGAAAAATCACCAGGAAAAAAAAAAAAAACCCACTACCATGGCATGTCCTCCCATAACCAACCTTCTATTTCTGTCACTCCTTAAGGGAGAAGAAGATAGAAAAAGAAAATAGAACAAAAAGAAAATGAAGAAAAACTTTCTGGAATTCTGCACACTCTTCAGAAGAAGTCTCTTAGCCTTCCCTCTGGTCCCTGGGTGAACCAATGCATCGGATTCTTACCGTTTCCTCACATTACATGGATCAAGACTTTCCTAAACCTGGGACATCTGTGAGCCTCAGACAGATTGCTGATTCTAAAATGAGTGTCCTTTCCTACAATCTTACAGGTAGGTGACAGGCAGGTGGCAGTGCAAGGCCATAGATTTCTATTTTACCTAGAGCCAATCAGCTAAGTAAATTATTACAAGTTACACAGACTCCACAATCATAAACCAAGAAAAGCCTATTATTGGATTTTACTGAAGACTCTAATCTCATATTCTATTTAAAAAATCGAGGTTCATGGCAGCACTGCCCAGGCCCAATAACATAAGTGTACGTGCCAATATCTGGAATTTCATAATTTTTCATAAAGTGACTTTCAAATCAGTGCCTCATCATTTTTGTTTTGTTTGGATACTGTTTTTAATGGCTGTCATTCTTGTTTTTCAGTGACAAATTACTCTTGGTCTGGTTTCGTTATTACCTAAATTGTTTGCTGTAGTTTATTTGATTGACCCTATAATGTAGTAATGCGTTTTTGTTTCAAATTTATTTCTGGCCTATAATTTTCAAATTACTAAACTAAGATATATGTGTGTTATGATTTAAATAGAAATCATCCACACCTGTGCTAGAGTTGATAATAAGCCCTCAAAATGTTCTTGAATGGTAACACCTCCAGTTGAAAAGTGCCATCTATCAATTTGTTTTATTTAAATAATTTGCAACATACTAGCAAGATAGATGTAATAACATTACTGGGTTAGTTTTAGGTTTACATGACATGACTTTATAACTTGAAGTCCTATATAGAAGTTCATATGCTTTTCACATACAGTAAGTAATTCTTATATTGCCAGCAATAATTTTACTGTAACATGTTTTATTTTGCTTTTCTCTAATTTTATATGATCAATGGAGAGTGGGAATAGATTGTAGTCTAGAAGAAAACATTTTTTTAGTCTTGTTCTTGATGAAGTTTATAATTGACCCAAAGGACTGAAAATATGACATGTAATAAATCTTCAGAGCATGATCCTCTCCTGTTCTCAACACTGCACCCACACTTAAGGTCTAGAGGGCTACCCTACATCTTCAGCTTGTTGGGACTACTCCAGCAGCAGAGCAAAGGAAGAAATCAGAATTTAACTTTAAATGATATTTTTGTCTCATCACAAAAATAATGTATATTTGTGTGCAAAATTTTGGATAATACAGCAAAACCCAAAGGCAAAAATATTAATGACCCAGTTATTTTACCACCCACTCTTGATATGTTGAAATATTTAATCTGAATCCTTATTTTAAACAAACATAAGTATATAGACTTTTGTTACAAAATTAGAGTTGTTCTATATACACTGCTCTCTGTAAGGTGCTTTTCCTGAGCAATAATACATCAAGAACTTTTCCCCCAGGTTATTAGATGTTATTTTCTAAAACACCATTTTTATGGTTTTAATATATATATGTAAATATATATCATCATTTATTTAAACAGTGCCCCCCCCTTGGATCCAAGATGTTATTATTAAAAAACAATACCATGCCATCTTTGTAGCTTAATCTTTGCCCTGATCCATATTCTTTCTTCAGGATTAATTTCTAGGATAGGATCACTGGGTTAAAAGTCATCAATATTCACCAAGCTTTTGAAATAAAATGCCCTTCAGAAAGGGAATCAGTCCTTTTTTTTTCCAGTTTCCTCCCTCTCTTGGAAATTCTGTCCTGTGGCCAGGTTGACTGAGAATTAGCCAGCCTGCTTTGTGAAGGCGACTCTAAATAGTTCTGCCATGACCTTGAACTACAAGGACTGCCTTTACTTTATACTCATTGTTGGGAATCTAGAATGCAGTGGAAAGAGTACTGGGCTTGGAGACAGGATGTCTGATTTCAGGTCTTGAGCCACACACTAACTATGTGACAACATTGAGCAGATAAATTTAATATCTCTGGGCTTTGTCTCCTCACCTGTAAAATAAAGAGTTTGTTCTAGATGATCTCTATAATGTCTCACAACTCAAAAACTGCATAATTCTGTCATATATTTTAGACAAACCATCAAGCTATCCACCAGCACATGTAACTTTGTGGACCGTGGGCTCAATCTCTGGAAATTCCAAGTCTAGTTTCCCTGATATTATTGACCATAAAGAGTGCACAAAATGACCTTCAAGATAAAAGTTGTTTCATGTTTCAAAAATGTCATAGGATACTCATTAAAAAACAACTGTATAACCTGTATGGAATTCTTCTGTCATGGACACTGTAAAAGCTACCACATGTAAATATGTCATTTTATGCTGTGCTTCATGACCTGAAGCAGCGGTGAAAAGAGGGATGCCATTCGGGGCAGTGAGTTTTCCCATCAGAAGCCAACTTATTCACCTTAAACAGAGACATTGTGTTCTTTAGTTTTTCAGCTGGAAAACATCCCAGAAATGATACAGCTCTTAGCCAGATTGAAGTGACAGTTTGAAGGACATGAATATGAGCCGAGATCAACTTTTATTCTTTGCTACCCATGGAATTTATTGTTCTTACCTAATATGTAGGTTCTAAGAGGTAAATGAGGACAAAGATGCAATCTGCTCAGAGATGAATCTCCATGTTGGCTTATCAGCCATCTCATGGCTTGTTCTGCACTTTGGCTTCCAAAATTAAGAAGAAAAGAAAACTGTTTAATTCTGTTTTAACCATGAGAACTATCATGTACTGGGCTAAATACTTGACATACATTAGCTGATATAGTGAAAACAACACTGCGTGCAAAGTACATTTATCCTAATTTTAAAGAGAAGGCAAATTAGCCAAAAGAGGCTGAATAATTTTCCCAAAGTCACACAGATAGAAAATGGTAGAATTGGGACCTGGATGCAGGTATAAATATATAGCCAATAATCGGTATATAAACATTTTTTTAAAAAAACTTAAAAAAGAGGAAAAGTGCTTCAAATTCTAAAACAAAAGATGTTGGTATCTGTGGATAAAATGGAATACATTCTATTTCTTCAAGATTATTAGGTCTGTAATACTTATTACTCTGGTTTCTGTGTGAGTGTTGCCTTGCTTCAACCAGATATTAAACTATAATTTATATGTCCATGTATAAATATTTTAAACATTTAACCCTAAAAGTAATATTTTGTCCCTTAAACCAATATTTCTCAAAATGTTTGACCTCCACATACAATTAGAAATAAGATCTACATTGTGATTCTGTACACATTTCTATGCACACATACGTGAAACAAAATTTCATGAAACAGTATTTCTTCTCACTACACAGAATGCATTGTTTTCTGTTTTGTTCTATCTTATTTTTTAATGGTATTTATGATGCAATAAGCTGATTCATGACTTACTAATAGGACCTGTAGTGTGACACACTCTGCTGTACACTAAGCATTTAATTAACAATGAATATTTGCTCTAGGTAATTCCTTCATTATCGCCACTGCTCTCCATTCCTCCCCTCTCTGACACTACTTATCAAGAGAAGAATCCAATGCTTTATATCAAATACTTGAATTTCTCAAAACTCTCCTTCATTTCCTACTCTAAGGGAAGTCTGCCCTCTAATGATTCAAAAGCACCATTGATTTCAAAGACTCATCTCCTAACAAACCAAAAAGGAAATTATGAATATAAGAGTTTAGTCTAAATTTAGTTTGAATGTAGTCTAAATTTATTTAAAAGTGAGGGAATCTGAGGCCCAGAGAGACATCTGCCCCTACAGTGTGAGGTGGAGTGGCTTCAGGGAAGAGAAGGGAGACATCTACATCCCAGTTTGTACCATGACATTTTCTGGGACTCTGAGAACTATCTTAGAATCCACAGCATTGAGCCAGGAGAAATTAGGGGAGCTATAGGCCAAGGCCTGTACTTGGTGGTGGAAAACAAAATCTAATCTATATTTTAAGAAAGACCCATTAATTTGGACTTAAGGAAGTAAAGCAGGAGGACATATTTAGCCTTGATTCTGATTATTTTGATCAAAATTATATCAGACAATTCTCCCAATGGACTCCAAGAAGTAAGTTGATTAATTACTGTGAGAAACAATAACAAGAGAATACTGACTCTGCCTTTCATCCAGGAAGCTCCAAGGAGGGGCAGAGTGCAAGAAAGAGCCTAATCTTCCTTGTCCTTCTACTATGTGTTGCTAAAACACTGCACCCCTCTTTTTAAGCCCTTTTTAGTTTTTATCAGTTATATTATAATTGTCTTTTTACCTATCTGTAGTGCTTAAACAACTACATTATTTTGTGTGATTGAAGACAACCAAGTCCATCTTATTAATTATATCCCTAGCACTTATGTGGGTTATTCTGGTGAATGAACAAATGAATGAATGTTTAAGCATGCCTACACTGTGGCAGGTGTATTGGGAAATGAACTTTCACCTGCCTATTTCCTATCCATCCTTCATGATCCAGCTAAAATATCACCTTTTGTATAAACTAATCCTCAATTTGCCCACTGGATTATTCAGGCATTTTTTAACTTTTTGTTTCTGCATTTAACATCGCAAAGAATAAGCAAGTGTCAGTCAGTGCTATATCCAGATGGAGAATTCAGAAGTTTCTCTATAACCTAGCAATTCAAAATCCACCCCTAGTCCCTAATTTATTTACCCTGTTTTTCTCTGAGATAACTGTGTTACTATATGTCTGAGGCTGATTACAAGGAGAATAACTTTTATTATGTATGTACATGTGTATATGTGTATAATAGGCAGTATCATTCAGAAGGCACCTGAACTACCCCCAACTACCCCTCAAAAACATTTTAATAAATCATAAAAACTCTCCTGGGATCCACTCAGCTGTTCTTATTTGCAAGTAGAACAGTGGACACTCTTGAAACAGATTTTATCGACTGCCATTCTAATAGCAGGTATGGTGATATGAAGGCATGTCTTAATTATTTGGGAGGAAGGGACATTTATCAGTACAATTTCTGTGAAACTGATTAAACTGAGAAATATTTCATTGTGTGGCACCTACAGTAAATCTTACCTCCCTCAGCCCTTGTACAGCAAGAACTTATCTATCCCCCCTCCCTGACAGAGCCTTAGAAAGGCAAAAGGAATTTGGTATTATCAATGTGCTGGTTTATCAGATATGAATTCATTTGTTTTTCTCAAAATGACTTATCAGCATGAACAGAGCTGGCTGGCCCAAGTATGAATTGTGCTCCAAATACCCTTTTTGAGTTCCCCGGAGCTCAAGAATGTTTTATCTCCCAGTTTATTTCCCCTGTTTGTTTGTGTTCTTTTAACTTCTTACCTATTGAGGTGCATTTTTGCGTCAGGATTCCTGTAAAGACTAGTGGAATTCAAGCTGCTCAGCTCTGGCTGTCTGGTGGTCAGTGCGTCGGGTACAGTTTCAGCTCTTGTGGGAAAACAGTGGACAGTTGGGAGTGAGATGAATTGCCTGGTGATGGCTCCCAGTGTTGAGTAGCTGGGATGCTTCCTCATACAGCCGTTGTTTTCTTTATCTGGGCACAATGGAAATGTTCAACATGAAAAGACATGAAAGGAAGGGCCTGGGCCCAGCAGCCTTGCTTGTTAAACCAACATACCAGGAGAAAGAAGGGCTTCCTTTAGTTGAATCCCACTACCTGCCTCACCTCACCTCTGAGGGGTCCTGCACATCTCACAATGGGTTGATATGGGGCAGCCTAGCCAGGGCCTCATCCTATCCAAACTCTTTGATGCCAGACATTCATTCATCTTGTCCTGTGCTTTTAACACATGCCCTCGTCTTGCATCTTCCAGGGCCACAGATTCAATCTGTGAAAGGCTTCACAGCTAGGTATATGGAGAGGCTTAATTCAGACAGGCCTGACTGTTTTTCATTCCCTTGAACAAAAAGCAAGATATAACAGTTTAAATAAAAGTGTTTTCAGGTGGTCACAAATCTCTCTAAAAGTGAAAAAAATAGATACAGAATGTCAGTTTAGATTTGTTACTAGAAATACTTAATGGTTTGAGAAAAATAAAAGTTCTTCATTTTTGTTCTTGCTTTGGTTTATATTATCATAATTCTACATTTCTTTTAATGTTTCTGAGACTTGCATCTACACATGCAGGACACATCTCATGTGAGTGGGACCTAGAATTGAACCTGAGAGGAGGTTGTCAGAAATTTTTTGTAACCCATAGAAATCCTTCCTTTCTAGCATGGCACTATGCGGTTTGCAACAACAATGCTGGTAAGGACCATAGAATTATTAGGATGCATTTGAGTCCAAGGCCAGACTCATATATCTAAGCAAGTTTATTCAGCCTTTCTTATGAAAACTTCCCAAGGAAGTGACTCCATAAACCTCCCTAATGAGGTCTTACAGTAGTGAGGTGTCTGAAAATGGCAGTTCAGCAAGGAAATCTAAGTTAAGGTCAGGACTGAAAACTGTATGGAGTGTACTCCTGGCTTAATGCAAGCACCAGCCAGATGTCAGAAGCTCAGGTGGTCAAGGTAAAAGACGTACAGCATATGGTGTTACCAGAGATCAGAGCAAGGAAGAAAGGCAGGGATCTAGGGTGATCAGTCATAGGTTATTAGAAAGAAAGATATCTGAGGTCTGGGCAGGGGAAATGCTGAAAAGCTAAGAAAAGGTTAGATAAAACCACCTGCAAGTAGATAATGCTGATGTAAATCTGATTCTTAGACAAGGTCTACCCCAAATAGGACCTGCTTATATGGTCCTCAATGGAGGACTTCGATTAAGGGAGGCATTTAAGAGTGATCACCCTGAACCACCTGGAGCAAGGCAAGGACCCTGACTTTACACTTGCTTACCAACACCAAATCTCACTGGAAAATGAAAGCCGCCTTGCCTCCTTTTGCCTTGTGAGAAGACATGCTCCTCAGTTTTCATCTGTTTAAGCTACCAGAGTCACTAATGCCAAATCCTATTGTGCTTTGGTGTTTCTATAATGACTGCTCTCCAAGTTCACAACACTCTTCTAGTCCACCAAGCTGCAAGATTGAAGAGCTCAACAGGGAAAGATTATCAAGTTATCTTGGCAGAAGCAAAACTCCCATCTCTACATTACAATGCTGAATAGATTTGTTTTCTTTAAGTCCACTTTTAAAGAAAGTTTAATTTCTAGTGAGTGCTAAGGTGCCTCCTCTGCAAACCTAGCCAAACTTAGTCTCTTCTTACTTGAAAACTAAAAGACTGTGGTTACAGATATACGAAAAAAAGTGTGTCTCCATAATCCATATTTAAAATGTTATGATAATTCTTTACATTGCCAAATATTAAATTGGTTACTTATTAGCTCTTGCTACTCCCTGAAGGGGGTAAAAATGATGAAAAAATTCTACATGTGTCCTTAATTTTCATTTTCACAGTCACTAAAATATAAAGAAATCTTAGTTATTTTCTATCGTATGTTTTAATCAAAGGAAAGACAATATTAATGTCCTATGTGTTAAACATTAAGGAATATGATGACTTTGCCCTGTGATTTTTAAAGAACTTAAAAATAATTTAGAAATTTGCTACATGACTCATGACGGACTTGGAGCCCTTGGAAAACATTAGTAATTTGTGTTGCTGGAGGCTGTCTAATGGCCATTTTGTTGAGTAGGATTTCAGCTCTCATGAGAAAACATTGGACAATGAGATGAATTGTCTGGAGACGGCTCCTGGGGCTGAGCATCTAGGACCTTTCTTTATGCAGCCATTGTTTTCTTTCTCTATCTGAGTACAATAGAAAATGTCTGACGTGAAAGACAGTGCTTGGGCTAAGCAGCCCTGTCAAACAAGTGGTACAGATAAGTTCCAATGAACTCCAGCAGTGAAAAGGCCTGGGAGAAGTTAAATTTAAACTGTATATTGAAAAATGAGTAGGATTTCAATAACTGGAGAAGATGTTAGGGTATTCCTAGCAAGTTAGTGATAGGAATAAAGACCTATCAAAACTATTATGTTTTTAAAACTTAATACATGAATGATATCATAAAAAGTTATGCTAAGCCAACATAGGCAGAATCAACTACCATACTCTAATTTACACATTCATCATAGCACCTTTGGCTTTTGTGGCTCTTATTTGTGTCTATGTCTATTCTTAACTTGTGTCTCTAGCATCTCCCCTGGAGTCTGTATTTGATGACTGAATAAATTCTATAACTGTATATAGTTCAACACTATCTACAGGATAAAGTCTAAACCCCTTCCTTTGATATTCTAGGCTTGCTTCCTCTGCTAAACTAATCCTTTTACTATGCCCAGAGCATGCTAATGTAACTCTATTTCTAGGCCTTTACTACTATAGCTACCATGCTAGAAATACCCTAACAACTTCTCCAGTTATTGAAATCCTACTAATTTTTCAATATGCAGTTTAAATTCAACTTCCGCCAGGAGGACTTTTCACTGCTGGAGTTCATTAGAACTTCTCTGTACCACCTGTTTGACGTTTACTATTCCATGTTAATGTTTCTACTAGATGGTGTATTGTCTTCTCACCTATATTTTAAGATTCCTAGGGACAAAAACCATGTCTTTGATACTTATTTTAAATTCAATCTTTCATTTATAGATTGAATCATTCATTTATCTAAGAAACTTATTGAACATCAATCATGTGCACATACAATGTTGTAAAGAAAGAAAATTATGTAAAGCCCTTAGCTTCAAGGTTCTTAATATTAACAACAAAGTTCTTTCCACATAACAAATTTCAAAATATGATAATTGATTATTGATTGATTATCATTAAAAGATATTTCTCCATTAACAAAAATGTAGAGGTATCTTGAAGGCAATATTACATTTTTAAAACTTAATACATGCACAATATTATAAAAAGTTGTATTTCGGCCAACCCAACAAAGCTATCAAAATAGATTGTATATCCTGTAATTAATGTTTCTCCCTGAGAACAATCAGAAACAATAAAAATTAAAGCCAATTATTTAGCGGTCCATTGATAATTTGGCTGTTCTATAAGAGCTGATGAAGAATAAGATGCTGCACAAGGGTCTTTTTGGGGCAGATGGAAAGTAACTATTTGGTTCATTTTTGCAGTATCTCAGTTGTGTCCAGGAAAAGTGTGACTTCAGAAAAGTCTGCAGATTGTGTGTGCAGCTGATGATAATTAGTGCATGATCTCTTTCCTGAAAGCCTTGCTTGCTGATAAAAGAGTGGTACTAACTGAGAAGAGGAAATAACTTAGAGACACCATCATCCCCATTAGTTCTTATTTCTTCCATTATCTTTAGGCCAGAATTTGATTGAGCCATAGGAGAAGGAAGTATCTTTGCTCTCAATTCCCTTTAAAGTGAGCATTTTCTGTAAAGTTTGGTAATGACCCTGATTATATTTTTTAAGAAGTTATTTTCTACTGGTAAAAGCCTGCTCTTCAATCATCCCCTTAGTTCTCTCCCCTTCCAGAAAATGGACAACATGAGTTACTATGCTGACAAGTGACCAACTGACTGTCAAGCTTTCAGTACTCCTTTCCTTCAGGATCCCTCATGGACCATGTGTGATAAGGTACTTTTGTCATTCAAACCAAAGGCAACAATGTCAAGACACAGAGTAGAGACTATGTAGTTTACTGTTTACTTCACTTTAGGTGAAACATAAATGAAAATAGTAGCTCAATATTTTCTTCCTCTGCTATCAAAAGATTGCCTTGCTCACCAGCAAAGGTGGGAATACCTCAACAATGCCATCTGGTTAAGAAGCAGTAGTGCTTGTAGGAGCAGCAGCCTGGCGCACCTCATTATAGGGATGTATATGATCTCATTTAACCTAATGATAGGGAATTGCATCCTAGGAAAAGAAAATAGTATAGAAACACTAGTCACAAAAGACAGAAAAATGGGGATACCATATTGGTTGGGAGTTGGATGGGTAAAGGTGGGGGCATTTAGAGTGTTAAAAGCTGGGTTTCAGAGTGTTAAGAATATCCGACAGAGGATTATTGAAGTGAAAATATATGAGAAAAGGCACGAAAAAAAGTAGGTGACAAAAGTCCATGAACAAGGGCCTAACTCATATGAACCCAAGAATTCAGGCATGCCTGGGCCTGTCTGGAGGTCAGAGCGGACTTAGGAAAAATACACTGATAAGACATGCTGAGGCTGAGGGCTAAAATCCAGAAACAGGGCACTCCTGGAAGAGAGGCCACTTCGTACCATCCAGGTCTGGTCCTAACGAGGATAGAGAGGCAAAGTGACTGAGATTGGCTTGGGGCTCTAACTAGTGTGAGACACAACACACAGATTATCTTCTAGACTGCCCTTAAGGAGAATGAACTTGGTGACTAGAGGACTAGGGGATCATAAAGAAATGGGAAATAGAGTGCTGAATTGCTGAAAGAACAAGAAGAAACTGAGAACTCAATATAGCTCAGTGTCCTAGGAACAAAAGTATGAGGGTATAATCCAGTTCAGTGAGCCAAAGATAAACGCAGTGAGGATCACAGCAACATTATCACCAATGAGGAAAGTGAAATAGAATGCAAGCTTTGTGGGTGGCCATGGGGAAAGCTGAAGACCAGAGACTAACATGAAGAGGTGGGAGAAGAAAGCCATCTTGAGAGGTAGAAGAACATGGAAGCCCCTCCCAAGGAAAGTTCTGTAAGAAGTCTGATGTGGACCCCAAGAAGAAAGATTCATTTGTTGTGAACCCCAAGAAGGGATTCATTTGCTGATATAGACTCCTCAAGGTCAAATGAGGGCCCAAATTTTGTAAATAATAAATTGTCTAGCTGCCATTTGCTGACAGAGTCTCATGTACTCTGTATACCAGGGGGAATCTCTGACTGAATTCTCGGCTTCCCACACTGTGCCCTGCCTGTTTACACCCACACTGTGCCCTGCCTGTTTCCTGGAGTCAGCCACTCCAGGAAAGCCCTGGTTTCATCTTTCAACCAATGGACTGAGACCTACCCTGTCCAATCAGAACTGCAAAATTTAGATATTTCATTTACATAAAACAGACCTAATCAGGAATCTAGGTGGGAACTTTTGCTATAAAAAGTGGCTTCTCCTTTGTCTCCAAGGGACACAATTTAAGTTGCTACCTGAATTTGTGTCTCTGAGGCTACAGCTCCTTTTACTAAAATAAATGCTTTTTATTTTTTATTATAGTCTAAAATTAATGTGTATTTACACTGGGATACTAGTGGGTGCTAAACCATAGATTTCTGTTTTATTGCTGTTACTTATAATCCTATTAAACCTCAGGCTGTAGTGGCTCAGAAAACTTTTTTTTTTCTTTATGCCTACAGCACCAGATCTTACTTAGAGGTCTCCCATCCAAGTACTAACCAGACCCGACCCTGCTTAGTTTCCAAGATCAGACAGGATCAGGCATGTCCAGGGTGGCATGGACACAGACAGAAAAATTCTTGAATAAGGGTTTTTTGTAAAGGAAGATACTCTGGTTATTCTGGAGGTTAGGCTAGTAGAGAAACTTAATAAGAATGTAAGCTTCTCTCTCTTTCCACCTTAATTTAAATTTAGGATGGAGACAGATAATACCTTTTGTCCAGGCTAGATTTCAGAACTCTGGAGATAGTCTACATAGGAGTTAGAAGCAGGATCCAATAGACCCAAAATCAAACTATTCACTAGCCCATAGACTGAGGCCAGGGTAACCTCTTTAACTTCAATCCCCTCAACAGTTGAATGGAAATTATAATAGTATATAACTCTTAGAATAATTGAGAATAATAAATGATAATATGCCTTTAGTATACCTACTATATAACCCTATGGAGCATTCAGAGCACTAGTAATTAAAAGAGGGCAGCCCAGATCAGGAGTAAATTTCCACATATTACAAATAAGATTCTATGCAGTGCCAAGTACGAGCAACCTCAGGAAGTAGTTGAAGCAGAGTTAACGAGCCAGGAACCAAGGGAGGGGAGTGAGGGTGAGGGCCTATTGCTGTCTGTTTGCTATGTACAACAAAAGATCTTCTACTGTGCCCACTAAGCAGTCCATCTTGATCATCTTCAGGACAGACTCCTAAAATGCCACTTCTTTTTTCATCTCCTTCAACTGAACCACTAACAGATAAGCTCTAGTATGAGGAGTATGCATAGAGCACATGGTATATTTGGGAAAGAACTGAATTATCCTACTTTCAGCCCCTGAAATAGTGCATGTGTATGCATGCACACATGTGTGCCTGTGTATACATGTGTTCTTAAATACATGACCATGTGAGTGTTGGTGGCAGTGAGTGTGTTTCAGAGAGTATCTTTAATAGTCTTGTTTTATAACCTGGACTAATCTAGGTAATCTTGATCTTTGATGCATTTTAAATAGAAGAGAATGGGATTTTATCATCTCTACAGGACAATCTCACAATCTTTGTCAGATAGGTTAAAAATTAATAATTAACTAGGATAGTGTATAAGAACAATAGCTGTAAGTTTCCAAGGAATGGATGATGTACCAGCATATAGATAAATTCCCTTTGATATAGGAATTCAAGACAGAAATCTATGATATTACCCACTGGAATTCAATTATCCACAGTTCTTTATCTCCCCCCTCCCCCTTAATTTTCTACAGTTCTTACTTTAAATTTTGAAGAAGTTACAATGCTGGCTCTACAATGCTTTATGTTTCTGTTATTATGATTATTTACATTTGTTTTTTTCTGAGTACATTTATTTATTTTCTGAGAGTGAAAATGGTAATAAGACTCTCCCAGGGGTTTATTCCTCTCACAGAGTAGTGTGCATGAAAGAACAAGGAGGCTTTGGCCATTTCACAAGATCCTGGCCTCACCCAGCAGGCTCATGCTTTGCACATGTGTTGGAATATATATAAATTTGTACACACTTTGTTAAAATAAATTTGAAAGGAACCATTTAAAAAATGCTTCTAGTCACATTAGATTCTTAAAAATATATATTAGCTCCCATTATACAAGGAGCCCATGTTTTTCACAGTCTCTTTTACTTGTGAATTCTCCGATCTGGTAAAATTAGAAGCTTATGTTTCTCAAATTTCCTCAGGACAAAGGTATGGGTTCTAAAAGAAACCAGGAGATGGCAGTCAGAGAAAATTAAAAATGTGAAGTTTGGAGAACAAGAAAGGTACAGGATTATTATTTTACCCAATTCTAGAGAACAAGACCAAGACAGGACCTAAATATCTAATTAGTGTTTGGCCCACTACTATAGATCATAAACATCTGCTCTTTGTGGCAAATATGAGACCTAGTCCTCATGTGTCCCTACAATTTACAATACCCCTTCCATCTTTATCATTTCTAGAGAATTAACCAAAGTAAGAGGTAGGCAGATCCATAAAAGTTAAAGAAAGTATTAAGATAATTTAAAATTTAGATGTGTAAAATTTTTATATTCTGTAAAAATGTTAAATAAAAAATAAAATTCACACTACTTGGATCTCCATGAAATATTGATGCAGAGAATGAATACAATAGTAGAGTTGTATTGTTTTAGATTCTAGTTAAGACTATAATAGCATTCAAACACCTATAGCATTATTATCTCTACTGAAGACACCTTGTAATGGACACCATTAAAATTCTGACCTCAACAACCAAGCCTCCAAGAGAAGCCATGATTGAATGAAAGTTTTTTGTAAAAATGCAGGAGTTTCCTAATTTTGCCGGTTATTTTAGCTCAACAGGGTCAACAAAATGATCCTGACCTGAGCAAACTGGTAAAAGGAGCCAGCAAGGCAACTGTCAAGCAGAAGGATGACATGGATGACCAGGAAGATAGCATAATTCAGACTTGCAATCTAGCTGCCAGAATTGGACACACTCACTAGGAAAGTGGGGAGGAGAAGAGATGAAGTCTGGGTGGATGTGCAACTACAATTAGAGATCTGACTCCGAGAATGATCCAGGTGTCACATCCCCAGTGCAGTCCAACCTGGTGAGCATCATGAAGAGAAGGATGCCTCAATCATGGACAAATCTCCATCAGCTGAATGGAATAAAGCTGCAACTCTGCAACAGCGGACAACTCAGAGCTTCTCCCGGGAAAGTTTCTGCAATGTGCTATAATGGCGTGAGACTACAGTGCCAGGGTACATTGGTCCTCTTCCAGCAGTTTTGTGCTAACAGATCATGGAAGCATTCCTGACGTGTGGAAGGTTGGTTATGCTTTATACATAGACCTCTTCATATCTTCCTCACTGGAGAGAGTAAACACACTCATGAAGACCCCCTCAGAGAGAGGGAGAAAGGCCTGGATGCTTCAGCACTCAATACTCTATGTCTTATGTGGATGCTATGTTGTTTGTATCTTGTAGGCAATCCAAACAGCCTCCTTTGCTATCTGTCTGGCACTACAGCAAATTTAAGAGAGACAGAAAATGCTCTGAATGTTGAATCTGAAAAGACAAATGTTCGAGATAAAAGCAGAAGCCATGGTGTCGACCCCACCTCTTTTCAAGGGTTCTTTTCTAAATCCACAAGGGAAATATCGACGGAAGAAAGGCCAAGTAGCTTTTGGGGGCAGGCTGAGTGGGAGATTTTTCTGAGAAAGAAAGAAAAATGAGACTGCCTGGTAGAAAAAGCAGCAAACAATGACATCAGCTTTACATTTTGGAACATGTAACTCAGTAAACAGCAGTTTATGTGTCCTATTCCAAGCCTTGCCTAAAAAATTGCAACTGAAAACGTGAAAACAAAAATCACCCGTTAAGGCCCTACAATGTTATCTCTTTCGTTTGTCAAAGGTCTGTGCCAAGGTGACCACACTGCTAATGCCGAATGCTTATAACCTGCTTTGCAAATCAGTGATCCTCCCAGCATTTTATCAGAAAAGTAGAGTCCTACATTCTCTATTCTGGGCAACCTCTAATTTTTTTAACTATGGTAAGAACATTCAACTTCAGAGCTACCCTCTTAATAAACGTTAACCGTACAATACGGTATTGGAAAGTATAGATACAATGTTGTACAGATCTCCAGAACTTATTCATATTACATAAGTGAAACTTTATACCCATTGAACAACAGCCCTTACATTCTATTCTCCAACCAGCCCTTGGCAATCACCGTTTGACACTCTGTTTCTATGAGTTTGGTTCTTTTAGATACTTCACATAAGTGGAATCTTATAGTATTTGTTCTTCCATGACAGGCTTATTTCACTTAGTATAATGTCCTCCAGGTCCATCTGTGCTGTAGCATGTAAAAGGATTTCCTTTCCTTGTTTGGCTGAATTGTATTTGTGTGTATGAGTGTATTGTCACATTTTCTTTATCTATTCATCCATTAATGGACATTTATGTTATTTCTAGTACTTGGATATTATAAATAGCACTGCAATGAACATGGGAGTGTACATATCTCCTCAAATCTTGATTTCAAATATTTTCAGTGAATACTCAGAATTAGGATTGCTGGATCAGATCATAATTCTATTTTTAGTTTGTGAGAAACCATTATACTCTTTTCCATACCAGCTGCATCAATTTATATTTGCACCAACAGTGCACAAGGGTTCCAATTTTTCCGCATCCTCACCAATATTTGTTATCTTGTGCTGTTTTTTCTTCTTTTTTTACAATAACCATTCTAATAGTTGTAAGGAATCATCTTCAAACTTCACCATGTATGTTTTCTTAATTGCTCTAAAAGTTATCATGATACAGAGTCAGAATATATCTTACAATAGTCTTCAGTAGAAAGTAGAGTTTTAAAATTCAACATAGTGCATGAAAAATATAGAGACAAGGAAGACAAGATTGTGTGGAGAGAGGAGCCTTGAAATTAGAGTAACAAAAAACAGATTTGAGTCCAAGCCCTACCATTTAATAATTGTGTGGTATTTGGCAGGTCATATCCTCACTGGCCCTTTGTCACAGAATGGTTATAAAAATTATAGGAGAAAAGGCATACAAAAGGTCTTTGGAAATTATAAGACACTCTAAAATGAGGGAATATTAATACTATCAATAATATTTGAGCATGCTAAAGTCAATTGTATTTGGGTATGGAGTAAATGCCTCTATATTTAATTTTGCCTGACATTTAAATAGTACCCAGAGACGGAGGGAGATGCAGTTTGCAGGGAAGCCCATATCAAAATTATAATAGTGCCTGTTTATCTAAAAAGCGTGTCCTAAACGCAGATGTAAATTGAGCTGACTAGAGTATGGGATAACTAATTAAATGTAACAAATATATCTGGAGAACCTACTGGGCTTACTGGATCATAAGAGTAACTAGATGGGCCAGCAGGTCGCCTTCCCTCAAGATGAGAGTTAGAGAGGAAATCAAGTACTGATATGCAAAGGAGAAGGGGAAAGGAGGGCAAATGAGAGTCACGCACACATTCGTTTTGTTCAGTAAACATTTGTTAAGCATTGGTCTAGGACCTATGAATACGGAATTGAGTCAGATGCACTTGCTGGCCTTAAGGAGTTTAGTTTACTTAAGATAGAATATCATAGGCGTTATTACAGAAAACTAGAGATCTTTATGAACTATAAGTCTTTATCCCAAATCTCTAACATGAATTGCAGACATATATTCATTCAACTGTCTACCTGAAATCCCCACTGAGATACATAATGTGCAGCTCAAATTTAATATGTCCATAACTGAACTCCTTATTCACTGCTCAAAGCTGCTCCTTCTGCTGGATTCCACATGGCAGGAAATAGCAACTCCAATCTCTCAGTTGTTCAATCTAAAACCTTGAAATTATTATTCTCCCTCTCTGCCTCTCTTCCTCTCTTCTTCTATCTCCCTGTGTGTGTGCCTCTTGAATTCCTTCACATCTAATCCTTCAATATGCCTGTTGGTTCTAATTTTAAAATATATCCTAAATTTAAGAACTTCTCACCACCACCTTCATTGCCACCACCCTGGTCTACATCACCATCAAACTTTTCTGGATTACTACAATAGCTTTCTGTCTGGCCTCTTAGTCTCTGCCCTAGTTGAGCTACAGATTACTCTCAGCACAGAGTCAGAGTGATCCTTTAAAATATAAGTCATAGTGTTCCACTCAAAATGGCTCCCCATCATTTTCTGAGTGAAGTCTAAGCTTCTTCCAAGTTTCCTATATCTCTGATCTCATTTCCTATGAATCTCTACATCAGTCACATATTTCCACCACATTGACCACCTTACTATTCTTTAAAGTGTCAAGTGCATACTTGACACTGGCCTTTTGAAATCATTGGTTCCCTGTCTAGCATGCTATTCTCTCAGTTACCCACACAATTTGCTCCCTTACTTCAGTCAGATCTCTGCTCAAATGTCACCTTATCAATGACACTTACTTTGACCATCTTATATACAATAACATTTCTTCCTAGAATCCCATAACTCCTTAATTTGCTTCATGTTATTTACCAGCCTTAATCAGAAACTTCATAGTATATATTTAACTGTTTTTATTATTATCTTTATCTCTATATACTGCAAATTCTAAGAGAATAGGGTACATCCTTTTTTCGTTCAGTGCTATATCTTCAAAGATAGAATAGTGTGGGATGTATATAGTAATTATAAATATTTATTGACAAATGAATGTTAGTATTGACATAAATTCTACATGATTTTCAAGTAAGTCAAGAAAGGATACATAGAGAGGTTGATATTTGAATTGTGTCTGGAAAAATGATTATATGTTTAACAGGTAGACAAGGTCAAGAAATGCCTGCTGAGCAGGGCTATCAGCATAAACAAAAGCATTTTGACATGAACCAGCCTAGTCAGTTCTCAAAATGTCAACCACTTCAGTGTGTCTAAAGCATACTGTATAAATGAAAGAAGAGAGGCAGACAAATCTGGACCTTTAAGACTCTTTCATGTCATGCTCAGGACTTTGGATATAAACCTGTGCATGAGGAAAGTACATCAAAGGGTTTTAAGTTATGAGATGTGCTCAGTTCTGCATTTTTGAAATGCAACAGTGTGTAGGATGGATGTGTGAGCATAATACCAAGAAAGGTAGTTATTTTAGGAAATTGTTGCAAATAGTAGTCAGTGGGCACAGTAGGTATAAAGAGATGTTAAAGAAGAGAATTGGTATAAATAAGCTCTGAGGGCTTAGAGGAAAAGAATATATCACAGTGTAACCTAGAGATCTGGCCCAGGTAACTGGGTAGGTAGTATGCCATATGTCAAGATTTGGAATGCATTAATAAGAAACATTTTGAGAGGAAATGTAAAATGTTAGTATGTCAATTAGCATCCTTACAGAAAATATGGTATATCCAAATGCGTAATTAAGAGGAATTTGCTAAGAAGCCTAATTAAAAAGGTTGCATGCAGAGTTTAGGGAAGCCAATAGGGGTAGTATATTAACCCAGGGCAACATCAGGGGCCATTATCACTTCTAGACCTGAAGGAGACAGAGAAAGAGCATTTACTAGAAGCCAGGGAATCTCCTAATAAGAACTAGATCCTTAAGTAGAACAATGCAACCTACCTCCAGGATGGAAGATAGGGGAATAAATACTCTGACTTCACTCTTCTTGCCCTCTGGACTCCTGCTGGGGACTTCTATAGGCCAAATCCAACAAAAAGGCAAAAGGTAGGGATGCCCATTAATATTGTCTCTAAAAGTAAGCCTCTCTGGGCACAGAGTAAGATGGGGAATGGTAGAGAGTGGATTTGATGGGCAAAATAAAATATTCAGTTATCTTCTTTTGCCCTTTGGCATCTACTTTTGTCCTGTGCATGAAAAACATTATGATCCCGACACAAGAGACACACACAGTCCTAGTAATTGCTGTATCCTCTTAGGATAAATTCAGTCATACTTCCACTGGAAACTTAAAACATACATTACTGTCACAATTCATTATATAAGGTGTAAGACAGTGGAGGAGGTGAGAATCAATTAATAATTCTACTTTCATAGCTGCTCAGAAGACCAAGTTGATAAATATATTCACCTTCTTTTACTACCCATCCCATGTTCCTTTACATTCAATTTAGTCTGACAGGGTTTTCTTTGAAGGTGTAATTAAACCTTAATTTTTGCGGGATATGAGTGCTTAGTCACCCTGTGTTTATTGGGTTGCAACAGTTTTCCTTTACCAAAACTGCTGGGCAAGAGAGCAGTACTCAGAGGTATTCTAGTGAATCCATTAAGTTCTAAGCATAGGCCTTAATGTCCCATTGTGTAGGATTGCAGGGTGATGGGAAAAAGAGGCTGAGATCCACGGAGTGATTTATCTTGACTACCAGATTATTGAGAGTCTCTGAAATGGGTACTGTCTGGACATTCATGTGGGACACAAATATCTACATACTCTGTGCCTATTCCAAAATTTCATCTAACTACCACTTCCTCCAGAACTTCTTGCACAAATATTTTAATTTTTTAAGTTTCTATCCTGTAGATTAACTCATCAGTCACTTCTCATGAATAAATGTAGATCTATACCAGATCAGCCCTACCTGAACTGGCACTAATCTTACAATTCCCCTAGGTATGTTAGACTGCTTTTGATTTACTATCTTGGCTAGGTGGTATTGGGCCAATCCCAAGGGCTTCCATGTGGCCTTTTCTACAACAGTAGATTTCACTGTAAAGGTTGAGAAATAAGTGTGGGAATTTTGCCAGTTGGTAAGCATATCTATTCCCACTACATATTCTATGACTGAGGAAATAACTACAGAATAGTTCTATGATTCTTCTTCACTGTTAGACAAAACTCTGTCAGCTGATCTCATAAACCCCACTCTGACTGGTGGATTGGGTTCATATTTTAGATTTCCAAAGATTAGTATCAGAGCCAGTATCCAATCATCTCAGATCATTATTTTGGATACTTCCCTTTCCCAAGTGCACAGTTGTCATGATAAATGGTCATGGAAGAAGGTTCACAGTATACATTTGTGACATCATTGCAGAATCTTTTCTCAAAGGAATTTGGCCTCTCTTTCAGTATACAGGTTCAAAATTTATAAACCAGCTTAGGTTTGAGAAATAAATAAGAAGCTATGAATACCCACTATGGCAACTAGAGTTATATTTCTGCCCATCAGACCTAGAATTTTTCTACCAATATATGTCATGGAGTACTTTAGTGTGCTGCCCATTAATATCATTCTTTGGAATCCCATGATCAATCAGCTATCACTACAGATCCCTGTGGGCCAAACACTTTGAATATCACTTTACCCTTTTGGATTACTGTGATAATTAAAACTACATTGTCCCTGAGAATAGAGCACAGGCTCCTGATCTGATTTCCTCCACAGGGGGAAATTTGTCCCCCTTCCCCTAAGGGACATTTGGCAATGTCTTTAGACATTTTTGTTGTCACTGCTGGAGGTAGGTACTACTGGCATTTAGTGGGCAGAGTCCAGCAATACTGCTAAATATCTTACGATATACTGGACAGACCCCCACAACAAAGAATTCTCAAATCCAAAATGTCTGAGAGTGGATTCAGAATTCTGAAACTGGATTTGAACCATGTAAGGATGCCGGGCACTAAATTTTACCACATATACAGAATGAGAACCTAAAGCATAGCCACTGATTCAAGCATGTTATCTGTGAGGCTAGAGGCTTAAGCAGTCAGAGAACTGTCCAAAAGAAAGAGAAAATCCAAAGGGATGGTGATTCTTAAAATTTAGAAAGTACACAAATAAGGTAAGGACTATAAAAGGCAGTCAATCAAAGCAACAAGTTGGAGAATTTATACCTGAAGGAATAAGAATAAATAGTCATTCTGAAAAGGACTTTAAAATAAGTATGTTTCAATTTCAATTAATCCGCTTAAAATACTGATGAAAAATTAACTTGAAAAATTAAAAGAAAAAACTTTGATAAATTTATAACCTATTATATAAACAAAAAATTGGAAGAAAATTAGATAATCTTGAATAATAGCCTTTTCGTAACATGCCTCTATTCCTTTATCTACTATAAGACTGGTACAAAATATAACTCATGATTCAAGCATGTCACCTTTTAAAAATATTACTGACTCATAATAAAATTAAAACTGATTTGAATTAAGAAAATCCTCCATTTATGTTGTATTTGTGATGAATTAAACATTAAGCATTTTATTCTAAAATTAAAAAGGGTGTTTAAAATTCTCAATGAGATAAGAAAAGTAATATTTTAAAGCAAAAACAAAATAAAAAACATAAGTTTGTAAAATAAGAACCACTTAGTTGTAAATCTTAAGGAAGAAATATGTAGTATTAGAAATAAAACTTAATGATTATGATATGTATTAGAATGAACAAAGCTAAAGAGAAGATGATGAATTGAAGTGTAGAAGTGAGAAAATGTCGCAGAAAAATATGTCAGGACATGACGGATAAAATCAGTTTTACTTACTAACAGTGCAACAACAAGAAAAGAGAAAGAATGGGAGACAATAATCCAAGAGAAAATGGCTGAAATTTTTACTGAAGTAAAGAAAAACATGAGTCTTCAGTTTGAAAAAATATTCTAGCATATACCAAGAAAGATGAGTAAATATAAATTCATAACCAGAATAATTATAGTGAAGCTACTGAACAGAAAAGAGATGGTATCTATGAAAGAGAGAGAGAGAGACAAAGGTTGCCATCTACCTTCTCATTAGGAGAAACATATGGCTAAAATCAGTAGAAAACCTTTAGTGTATTAAAGAAACAAAACAAAACAAAACAAAACAAAAAATGTGACCCTAGATTTCCTGACTGCGTGAAACTATGATTTAAGAATAAGTGAAAAATAAGGAGATTTTCATATATAAAAGTAGATACAGTCTACTGCCATGCTACTCTGAACAAGCCTGATTCTGTCTGATCTTGGAAGCTAAGCAAGGTTGGGCCTGGTTAGTACTTGGATGGGAGACCACTAGGAAGACCAGGTGCTATAGGCACAAAAAGTAAAAAAAATAAGGGATTGTAAGCTGATAAAGTCCTTGCAATCTGTGAGATCAATCAAGGGTTGCCTCGACTGAAAAAAAAAAGTAAATACAATGACTTGCTCATCAAAACAATAATAAAATATGTACTTCTGAGCAAAAAAGAATGAACACTAAAGGAAGTAATAGGTTCAAAAAGGAATGAAGAGAGTGATCTAAAATCATTGTAAGCCTAAGGAAATGTTGAAAAGAAATATAATTAATATTTACAGCACTAATTTTTTTCTTTCATGTTTAAATTGCACTAAACCTAAATTTCTATACATCTCTATCATGAAATGTGAGGTGATTAGAAAGAAGTAATAACATACTCAGACATTGTCTTGTATAGGGAGGCAGATAAAGATACTGATTAATGGCTTGTTTTATCTTGTTCTGTTTGGGGATTTTTTGCATATGAGACAGTGTTTATTAATGAAAATAGTATGCATTTAAGGTGTACAGCAGGATAATTTGATACACATATATACAGTGAAGTAATTACTACAGTCAAGCTAATTACTACAGTCAAGATTTCAGGTGTGAAGTAATTACTACAGTCAAGTAATTACTACAGTCAAGATTTCAGGTGTGAGAGCACCTGAAATCTACTCTCTCATTAAATTTCTAGTATTCAGTATTAGCCAGTATTATTAACTTTAATCATCATGCTATACATTAGATCTCTAGACTTATTCATCCTATGTAACTGCTATCCTGCATTCTTCGACCAGCAGTCCTCCATTCAACCTACCACCTGGTCCCTGGTAACCACCATTCTACTCTCTGCTTCTATGTATTCAACTTTTTCAGATTCCACATATAAGTGAGATCACGTAATTTTTGTCTTTCTGTGCCTGGTTTATTTCACTTAGTATATTGTCCTCCGGGTTCATTCACATTGTTGCAAATAGCAGGATCTCCTTTTTTAAGGCTGAATAATATTCCATGGTATATGCATACCACAATTTTTTATCCATTCATCTGTCAGTGGACACTTAGGTTGTTTCCTTATCTTAGCTATTGTGAATAATGTTGCAATGAACATGAGAGCATAGATATCTCTTTGAGGTGCAGATTTCATTTCTTTTATGTATATATCCAGAAGAAGGATTGCTGGATCATATGGTAGTCCTATTTTTAGTTTTTGAGGACGCTCCATATATTTTCCATAATGGCTATACCAATTACATTCCCACCAACAATGTATAATGATTCTATTTTCCTACACATCCTAACCATAACTTTTCTTTTACTTTGTTAGGAAATAAAACTAAGTATATAGGTAAAATTTGAGAACTACTACTAAAAAGATCAGATTATCAAAATTAAAATGTAACCAACGAACATATTGGCAAAAATATGGAGAGAAAAACTGTTGGGAGATAGTTAAAATGGTACTTGTAAATAATTAACAATAAAAACTTTACTATAAAAAAGATCAAAAATAAATTTAAAAATTAAAGAGAGAAAGTAAAGTAGAAAAGATAAAAATGTAATCAAGTTTTAAAATAAGATCCAAGCAAAACCAAAAGCTAGTTAAACACAAATCAAATAGATAAAAAGAAAAGTCATAAATAAGTAAAGATAGTAATAAAAAAGTAGAGAGTTAGTTGAAAGAAATTAAGCAAATAATTTCAAAAATTGCTAAATAGCTAATATTTATTGTTTATTTTGTTCCAGCCACTATTCAACGCACTCTACACATGCTTACAAAGACATTGTTACTTTACTTCTCATTTCAGGGGGAAAGTGTTTAATATTTCAACATTCAAAATAATGTCTGCTATAAGTTTTTCTAAATTTTATCAAACCAAGGAAGTTCCTTTTTATTTACAGTTTATTAAGAGTTTTTGTTAAATGCTTCTCTTATACCTATTATGATAATCATTGATTTTTCTCTGATGTTAATGTGGTAAATAAATCCAAGTTGGTATGATGTATTATCCTTTTCAATATCATGCAGATTTTCTCTTTATACTTCAGAAGCTTTATTTTTTGAGGATTTTTATATATTTCATTCAAACTAACAAATTATTGTAATAAAATCATACATAGCATTTTCTTATTTTGGGGGTGTCTCTAGGATCTGTACTAATGTCCCTTTTTCATCACTGAGATTTATAACTTGCACTTTCTCTCTCTTTTACTTGATCATTTTTAATAGGGTTTTATTAATGTTACTATCTTTTTTTTTTGCAAAGAAACAAATTTTGGCTTTGTTGATTTTCTCAATTGCTTCTTTTCTATTTCATTCTTACTTTTCAGTATCTTTTAAATTTTTTTCCTTTGCTGTCTTTAGTTTGCTGTTATTTTTATATTTTCTTGAGATGGAAACTTAAATCACTGTTTTTCAAACTTTTTTCCTTTCCAATATATGTACTTCAGGGTATTATTTCCCTCCAATAACTGCTTTAACTGGATTTCCATGTTTTTTGTGTTGTAACTTTGTTATCACTCATTTAACATATTTTATAGTTTCTATTTTGTTCTTTTCTTTGACTCGTGGATTATTTAGAAGTATTCATTTCCAGGCTATTGGACATTTCCATTTATCCTTTTGTTATTGATCTCTAGCTTAATTCCAATACGGTGAAAGAAAGCACTGAATAATTTCAATCTTTTGAATTTCCTTGATGCTTTCTTTATGGCCTAAGGCCTAACATATGGCCAATTTTAGAAAATATTCTGCGTACCCTTGAAAATGTTAATGTAATCATTTTAGGTGCAATATTCTCTATTGTCAATTAAAGTAACTCAGTTAATACTGTTATTTACATAATCTATATCTTTATTAATATTTTTATTTGCTTTTTCTATTTGATATTAAGGAAAGAGTCTTAGTATCTCCACTATGATTTTGGATACAGGTACAGCTTCTATGGAGGGCAATGATCAAGATTATTTTCTCATTCAACAAATATTTTATTATTATATTACTATGTTATTGGTACTATGAATGCTCTCACAAGTGTCCCCAACCCCTAGGCCATGGAGCAGTACTGCTTTGTGATCTATTAGGAACTGGGCCTTGCAGCAGGAGGTGAGCAGTAGGCGAGCAAGTGAAGCTTCATCTGTATTTGCAGCCACTCCCCAGTGCTAGCATCACCGCCTCAGCTCCACCTCAGATCATCAGGAATTAGATTCTCATAGGCACACTGATCCCTAGTTCCAAAAGGGTTGGGGACTGCTGCTCTAAGAGACCTTACAGATTAGTTAAGAAAATAGTAATTAAATGAGCATCTATAATAAATAATTAATGTAATAAGAGGACCATAGGGAAAGTATTCCAGAAGAAATGATATGATATTTAAGTTGAATCTTGAAAAGAGAAAATTAGTTGAATATACAAATCACCCCTCTACCCTTCTCTGCCTTGCCATGTATCAATCAGAAGGACTGACATTTCCCAGGGCTTTTCTCTTCTGACTTCAATGTAAATTCAGCCAATAAGAAGCACTGTGGGAGACTGGACAGTAAGAGAAGGGGAAAAGTTCAGTATTTGTCCTCTTCTTTTTTTCTTTTAGTATGATCTCAAGCAATGGCTGCACCTCCTCTATGACCCCAGGTGTCACAAGATATCTTCTCTCTCCATGGTCTCAGCTTTTGCTCAGACTTTAGCATTTACCCGGTTTCTGGGATCAAGTAACACCATCTTTTCACATTATCTCTCCAAGCCTAAGGAGGGTAATTATTTTTTGTTCTTGGCAATCTCTGAGTTGCTGACCTCCCGGCTTGCTTTCTCAATTTTTTCATCATCTATATAATCAATTCCCTGTATTATATTTATTTGTCCAAAACTAAAATAGTTTCATTTTCCTGAGTGGACCTTAATTAATAAACAGGATAAGGAGGGCTAGTGCTCCAGAAAGAGAATATCTTAAAAGCAATTCTAGCTAAAGAACAAGAAATAAATACATATTATGGAAAGAAGAGAGAGAAAGGAAAGTGGTATTCAAGATCAAGTGTTTTCATGTGAAGAGATGCATTCATAGGACCCAGACCAATGCTTAATAAATCTTTAGTGAACAAAATGAATATATGTATGACTCTCATTTGCTCTCTTTTCCCCTTCTCCTTTGCACACCTGTACCTGCTTTCCTTTCAAACTCTCACATTCTTGAGGGAAGGAGACTGGAAGAAGAGGTGCAGTCAGGAGACTGCAGTAATAATTTGGGAAAATAATAATGGTAGCCTGCATGGAGATAGTGGCAATGGAGATAGAAAGTGAACAGACTGAAAGGATATTTAGGAATAAAGATGAGTAGAATTTGGTGCTAATTGGATAAAGGACAAGATAGAAAAGAATAAAGAACCACTGCTCTTTATCTCTCTCCATTATTTTCTCATTTAATTGCGAAACTTTTCCAGTTTCTCTCATTTGGGGATTCCCCATTGAGTTCATGAAACCTTGCCCTAATAAAACAGGTGAAACATTAGGGTATTCCCACATGCTTTTTCATGTCTTTGATACCTGGGTTTATGAAAGAGATTATCATACTAATTCATGTCTGACATCTGAGGTAGGTTAGTGCTACTGTGCCAGATTTAAATGAAATCTCTGTTTGGCCCATCTGTTTATTGAGGTTGGTTATACAAAGAGATCCTTGTACAGTCCAGACATATCCATAATAAGGAAAATGCCAAAGTCGCTACTACAAAGCTCAACTTAAAAAGCTTTACAAAGATCAGCTCAAATTTATTGCTGTATTCCAAACCAGTTTCTAATCATTTATTGAAATTATTCTGGGAAATTGAAGTAAAATGTAAAAAAATAAATTTTTTTTATAAAAGTAGATAAGAGTTATTCACAGTCCAGTTAAGGAAGGAAGGAAAGGGGGCACTCTAAAGAGAATGGGCTATAAATTTTCATCAAGCTTCTAGAGTTTGAAAGCTAAAGGTCTGTTGTTTACAATTTGTCTCCCTTTCATAAAGAAATGTTGGAAAGAAATAGTTGGGAAGGGCGAAGAGAGGACAGGGAGGAGTGGTCAGAAACCACAGAAATCCTGATTTTCCACTGTAAATCAGCTAGACTTTTTCACCATTCTGAAGGCCCTCAAGGGTCTAGTCTACTTACTACAGTAACGACGAAGTGGGACACTCAAGAGCACAACTCTGGGGTCATGCTGCGTGAATTCAAATCCTGGCTTTACAGTTTGGTGGTAACATTACTACTACTGCTAATGGGGCAAGTTTCTTAACATCTCTGTGCCTCAGTATTCTCATCTATAAAATGAGATATTAATAGCAACTTTAGGAAACAATTCCATTTACAATAACATCAAAAAGAATAAAATACATAGGAATAAATTTAACCAAGGAGGCAAAAGACTTATACACCAAAAACTGCAAAACATTGCTGAAGTAAATTAAAGACAAAAAAATGGAAAGACATTCTGTGTTCATGGATTGGAAGATTTAGTATTGTTAAGGTGTCACTACTACCCAAAGTGATCTATAGATTCAGTACAATTCCTATCAAAACCCCAGTGGTGTTTTTTTCCAAAGAAAAATCCATCCTAAAGTTCATATGGACTCCCAAGGGACTGCAAATAGCTAAAAAAATTTTGAAAACGAACCAAGTTTGAGGCTCACACCTCCTGATTTCAAAACTTACTACAAAGCTAGAATAATTAAAACAGTGTGGTAGTAGCATAAAGACAGCCATTTAGAGTAACGGAATAGAAAGCCTAGAAATAAACCTGGAAATCGGATCAAATGATTTTTGACAAGGGTGTCAAGACCATTCAATGGGGTAAGAACAGCAATGGATGTTGAGAGAACTGGATATCCACTTGCAAAAGAATATAGTTGGACCCTCACCCTATACCATCTACAATAATTAACTCAAAATGAATCAAACACCTAAATGTAAGATCTAAAACCATAAAACTATTAGAAGAGTCGCAAGATTAAATGTATGTAAAGCTCTTAGAGCCATGCCTAGAGCGAGTAAATGGTACAGTCTCTATCTAGGCCATCTGTGGATGGCTCCCTGCAGCAAAAAGTGGGCTGGTTACTTTATTTACCAGTGCAGCAGAGAAGGGCTTATTCACTACACTTATTGAAAATGACACCAAATAACTGAAAAAGAAAGTGGAGAAATCTTAAGATAAAGCAACAACTAAAATCACAGACAAATAATTGAATCAAATCTTATAGTTTCTACTGCTAGTGGTGGGAAGCCCTTCAACAGCATCTAATAAAATTCCAGTGAAGGGAAAGTTGCTACCCCATAAGATAACCTACTACCTCTTTTAAACTCTAATTTTTTGTCCATCTTTTTTTATGCTTATCTGCCTCTTTACAGCATCAACTATTTGTTATAGTTTCACCCTCTCTCAAGACAGTTTTAACATGTATTTGAAGATAACTATCATGAATTTTTTGACAGACATCTCTGCAGTCACAGCCAGAAAGAGGTGGACTCAGCTAAAAGCATATCAGGACTATGTAATAAAGTTGATAATAAAGAAGCTAATAGACAGAGAGCCTACTTTACTGAAGGTGCAAGGAAAATAACAGTGCTTCTGCTTTCTGTATATTTCAGAAAATACATAGAGCATTGTTTAAATAAGTGATTTCATGATGAATAAATAAATGTATGAAGGGCATCTAGCATGAGGGGTCTAGAACCATATACAAAAAAAAAAAAATCATGTACATTCCAAGTGTAGAAAATAACATTAAGTAAGACAGGTCTTAATACCTTTGTTTAAGTTTCCAAATGATTGCTGGATTGTTGTTGGGAAGAAGTCCTTCTTTCATTTATAAACTTAAAAATTAAACCCAAACTCAGAAGAAGGATTTAGAGGTAAAACTAAGATACATGTGTAAAGTTAGAGTGATACAGACATAGGGTCAAATTAAGGAAGACCTAATTTTAAATTAGAACCAACAAAGAATGACTTTTCCCAAAGAGCTGAGCTCTCCATTCCTCAACAGGACTATAGGGATGCCCTCTAAAGAATCCTGCCTGTTAGTAAGTGGTATTCATTGATGAGATCCTATGACTTCTATAATCTCTCAAGGCGGTTTATTCTTCAGCTTTACTGGCAACATAAGATGTACCCTGATCAAACTCCTGTTCTTCAAAGATTATCCTAGAGCCCACAACAAAATGAATTTCAATCCCTTTTCCTAGGATTTAGAATGGAATGGCTGAAGGAAAGATAGACTTCCTGTGGCACACATCTATTTTTAATTTTTTTGTAGAGGCTTCCAAAAAATTTAATCACCCAGACTATCACAACTCTAGGCCCTATAGAGACTTCCAGATCTTGGAAATGAGAGCAAGAGATGGACAATTTTATCAAAAGCTTCCTTTTCCACATGTGGATCAAATTAAGTAATACCATGGCACTTATTCAAGCTGTGTCATCAAATTCATAGATGATATGTGTCCTTTCTTGGTTTATTATTCTACAATGTGGAAAAGGTGGTGTCGCTAACAGCAGCATACACACCCCGTGGGCATTCTCAGCACCAAGAAGGTCAATGATAACAGCTGATTTTTCAAAATGAAAACTAAACAAATACTTAAGACAAACACAAAAATTAATTATCCTTAGTATGTATATGCTTGAAACAGGCTTGAGATTTCATCATACCCAATTTAGAAAAATTAAAGAAAACATAATGCATAAATCACTTGTAGTAAATTTAAGAAGAAAGAAACTGTATCACTGTGTATATTGAGGCCTCAATTGGGAACAGAGATGCTCTGGTCTTAATCTTTTACCCCACATTTCCAAACTTAGTGACTTTAGGTGATCAATTAGTCCTTCTCTGCTTTAGTTTTCTCAAGAGTAAAGGGGGACAATAATATCTCTCTCCTCCCATCCTGGGCTTTTGTGAGACTGGACAAATTTTGTCTCTCTTCTCTTAATCCCACCAGATTACTTCTTAGGCTTTCCATGGCCGGTTACCAAGACCACACATGACCTCTACACCACCCATGAAAAATCAATAGGATTTTCTGTGTTCTCATGAATTAAACTTAAAATGAAGGGTTAAACAAGATCTTTGATGTGCTTGTCATCTCAGTCCCAGATTTGGCCAAGGATAAGATTCTGCTCTTAGCAAGTTAAGGCCTCTGATATGGTATCAGATTCCTCTGTAAGGAATCAGCTCCAAGGTCACCTCAATATCTGAGATGTTTATGGCATTTCTCTGTTGATTATTTACCTTAATGTTATCTTAGTGAGCTGCAGTGAGTTGAAAAGATAATACTGGCAAACTGATGATTCAACCTTTTACAGAAATTGGGTGACTTCCCTGGGCAAGGCAATAGATTTTTCTAATGTTTTCCCTCTAGCTAGTTTTTAGGAAAGGGTCTGAGTCTCTTGAGCTAGACCATACTTCTTCAGTCAAAGTTCATCTTAGAAAAAGAGGTAGATAAGACATGCTCAAAGATATTCTCTTCTATCTCATGAAAATCTTTGTATTATTCTCACTTTTGCTTCTTGTCTCACCTGAAATAAAAAATAATTCTAAAAAAGTTGATGAACCTGGCCAGGCTCCTGTATTCATTCAACAAGTATCTATCAACCCATTTCTCTGTGTTAGATGCTGTGCTAAGTGCTGAGTATATTTCACATAGAAGATAGATGTGGTTTCTGGCTTCTTGGCACTTATACTACTGGGAGGGACCATTGAGAAAATAAGGAAACAAGGAAAAAAATAAATAATTATCAATTGTGTAAGTCTAAGCAGTAAGTAAACAGAATATGGTGGTAGAGATTATAGAGAAAGAGGTTAGAGATTATTCTATATTGAGTGATCAGGGGAAAGTTGAAAGACCGAAGGATGAAAAGGAATCTTTGCTGGGGATTTCCAGGGAAGTGGTTCCAGTGAAAAAGGAAAAACCTGTATAAAGGCTAAGGAGTAGGAATGTTTGAGACATCAAGGAATGAAAGAAATTTTTTGCTCGCCATTAGAAATGTGGTCTGCAGACCAGCGACCGGCAGCATCACCATTGATGATGAACCTTAGGAAAATCTAGAATCCAGGCTTCACCCTATGCCTACTGAATCAAAATACACATTTTAACAAGATATCCAGGAAACTTGGTTGCACATTAAAATTGAGGAGCACTGTCAAAAATACTGATTCCAACCCTGACTGGACATTGGAATCTGCTGAGAACTTTAAAAAATTCTGATGCCTGAGTCTTTTCCACAAAGATTTATTTGGCATGGACTGTAAAATGGGCATCAGAATTATGCGTAAGCTCCCCAGGGGATTTCAAAATGCAGCAAAATTGGAGAATCACTTGTCTGAAGTACAGCATCTGATATACAGTTAATAAATAATGATGAATCAAATGCTTGACCCTTTAGCTTTCTCGGAGATTTCCGCAAAGGGCCTGCAGGCAGGCACAAATGTTACCCTCCTCTGACTTAGAGCATTAGAAGGGCTACTCTCCCCAGCAAGACAAAGTCAAACCCTGAGCCATTTGGGAAAATGAGTACATGAATGACTATCCCAGAAAGACATCAAGTTCTTTCATATGTTGGATATCTATTAATTTGGGCATTTTTGGTGAATTTGCCAGAATTGTGAGAGATCATCTAACTAGTGGGTAGACACAGGAGAGAAAATGCAATCCTGAGTTGAACTCAGTATAAAGACAGCATGATTTTCAGATTCTCTGCACAACTGGGGAGAGCCCACACCAGAGAAAACCCTCTTCGGGGCAGTCTGGTAACATTTTTGACTAATGAGCTTGGAACAGAATGTTCCTATCCTAGCATTATCAGGGAAGAATTGAGAGAAGGGAGGTGTGAAGAGGGTACAGGATGTGATCAAGACAAACATATGCATAATACAGAGCTGTGGGGAAGCCTCCTAGGTACTTCCTGTACCTGTGCATGGTAAGAAATATGTAGCCAACAATGCGTACATTGGAGAGCACAACGCAACCTCCATGTCAAGGACAATTTAGTGACCAGGAACATAGTCAGCTTCCTATTGCCCAAGAGTGGCCCAGCAGCTAGGGAGAACTGAGAATGCACAGAGCATCCCCTGTACTCACCACAGGAGGTTGCAAAAGATTTTTCAAGACAATAAAACTCATTCATTTCCTCCTCGTTGGGGCCCTAAGCTTTTAAGAACTCTTTCAAATATGCTGTTCCAGGTAAAGGACAGTCACTGCGGAGGAAGGGACAACAAAGGAAATTTGGGTGACACCAATCTGTCTTTAAGGATTTCCTCAACATTGTGGGAGAAACAAAAGGTTTTGATTTTAAACATAAAATAAGCAATATCCTGACAGAAGAGATACGAAAGTCTCAGAAATTGCTGCATTAAACCTTTGGGGTTTTTCAACAAACTACTAAGTCAGCAGAATAAACAGATTTCCTTTCGCGGGCTGCGCATTCCAGAGAATAGGCAGTAAATAATATTGCCTTATATAAAGGAACATGTAAAGGTATAAATAAACTCTGATTCTAAGCAGAGTTGAAAAATTACATGGATGAATATGTGAATATGTCACCTCCCCAGGGATAAATGTCTTTGAAAATGGGAATTAGAAATCTAATGAACAGAATAATACCAAGAAAATGGCATATTCTTTGGTAGTAAATTATTTTTCTTAATGTGAATAATTTATGTCCAGTGCACTTTTTTCTGTAAGTTTCCTAAGGAATTGGCACATCTAGTCTTTCCATGGCTTATATGTACATGGTACCAAACCATAAGCACAACCTGATGAAGTACAATTCTTTGTCCACTCCATTCTGGAACTTGGATAACTGAAAAAGACCAAAGAAAAACACACTAATATGCTGCCTTGTCCCACATTAAACTCATGACCACAAACCTCAAATTGACCTTACTACTTCCAGGCAGGCATTATGTGCAAGAGCCCATTCAGTCTCCTTGCTGACTATTTCCCATGTTCTCTCTTCTGAAACTTTCAACCTCTGTCCTTTATTCATCTCCCTAAGCTTTTACATACCTTGCTTACTACTTCATTTTTTTAAAAATAGCAAATAGAAAAGAAATCCCCATTCTCCCACCACCATATCTACCCAATTGCTATCTGTGCCCATTCCTCTAAGGATAAGCTGGCACTGCTGCCAACTAAGGCCAATCTTAACACTTATGCATTAGATCCTACTCTAATTATCTCAAGGAGTGAGTTTCCTCACCTCTGTTGTCATCTTCGTCGTCGTCATCGTCATCCTCATCTTGTCTTGATTCCATGAACGTGCATACATGCTGTAACTTTCTCCATCTTTTTAACTTTTTCTTGACACTCATCTTCCTCATCTCCCTCTCCAAACATCTAATTTTTCTGCTTATCTTTAGGGTAAAACTTCTCAAAAGATTTTCAAAAGATTTGTTACTTCTGTATCTCTAACATCCAAGACAAAATCTGGAACATAGTAGGTGCTCAAAAATTTGTCAAATGAATGAGTCAATTAGTGAATGTGTAACTAAAGCCAACTGAGTCATTGCAGCGGTGGTAAAATATCAAACAAGTCAGATCACTTTTAACTACCAAACTTGTACACATGAACATAGATAATTCTATAATACTAAGAATCTATTGTGTGCTGAGCATTGTGTTATATAGTATTAGAGAAAAACTATAATTGTCTTTTACTCTTACTTCAAGAAATGTAAAGAGCAAAAAGAAAAGTAGTATGCAAATACAAACCAGATAACACATTCAAGGAAATATCACAGCAATTCTCATCTAGAAACAGTTTAATAGAGTAAGCACTTATGAAGGTCCTGCTGTGTTGTGTCTTTAGCTAACAGTTATTGGGCTTTTATTTCAGAGATATCAACTCATTTAAAGTTTATAAGAATATTATGAAATAAATACTATCTTAAATTCCATTTTACAGAAGGCAAAACTGAGTCATAGAAAGTCAAGTAACTGACCCAAGATAGCATAGCATAAAATCATGTAATTAGATAAATGATAAAGCTGCAAATGCATAGACTAAAAAGCAAGAAGAAGTTGAACCTACCAATCATCAAAACACTCATGTTTGTTTATTATGTCCTCATTATCAGGTACTATATGAAACCAACTCCTAAAAGAGTATGTGGCCCTTACTTTTCAGAAGAGTCACTAATGGGATGGGAGGGCTTCAGACCACTGCTTTGCAAACTTTAATATGAATATAGATCAATTGAGGGTCTTGTTATAAAATTCAGGTTCTGATTTAGTAGGTCTGGGTGGGGCCTGAGATTCTGCATTTCTTACAAACTCCAAAGAGATATGTACTCTGCTGCTTCAGGCTTGCTACTTTGAGTAGTGAGAACTTAGACAAATTAGTACCTCCATGTGATATAAAATAAAATTGACTGGTCTGTAATTAACAAACAGAGAAGTCACCTCAAATGAGTGAAGTTTGGGCTACAGTGAAAGATAAGCTCTTTCTGCCCATTTTGAGCATCTGTCAAGGGAAAAGTCAAGAGTTCTTGCAAAATCTCTCTTCAAGTTAACAATTATTGCCAATTTTTATGTCATTTTTAGTTCCAACCCCCCACCCCCCAAAAAAGTAAAAACAAAACCTCTGAGATGAAATTGGCTTAATCCCCGGGCCTTTAACTTATCTGTTGTTCCCACTGGACCAACAGCTAGCTCTTAAAATATCTTTTCGATTTATCTTAACCCAGAAGCATGGGTCTTTTCCTGGTCTTTGGCTGATTCCTTGCTTCTATAGCCTAAACAGAAGTCTACCCTGTCTTGGTCACTTTTCCTGCTTGCTGCTTAAAGAATTTTAGGGAAACAAAAGTACAGAGTCCCCTACCCCCTCCACCCACCTCCACTCTCCAACCAGGAGGCCTTTTTTCTTTGAGATCCACTGATAGACTCCACAGGTGAAGTTGCCCCAGGAGCACAGAGCCTCCCTACCTACTTAACAGGCATGGTGAGGTTAGAAGTTTAAAGTAGCCTGCCCTTCAAAGCATTTTGCAAAGATTAACTAATCCTGACAACCAGCCTCTGGCAGAGCAGGGGAACATGAGATCTACAGTTATGGAGAAAGATGCCGCAGGCAGTAAAGAGACTGGTATTTCTACAGACAGGAGGAAGTTTCAAGTACAAATTGGATAGCATCTCAGAATTGTGTATGTGTAGTGAATGTGTGTGTATATATGTATATGTAAAAGAAGCATATCACATATGATCACACACACACACACACACACACACACACACACACAGGGTATGGGTTGAGTTGTGTCCCTCCAAGATTCATATGTTGGTTCTAACCCTCGATACTTTAGTATGTGACTGTGTTTGGAGACAAGGTCTTTGAAGAGTAATTAAGTTCAAATCAGGTCATCTGGATGGGCCCTAATCCAATATGACTGGAGTCCTTATAAGAAGAAGAGACTAGGATATAGACAATTCACAGAAGAACGACCATGTGAGAACACAGGGAGAAGACAGGCATTTGCAAGCCAAAAAATGATACTTTGATCTTGGACTTCCAGCCTCCAGAACTGTGCAAAATTAAATTTCTTTTGTGTAAGCCACCCCGTCTGTAGTACTTTGTTATACATACAAAGTACTAGCAAATGAATACACACACACGCACACATGCACACACATGCACACACATACACACAAGCACACGCACACACAGGGTGGCCACAAGTGTGGAAAAACAAACACATTTTAAAAGATTTATTGTTATCACATTACATTAATTAATAAAATACTATTATCTCAGAATCAAGATTTTATGGCCACCCTCTACAGGTATAAACATACAGAAAAAACTTGCTTTATCCATGCACTGGGAGAAAGGAGTGTAAAGTAAATATAAAGTAAACTGATAGGACTGGGAAAAGACTTAATGACAGCACATAGCTTTCTGCCAGGTTTGGGAATGGAGGGTTCTCTTTCCAGGAGAATAACTTCTTTAGAGTTATTTTTCCAATGATGGTCATTGGGTTCCTTTTGGCTTTGTTCCTTAAAGTGGCCCAAATGCATGCCTCCACTTGGCCTTTAACCAGACACCTGCTGTTTTGCCTTGGACTTTTTGTACTTTGTGAATGTCCTTCCCAGACACTCCCCAGAAAAGTTTCAGAATGGGGGAGAGTTACATATGCCTTGGGATGGTTAATCATTACCAAGAATTTGAAAATACTTTGACCACCATTATGCACAGAAACTGACACATAAGAATGAAAACAAAATCTCAGAAATGAGAAGAAGAAAATGACTAAAAGGAAAAGAACTCAGCTTTGCCAGTTCAACTTCGGAAAATGAGTAGTTTTAGGAGGAGAAAAAAAAGCTCCTGTCTTCTGCCACAGTAGTAATTGTAAAAGTAGTAATTGTAAAAATAGCAGTGTCACTGTTTTTTTTTTAAATGAGAAAATGCAAAAATAAATATTCTCAACTGAGTTAACAACTTACCATAACATCTCAGATCACTGAAGGGAAAGGAAGGGGAACTCATATATTTAAAAATGTTATACATGTCAGAAGCTTTCTATAGTTTACCTCAGGTAAATTTTGCCAACAATGCAAAGTAGATTTCATTATCTTTATTTTGTATGTGAAGAGCTAGGGATAAAGTAACTCCAGACATTGTTAGCTGAATGACTTAACAGACTTTACCAAGCTATTTCTCTCTTGATGTCTTTCTCTATGGAAGATAGAAAAGGTAAACATTTGCTTTCTCAGCCTTCTTCGTAGCTAGGGTTAATCTTACTATATGACAAAGTTCTAGTTTATGATATGTAAACATATGTAGAAGATTCCTAAATTTACATCCCAATCTAGACCTCTAGTCTAAATCCAGACTTATATATCCAAATGCCTACTCCACGGTTTTGATTGGGTAGCTGAGAAGAATCTCAGCCTAACATGTCCAATCTGTCCTCCTGACCTTTCTAGCTATCCCTGCCCTCTGTCAGTCTTTGCCATCTATGTAATGCCAACTCTAATGCCCCAGGTACACAGGCCCACAAACTTAGTCATCTTTGCCTCTTTTTCTCACACTTTGCCATAATCCAATCAATCCTCAGATTCCGCAGCTCTCCTGCTTCTCCGTACTCCCAGTATGCTAACCTGCTCCAAATCAGCAGCATCTCTTGCTTAGAAGCTTCTTAATGGCTCTCCATGATTTCATCCTGCCACCTCCTTCAGTGTAGTCTCAACACACCCAGAGTGGGTCTGTTACAATATAAATGAGACCATGCCCTTCCTCTGCTCACAAGAGTTCCATAGCTCTTGTATTATTAAAAAAGTAGAAGCCAAAGTCATCACAGAATCCCACAAGTCTCTATATGACCTGACCTCCTTACCTCTTTGATCTCTTATCTCACCTCTCCCCAAGCTCACTCTGCTCTAGTCACACTGATCTGTATCAGATGTTTGCACTTGATAGACTCCCTTTCTAGAAAATTTTCCCACAATTTATTTGCATGTTTTACTCTCTTAACACCTTCTTGTCTTCAATCAAATGTCAATTACTCAGTGACACCTTTTTCTGACCCAGTTTATTTAAAATGCAACCTCTCCCCACTACCACCAGCTGAAACATCCTACCCTCTTTCTGGCTTTATTTTCTCTATAACATCTATCATCATCTAGTGCTACATATTTTACTTATTTATCTTGTTTACTGTCTGTCTCACTAAAATATCACCTTTATTTGGACAAAGATTTGTTCTGTTTTGCTAATTGCAGGAACATCTAGATCAATATTGACCTGAAATAGCTACTTAATATATGATTAATTAATTAGTTTATTAATGGTAGGGGATTTGGGAAAAAAAATTTGCTCCTTTATATAAGGGACAGGTATCAAATAAGTCATTGCTATCTATAAAAATGCTGAAAATAAATGAGCAAAAGGATGATCATCTTATGTTATGTTGAGCCACTGAAGAATCAATCTTTTACCTCCTACAATCTTTTATCTCTAGACATCTCATAGTGTGAGGAAAATATCACCTATTCACATAATCCAGGTGTCAGCAAACTGCCCCACAGGCCAACTTTGGCATCCTGCCGGTTTTTGTAAAGAAATTTTTATTGGAATAGAGTCATACCTACATATTTACATAATGTCTACAGCAGCTCTTATCCTATAACAGAGTTGTATGGCCCATAAAGGCTAAAAGATTTTCTATCTTCCCTTTTACAGGAAATTTTTTTTAACTCTTGACTTAAACAAATATTGAGTTTTCTTTCATTTTCAGTCCAAAGGGAGCATAATAAATGACAATGCCAGCTGCTACCCTCTGGATCCACAATCACATTTTGGGAAGTCACCCTTTAGCAAACAGCTCTTACCTAATGGCTAACCACAGATGTCATTCCTGTGAGATGCAGAGTTCCTCCAACAGGTGACTTTGGCTCAAGGACTCCCATCAGCTTGGCCAAAACTTTCTTACAGCTGAGTTGTAATCTAAGACTCTCTCTCTATCCAACTCTCCTTCCTTCCTTCTCTTCTTTCCAGGGATCAGACCTGTAGCCTGAGTTCTCTCCTTACATATACCCTCATTCTCCTTCTTTACCCTTCACAGGTGTTTTCTACAATAAATCTGTCATATCTTGTTTTGCTTTCTGCTTCTCTGAGGACCTCAAGTAAGATAAGCATAACTGAATGCTTATGGTAGTCTGAATTTTTGACTGCAGTCACAGAACAGATTAGAAGTAATTTTTAGATTTAAACCAACATTGGCCTGACTTGAAAGTTCATGTTTTTTTTAACACTGCTCTACTGTTACAATTCCTCTAGACACTTGTATTGCATCCCTCCTTATATTCATTCATTCAATAAGGAACCCACAGAACCTTTCTGATCATGGTTGTATTTTATTTATATTTATACTCTAATACTTAGCAGAGCTTGTCAAATAGTTGGCAACTTTATAATATTCATTAGGTGAATGAATAAATAGATGAACAAACATTTATTAAATATCTAAAATATGTGCATTTGGTTAAAGACTTTGCTGCGTTTACAATCTAATTAAAGAAGTGTTATACAAATGACAATGTAAAAAGAGCAACTCAGTCATGTTGCCTAAAAAGTATTAACAGTTAAGAGTGTGGAGATAATGGGATCAGCAAGGAGATTACTACAATAGTACTGACATGATGTAAAAAGGGGCTGAACTTGGCCACACAATGAAAATAAAAGAAATGAAATAAAAGAAAAATGAGAGCGAGATTTTTAAAAATGAAAAATCAAGAGGCCATTAATTGGTCACAGAAGTTAAACAAGAGTAAGGAGCAAGATGACTCAAATGTTTTGAGCCTGGGTACTTGTAAGGAAGACAGTACCAAAATAAGGCTCTCAAGAAAAAGAGCTAGTTCATTAAGCAGGGGTTTGTGAATACTGTTAAGGAGTAGAGGATCATTCAAAAGAGATCATTTAAAATATATTAAAGAAGTCAGATTAGCCCTTAGGAAGAATTGTCAGGGTCAGAGACAATCTTAAAAGACATTCCATTCAGAGGATACTTGAGATTATGAGAGCAGGTGAGTTCTAGGATGAAGAAAGAGTATGAAGAAGATAAAAGTAAAATCAAGTATGATCCCTGCATTTAAGAGGTGAGAGGTAAAAGAAACACAGATAAAGAAAATGTAAAAAAAGTAGACAAAGAAAGGTTAAGAATTAGAATAATTAGATCATCCAAAGACCAAGAAAAAAGAGAATTTCCAAAAGAGTGGTCATTGATAGCAAATGATGCAGAGAACTCCAGGAGTTTGGACATTGTGGTTTAGAGATTTGGGAGCAAATGAAAGAGATTAAATAAAGGAGAGCTTGAAGGGTCAGTAGGATCAATCATCAGCTTATAGGTTTGGTTTTGTCTGTATTTGTGTTTTTCTTTTTCTTTAAAGGAAAGTAGACTATTTGTGTTTTTAGCAGAGAGAGAAGCCTCTATGGAGGTTAGAAATTAAAGAGAATAGAAAAAAAGGGATGGTTGATACAGCAAGTTCCTGGAGGAGGTAGGATGGGAGGAACAGAGAATATAAAATGAGGAGTCTAGTGTTGAAAAGAAAGATGAAATGACTTAACTCTTTCTTCAGGTCAGAAGGAAAGGATGAGAGCATCTAAAGGTAAATTCCCTATGCCATCCTTTTCCATGTCAGTCCAGAGTTATATTCAGAGTGTTATTTGGCATCAGTGCTCCTCTGTAATTTAATTCTCATATTTGCCAACTTTGAAAGAAGATTAGATATGATCTAAACCAATGTCTCAACTTATTCAACCATATTTAAACAGAGCCTAACGGATTTATTTTTCCTTTGTATTTGAATAAAATATGTACACTTGTTCAAAACATAATGACCATCTAGGTAAAACTTACATGACTATCCAGAGGAAAATGATAAAAGAAAAAAGCAGCTATCACATGTGAATTACTTCAAAGGGAAGATATGGTAGAAAGCAGTAGGAAAATGAACTACATTCAGTCTTTCTGGATGAATTTCTGAAAAAGTCCTTCACATTTACTTCTAAATGGTGATCTCACTAGTGAAATTCCAGTGGGCCATATTGATGTCTACAATAGCTTCTTATAGATTTCAAGTTACCATTATAGAGAGTCTTGAAGTCATTTTAGTTGGGCAGGTTATATATTGCTGGAAGTCTTAAGCTAGACTTGCAAAGTCTAGCAAAGTATTGCAAAGATCTCACTGACTGCTTCCTTAACTAAATATTTCAATATACATTAGCTTCTTTATTAGTCTTTTTCTGACTAATTTTTTCCTCATTTTTCTGGTTTCTTGAATTATTGGGGAGTGTGCCAGAGTGATGCCACAAAATCTGTTAAATCAAAAGTATTAACCCAACTGACAGATTTTGTCAATGGAGTATTAGTGACAGAGTCTTGAGGAAGAAAAAGACCTAAATGGACCCTTGGCATTGTTTAGTCATATCAAGAAGAATTTGGAAGAGTAAATTTCACCCTCCTAGATTCTTTCTGTTTCCAGTCAGTGGGATTGCTCTAATGAGTTCAAATTTAGATTAAAGCAATAGCTGCAATTTTGACTTCAAAAGCTCTTGCCAATAGTAAAGTCTCCATTTTAGGGGAGATGAAGTGGAACAAACTAGAGATTAGAAATCAAAATATTTGGATTTGATTCCTGGCTCTGACCATTTACTCCTTTGTAACCTCAAGCCAGTGGTTCTTCCCAGGCATGGATATACTCCACATGCTTCCCATAATTGAGAAGGGCACCCAGAAGAAATGCCTTAGGCCAGTCACTTAAACTTTGTGACTTTATATTTCTTTAAATTGATAAAAAGGGCATGGGACTCCTAGGGATTCCAAATTATCACTGCACATTAAAAACATTTGGGGCACTTTTTTAAAAATAGCAGTACAGGGCCCCATCCCTGACCAACTGAATCAGAATCTCTAAGGGTGGAGTCTGTGTATTGGTGTTTCTTTAAGAATGCCCCAGGTGTTTCTTTTTTTTTTTTTAAATAATTAATTAGTTGTCCCCTCCAGGTGTTTCTAACATGCAGCCAGAGTTCAGAATCACTGCCCTGATCTTCAGGCTTTTTATTGATTCTTCAGCATTCTAAGAATCACTTACTACAAGGCACATATGCCTAGAAGACAAGAATCCATTCAGATGGCATTATGCTCACTCTTTGCCCACAAAAAAATGTGTCCGGCCTGGGTCCTAGAGATGTGTGCAGTTTTGATTCTTGGGATTTCTAAGCATAAGAGGACATGCCCAAGGCCAAACTTTTACTTTGCTTTTCTTCTTACTATTTTTCATGTTCGATAAAAAATAACTTTTTTATTGAGCTATAACATGTTTACAGCTTGATAAATTACATA
>NW_006434369.1:9119435-9121685 GCF_000325575.1 Pteropus alecto
TACCCAGATCAAAATATAGAACATTTTCAGCCCCTCAGAAGATTAATTCTACTATTTTGAGAGGACACAGTCAGTCTATAGAATCTGGTAGATGGCCTGTCTCCAATAACTGCCATAGCATTTTCTAATTGTATCATAAAATAAAAAATTGGATGTAGTTTTCCCATTTCTCTTGCCACTATTTGTGAAGCTACTACACATGTTTTCTTATTCTTTTGGAAAGTATGTGCCTAATTTTCCCTTTATGGCCCAGAGATATTAACTCTATTAGCCTACTCCACACTGGCTCTTGAGATTAAGAACCAGGCCTGTCTTCTTCACTCCTGTAACCGCAGTCCTTATGTGTTTATGGACATTTGTTGAACGAATGCTGAATAGACGCATGACATTAGAAAACAATAGGAGACATGTTCCAACTTCAAAAAGTTTTCTATCATGTAGACAGGTTAAGAGGAGTTTGGTTAAAATTCATTCCAAATGAACTAGAAATATTTTGTGAGTAATTATACAACAAAATATCATCAGTGCAAAATTATTCATACTGACTCAAACTTCAATAAACTAAAAACTTACAGGAAACAGAGGAAGCAGAGAAAAGAGATCATCAGAGTAGGAGCCTAATTAAAGAGAGTTGTTTCCTGGATGAGGAGTTCAGGTCTTGAGAGATGCAGAGAGAATAAACTATGAAGAAACTATGCCAGATTAGAAGAAAGATTTGAGCAAAGTCTAAAGGGAAAACATCTAGCCAGTTTTGTGAAGTGAAATATAAGTACATTATCTGAATTGAAAATAGAAAATGTATGTCGAGTAGAAATAACAGAGGTAGGAGTAAAGTAAAAATAAAGCCAGTTGATAGAGGGCTAAAGTAATAAGCTGAATTTTTATTGTACCACTGAATGTACCACACATAGCATTCACAGAAGCTTGTTCTGACAGTTATGTAGAGGGCAGAGGAAAAGCTAAATGCAAATAAACTGATTAGGAGCTGCTTCACAATGCAGATATGAACCTCACTTGGAGTAGTTAGTAGTAGCGATCATGAGCAAGAGATCATGAGCATCTAAGAACTTTACTGAAGCTTTAGAAGGTAAAGGGGATCAGGTGTTCATACCTAGGAAAACTGGTGCTAGTCCCAGAAATGGGAAATTGGGGATCAGATGACCTCCTGGAAGAGAAACTGATCGTTTTAACTCACTGTTCTATTTGGTGTCGAGCATGTTTTATGTCTGATATTTGGGCAACACCAAACTCATATTTGGAATGACTGGACCACGGAGGAGGAGGAAGGCAGGTATTCCCATTCCATTCCATTCCCTGCCTGGAATACTTAGAATCAGTAAGCTCACTACCGCCTAAAGTTTAGACTATGTTACCCACACTTGTTATCTTCTAGGCACAGTTAATGTCTTTTATACACATGCCCTCCAGGAGAAGTATGAAAGAGACAATAAGAGATAAGCCTGGAGAAAATGATGGGGCCACCGCTTTCTGTTTAGGTAAAAGGAGCCTCAGCAGCTTAAAGACTTTGTCTGCAAACATTTGAACATCCCTGACTTGGAGCCAGTAAAGGAAACACTAGAACTTCCCACAACTGCACATCAGACCTTAATAGTACCAAAAGCTAGACAGCAAGATGATTGTGTCTCTTTAAAAGGTGCCAGATGATTAATAACTGTTTATATCTTATTTGTAGATATGCCAGAAAAGATAGACACAATCAGAACACATTCTTTAGAGTAGAAACTGATCACAGGCTGGAATTTATAAAATCCTCACATACTATGAACAGCATTTATTTCATCATTGTCTAGGTATATAACTGGTGGTTTCTTTTGCCTAAATTATCAAACACTGAACATTGCTGGAGGCAGAATAGCAGAACTGAGGGAGCAATAACAAGGTCTGGCATGACCGTTCTTAGACAGAGTGAGTGGGAGAGTACTTACTACCTTTGGAGGAAATAGCTAACTGTGGATATGAAAATAATACAGCCCAACCAGACTTCACCAGGCTCTGGAGGGAACATCCAGTTCTCATAGCAGCAAAGAAGGGAACACAGGAGTTAGGTGGCCTTTTCTGCCAGTAACTTTTCAGTAAGTTGTTCAGGTAATTTATGTCATTGAACTATATAATTTGTCATCTTCCAGACAGCAAAATAACCAAATACACACATACTAAAAAAAGAAAGGAAGAAAGGAAGGAAGGAAGGAAGGAAGGAAGGAAGGAAGGAAGGAAGGAAGGAAGGAAGGA
>NW_006434369.1:9121752-9182077 GCF_000325575.1 Pteropus alecto
GAGAGAAAGAAAGAAAGAAAGAAAGAAAGAAAGAAAGAAAGAAAGAAAGAAAGAAAGAGAACAAAAGAATCACAATGGAACGAGTGATAATGTACTTTGCAATGAGACTTTAAATGCAAAGTCTTATTCTTATGATTTTTTTTAATGAAATGAAGGAATGAAGGATTCCCAATATATTTGTGCCCATTCCGCAGATGTTAAAAAAATTTTCTACTGTCACTAAGATATGATTAGTGCATTTTTAACTTCTACATGACATTTTATTTTTTTGACTAGTCTATGATAAATGAAGTATGTAGTTTATGTAATAAGTTTAAGACCTGTTGCTTTTCCATGATTATACCATAGCCAGGCACCCACTGTTGTGTTGAAAGCTACTTTGATCAACTGCATTAATTAAACAGCAGCAATAACCCAAGTTCACAATGGTTGATGAATCTTAACCTAAACATGAATTTAACTCAAGACATGCAACAAAGAAACTTGGAAAAATATTAATCTTTCAGGCATACTTGGCTTGTGTAAGTAAATCTTAGATTCCAGTTGGTCAAAAATTCTGTTACAATTGAAACAATATTGTTGTGAGAATTGGCAAAACTAAAATAATATAACTAAAGTTGGTATTGGTGCTGAGAAACATCATGAAAGAGCCAAAAAGTGAGTCTTTAGTGCCATGCTTTTTTCAGTGAACATTATTTCCGGGACCTCCATTCATCTTCAGATTGTCTCAGTCTTGACCATGTGTACGCTATCAAATTCCAATAATTAGAACATGAAATTGGGGCATTTCTCTTCAATGTTGCAAGAGAGGCAGGCTACAGTCCTTCTGCTGGGGAGCCAGAAACGATCTTAATCCATATGAGTAGTTCACTTGTAATTTCTAGTAAGCCAAGCAGTTTCATTGCCATGGGAAAGGGCTGGAAATAAATCTCGAGTTTGTTTTCAAAGTTAATACTTTCAATGTTCTTATATAATGTATTAAGTGGTAATGACCAGAAAAGACCAATGTGTAACCTCGTATAACTGTGGATTACACATTAATACATTAATAAGGTTATATACATTAAATAGAGCTGTGGGAAAATGGAGAATTGAAATAAAAAAAGAAAAGATGGCCACTGTGTGGATCGAGAGTATGTACAGTGAGAACGACATTTCACAGGTGTTTCATAATGGGTAAGGGGCAAGGAAAGGGTGAGCAGTAGGCTGTTCTGAGGATTATTAGTAGAAGAGAATTAAAAGATCAAGCATAAGGCCCACTTGCCAATCAGGATAAATTATAGTCTTTGTTTGCAACAACAAAGGATCACTGAGGAGAATATCAACAATGAAAATGCACGTGTACATTCATGTACACACACACTCTATCATTCTGTGTTCCCAGGGATCTGTCTTTGTTTCCTCTTTCTGTACAAAGATTATTTAAGTAAAGGTGGGGAGGAATGTGTTCTCCAAGCTTAAAGTTACAACAAAAGTATTTCCTCACTTTAGTATTCTTGACATCCCTTTTACTGCCATAGAATTTGTTTGGGGTAGCTAGACTGTGTGAAAGTGCATCATTTCTTAAGCCCGGGAATCTCTCTGCAAACAGAGGTAAAGTAGACTTGTACTAAGGGCAAGCCTATCGTTCCTTGAGCTCTAAGTGTTCGAAAAGTAAAGGCAAGCTAAAAATACCTCTGCAACTAAAATTAAAACACCCATAAACGTGAAAATAAGTGACCAAACCCACTTTACAGTCAGCGGTATGTAAATTTCTTCAGGGAAATAATACTGAGCAACAAGTTTTAATGCTCGCCCATAAAGTTCAGGTGGGGAAGCAGGTTCTAGCTTACACTTTGTCAGAAGGGCCCATTAGAGTATTAAGAGTAATTCAGAGATACTTAAAACCCACCTACATCAGAATAGAGTAACTCCTTGTTCTCAGCATAAAGCTAGAAGTTCATAAGTTCTAATCCCCAACTGCTAAATGCACTCCTACTGCTCAATGTACTGTGCTGACTCCCGAAAATTAGCCTTGTCCACAGTCATACATTCTTTCGTTGACTCATTTAACAAATATTTATTATGCCTCCGGTATGAGCTAGGGAGTCTGTTATGCTTTGAGGGTGTAAAGATGAAAAGACACAGAATCAATGTGGGTGGAACATGTAAATCAATAATTAGAGTATAATGTGATAGCATACTGTGATGGGGATATGCCCAAGACCACACAAGGGGCACCTAGCTCAGTCTGGAGGCGGGCAGCAGGGGAGCTGGGGCATAGCATTCTGTGTATGAATGAACACACTTTGAGATCAAGAATTTCAGGAGCACAAGCATGTGTGGAAGAGCAATAGGAGGTGATGCTGTCTAGTTTAAGGGATCTCAAAGGCCCCCATACCTTCAAGTGTTTCCTCATTAACTCGATGCTTAAAATAATCTCTAATGGCTTTGAATTAAGATTCTGTTAATACTGAAATGTTTCTTTGAAGAAGTAAAATATCTGAGTATTATTTAGCTTAAATTAGCAAGCCCTGAGAGAATAAAACATTAGACAAGAATGTGTTGGGGGGAGAAAAAAAGAAAGTCAAGGTTAGTCTAGGTGTAAATGGTTTACAATGAACCAATTCAGGAAGACACCCAAAGTCAGAGAAAATGGACCTGGACGCCTGAAAAAAATCTGTAGCAACAGAGCAAAGAAAAATATCATAGCAAAGCAAATGTATGTTACTTACTGTTGAGTCAGTTCTGACTCCTGGTAACCCCATGAAGTGTTGTCAACAACATCCTATCCTCAACAGATCATTTTGGCTCCTGTAGACTTATGCCTATGGCTCTTTTATGGAGTCAATCCACCTCCTATATGTTCTTCCTCCCTTCCTGCTGCCTTCTACTTTTCCAGAATTACTGTCTTTTCCAAAGAACTTTGCTTTCTCATGATGCGCCTGCAGTAGGACATCAACATCATTATTGCCAGCTCATTTAGGTAGAAGTCAGGGCATCAGAAAGCCCTTTCCATAGCCACTAAGCTATTGAGGGGGAAGCATTTCTTCTGGAAGGTATCACCTATTTGTAATGTCTGAAATGGGTCAAAGTCCTTAATAGTCTTTCTTCATCCCACTCTGCCAGGCTAGCAGGCTTAAGCAGAGCTTCTGAAATTTCAAAAGGGCATATGGATCACCTGGGGATCTTGTCAAATGCAGATCAAGTAAGTCTACTGTGGAGCCTGAGAATTTGTATTTCTCATAATCTTCCAAATGATGCTGAGGCTTCTGTTCTCAAGACCATGCTTGTAGTCACCAGGGTTTAAGAAGATGACCTCCTTGGCATCTCTCACCTCTGCTCCCTTGTCTCCACACCCTCTGTTACTGCCTTAGTTCAGATTCTCTATGTCTCTTCCTTGGAAAATTGTTTCGGGGCTCCATCCATTCTCCACACAGCCTCAGGCTGATATCTTAAAAAGTGAATATGACCACGTTATATTACTGCTTAAATCTCCTAAAAAAAAAAATTCCCTTTTCCAAAGAAGTTATTTTAAATTTTTACTTTTTAGTTAAGCTCTTAATACAGAAGATTTCCTGAAATCCAATATTAAAATGTATGCAAGTGGCATTGCTCTGGAAGAAGCCAAGGAGAAAGGCCCAGATTCTCTCTTCTCAATTGCTCAGCTTCCTCTGTTTCCTGGGAGGAGCTCTGAGATACCTCCATGCATTCCAGAATTCTGATGAACAATTAGTCCAGAAGCTGTTTTAGGCCAAAAACACCGTGTAGCTTTAGAGAAGTTACTCTCATTTTTATTCTTGGGGAAATAAATATAAAACTGCCTCCTCAGAAGATTGTTTTGAAGATTAAATTGGATCACGTGCATAGCATGATCCCTGGGACATAGTAGATACTCAATAAATGCTTGTTTCCCTTCTCTCAGAAATTTACCATTAGATATGTTTTTCTTTGACTTAGAGTTTTTTTTCCCGAATAAGGATAATAATCATGACAATATTATTGGAAGAGGTAACAGATTGAATTTTTTAGTGTGAATGAAATTGGTTAAAAAAAATTTTGCTCAGGGGTCAGGATTGCCAGAAGAGGTGAAAAGACAGCCGCTGAGCGACTAGAGAGAAGGGATGGAGAGCTGGCCAGGAGGATAGACAGATGGACAAAAATGTGGGGTCTAGGTCATGGAAAGGGAGGGCCCGTTTCACACTAGTCTTATCACCATTCTGACAGCTTTCATATCAATAAGTATTGAGTGCTTGAAAATGTTGAACAAATTGAGGTTAACCAAAGATTTTTGCTGCATATCAAAAGTGGCAAGTACACTCTGGGCATTGAGCCTCTAGGAAAGAGTTCAGTCATGTTTGCCTCTCTCAGACTGTTTGTGATAGCAAGTCAGGGTGAAAGCATGTTCCTTAAACCCCTAGCAGTGTTCCATAGCCAGGATACTGTCCCTGTGCTAGAGTACTCACTACTCAAGGGCAAAAGTGGGAGCAAGTGTCTCCTCCACTTTAGTCCTTCTCCTTGACCACATCTCTCTCTCCCTTTGATCCTCTAACCCCTCCCCACGTCTCCCAGAGTCCATGTGGTGTCCGCCCCGAAGGAACTCTCTATACACAGTCTCAGCTGACTGACTTTGGACACCTTTCTAGAATTGTTCTTCCCCTAACTTCACAACAAGCAGGTTGCACAACAGGTTGCAGGGCGTCCTTAGGAAGCTCAGAAGAGTAGTTCAAAATATACGTGAACAGGCTGCTTATTTTTGCCAAATAGGACAGCTCTATGTGAAACTTGAACCTCATTGCCTAAAGGAGTTTGGCCGCTTGAGGTTCCTGGTGTTAGATCAGGAAGACAGACTGAGGACAGGGTGCCTTCACTGCAAAGCATTTCCTCCTCAGGAAATCAGGTTGGTCCCATGTGGGGTAAGGGTGCCATTCTCGGGTTTCTGGGAGCCCCCGGGAGAACAGCCTCAGAAGGTCTTATCAAGCAGCAGCATCTCAAAGCCCCTTGTAATGCTATTAACATAAGATGATAACCTACCCCACAGAGTTAATAATTAGTTCCAATCAGTGAAAAGCCAAAACATCCCCAGCTGCAGCAGACAACAGGGAAGTAATGGAAATACCAGCTGGCTGGGAGCTTGGCAAAGCAGGTGAAAGGCAAATAAAGCATCCACTCAAATCCACAGACTCTTGAGGCTGTAAATGCCAGGAAGGTTGCAGTCATACCACAGACACTTGTGCAGTCTCACTCTCTCCCACTGGAAGTGTGTGAGAAGCTAAAAATTCGCAGTGCAACAAGAAGTGTGACTGACCATATCTTTACACACAATGGAATCCACTGCAACAATACCCTCAGGAATCCCCACCAGCAGGAGTTGGCTGACTCATTATCCTTCTGCAAACACACTGAAATCAGAATATGGCACATAGAAAACATTTCAAGTGAAGAGCAGATATAAATGGACTTTCCTGATACTCTTCTTTCTCTTGCTTGAAACAATACCCAGGGCAAATATTTAAAGCAATACATCAAATAGCCTTAACCATGTCGCTAATTTCTCAAGGGAGCAGCTTTGTATAAGGTGATAAGAAGAAGCATGGAACTCGACATTATATCCAAAATATGTATAAATAACTTCTGCAAGTTTATTTGTTTGGAGGTTAATTCTAACAATTCCTCAAGGAGAAGGGAGGGCACATTCTAGCCCCATGAGTTGCAATTGATTACTGTACCAGATAATAAACCTTGTCTTGGTGTTATGTAAAGGGTTCATACTTTAAAGAGTGCTTTCACAGGTGGCTGGTCTCCCACTGGCCACATACCACCTTGTGAGAGAGGCAACAATGAATGGAGGGATGTTAGCCTCATGTGGTAGCTGAGGAAGACAAACATGAAGATGCTAAGTGGCCTGAGAGTATATCTCTTGTGCTCTCTCCTGTTTGGGATGCTAGGACTCAACTCAAAGCAAGGCTAGGAAAATGAGGAGTGTCACTGAACAAAAATAACCCAAAACCCTGACTTGAGCCAGCACAAGGGTTTGAACCTCACTAAATAAACCATTTGTTAGAAACGACACTAAAGAATTTGAATGATGCTAGTAAATATGGAGAAGGAAAACAGCACTTTTATTTTCCCCTTTGATTATGCTAATTTTTTAGCAGAAGGAGATTTCAGAAAATCCACAAGTTAGGCAATGAAGAAACTTCCATTTTGTTATCTCAATTAACAGAAAGAGAGACTTGCCATTCCTCAATGTGCTTTTTCATATGAAGTCAGAGTAAGACAAAAATGGAGGGTTTTAGAAGCACTGGGAAGTAAGTAGGGGGAAAGGTAGTATATTGAAAGTATTCTGTAAATTGTAGAGAATAATCGATTAGAAAGAGAATAGAAGTTGAGAGCTTTTACCAGCATAGTGTCTTCGAAGAACTAAATGATAGCTCCTATAGAGATTTTTTTAATCCACACTCCACCCCAGCCTCACCCAGCCTCAAGTGTCAGAATTTCATCTCCACCAAACACTCCACCAATACATCACCTGCATAAAGCTGTGTTGATCATGGGCACAGCAGACTCTCACCAGATGCTAATGTACATGAGATTCATTCGTAATAGTCCCTTGATTTAAGAATAGATGCTGTTGGAAAGCTAACACAGAGAAGCAACCATTCTCAATGCAGTCCTGAGGGGCTAGAAGGAAAAGGTGTCTTCTCACAGGTGTTGGGAAAGACCCTTATGTCAGCCTCAGTAAGTATCACCGGTCCATAGTGTACAAAGTGGTTAAAGGATCCCTTTCTAAGCACTTTGTTATCCATGGCGGAAAGTTGAAACTGAGAATGGAAAGGTTTCAAATTCCATTTGTAGGATTAGCTATAAAGGCCATTTCAGCTACATCATCTAACTGATAGAACTCAGTGTAACTTATGAACACAGAAATGTTTCATTCATTTGTTCCATGGGAGAGTGACATAGTCCTTGTAAATGAAATTTCCAAACAACTGAAATATTTTCCCTGAATCACCAACATTATGATATTATCATCATATTGATGGATTTTTAAAAAATATATCATACCTGTTTCCATCTTATTAAACAGAATACAACAAACATGAGTAGCCTTTACATGACTATTAAAATGGTTGTTATATTGAAACAATGAAAATTTTTGCTTCACTGGACAGAAATGCCCATATGGCCAAGGGAAGGTATGAGACCTTTTTGTCTCTCTTCTTTGTGACCACAGGTGGCTGTGTCTTTTGAATTCTCCTTCCTGCCTGCTTGCTGTGGAGTTGTTCTTTCCCTCACTCTCAGCTGTTGCCTCTAAACTGCCCTGGGCTGAAAATGGAAAATGCCAGGCTTTTCTCAGTTGTGTTTAACATGAGTGTATCAGCCTCTAAGAACTGAATAACTGAATATGTCCCAACGATGTTTAAAGCATGGATTTAGTGACATTGAAGTTACACATTTGAAAACTTTCTTACTCCCAGCTCTCTTTGGTGTGGTTGAGGTTACCAGACAAATCATCTTGGGGTGGGTGAGATGTTACTTTGCATTTTAACTAGAACCCTTTATTTAACAAGATAGTTTGGAAGTCACTAAAAGCAGTAAGTTCAAGAGCCCAGGTATCATTATGGAAGATAAGGATTCAGATATTAAGATGGTATTTGAAGAACCTGAGGTTCACATGTTGAGCCTCTGGATTTCCTCATTACTGAAAGGGGAGTGGTGAAGGTGACACCCAAGGGCGTACAACCCTAAACCCTGGGCCTTTCTGCAGTGTAGGGTGGAGACCAGGATAGTAGAAATTACTGTACATTTCCTTAGGTTAAAAGGAGAGGGAAATAAAATACAAAGCTTGTCACTCCTTTACTTAAGAATAAAACTTTAAAAACAGGATTTGCAGCTTCAGGATAAAGTCCAAACTCCTTAGATAATTCGTGGTCTAAAAAGCCTCTTTTTTCATCACTTTCCCCAGCTAAAATGATGGCATCCCGACTTCCCAGAGCCCCTCCTCCTCTACTCATAGCCCCTTCCTTGGTGCCTCAGGAGCCATTTCTCCCCATCTCACAAGTGTCCTCCTCTGGGGTCACAGGCCCACTGGACCTGTGACAGATGGTTTATATCCTGTCCTAAAATTGCATATTTATTTACCAGGCCCGCTTGACTGAGAAGGTTTGAGGGCAGAAACTGTTTTTCATTCATTTCTGCAACTATAGGGCCAGTCCAGTACCTGATACAGAGAGGTTTAATTAATGTGGAAGGAATGAATGAATGAATGAATGAACAAAATTTTTATTTGTGAAAGCAGCCCAAGAGAAATGTCTAGAATGAAATGGGCAGTCTTCACAGCTTTACTTGGGGGAGAGCAGCGGAAGACGCAGGGAGGGGAGCTAGCTGCTAGGACCGATGATGGTTGTGGGCCAGACAGAAGCCTAGGACGGGATAAACAGGTGGACACTCCTCTTTTTCCATTCAGCTTCCTTGAGTCATTCTAGAGTCTCTGCCAGTCCCCACTCCACTTGCTGAAGCTATGTTTGGCTTGCCTTCCCGTTGGTGAGGAAGGTGGGAAATGGTTAAGTTTAGAAATAAATTGTTAGTGACAGAGACTTTTCTAATGCTGCTGACAGAGTACTTTAAAGGAAGCATTTCTGATTCATACTGGCTGCCGTTGTGTTATCTGTAGGTGAATTTTGAGTCAGTGTTATTGTTCTTTTTAATATTAATCGATTTAATTTATTTAATTGAAGTATAACCTAGATACTGTGAAATACAATCTCAAATGTCTTCATGTTACAGTTCAATGACTTTTGACAAATGGCTGCATCAGTTTAACCTAAACCGCTAATATTTCTGTCACCCTAGAAAGTTCCCCTATGGCCTTTTCTAATCAATATCTCCTGTAGGGTAATTTGGAAAAAGGAAAAAAATAGAAGGAGAATGCTGGCTCTCATGGAGTTCGCACGCTTGTCAAAGCAGACTGGCATTACATGAGTGAAGTAGTTAGAAATCAAGACAATACATTACGTAATCTAGCACTAAATGAAATGTTTCAGTTTAGCACCACAGCATGGATTTAGGGAAGCAAAATGCATTAAAATGTCATCTTGGGAGTTTGTTAACAAGTTAGATACCTGGGTCCACCCAGTACCATTAAATTAAAATTCCTTGACATGGGATCTTAGAATCCATATTTTAAGGCAATATCCCCAAGAATTCTGACATGGAGCGGTGGCAGAGGGTGACACAAACTACACATTGGAAAACACAATAGTTTATTAAGACTGGACAGAGGTAAGTTATTGATGGTTGGGAAAACCGAGTGCCAGAGAAGTTTAGTGGCTTGTTCAAGATCACACGGTAAATTCATGGTGTGGCCTACATTTCTGGGAGAGGAGTAGGAAAGGCTAGGATGACAGTCATCTACTCTGGCCCCTGGTGGGGTGTCCAGAGCCCAGGGCTGACCCGGGTCGCAGTGCCTCCGGAAGAATACCCTGCTTAATTGTTCTGGAGAGGACACCAGGATGAGGGCCGCACATCTGAGAGAAAGCAAGAAAGGGAAAGCACTTGCTTACCCTCTCCAGCTGCTGGGACTTTGGCAGACCCACAGCCCTGAAGAATCATTGGTGACAACAAAATCTGCCCCCACCCCAATTCTTCTGTCCTGACAGTGCATTCCAGAGATTGAGCTGCTCTGCAGGAGGGTAGCAGGCTCACTTCTGGGCTGACAGAGAAAGGTCGGTTCACACAACATTATCACCCAGTGGAATACTTCCTTCCCACGTGCTGAATGAACAAGTAAGTCAGGTGTCAGAATGACTGACACCATTGACAAATAGCCCAGATGGGGGCACGTCCAGATGCCCAGCCTCCTTGGCTCCACCACCACGAAGGCAGCATTTTGATGGCACCTCAAGCAGAACTGTCTTTTCTTTCCCCACAAGGACAAACCCAAACAGCTGATAAATCACCACAATGAATTACTGTCCTGGTGAACCTTTGATCTCCCCAAGCGTCAATTTATCACCCATGAGTGGGCCTCCCCTTGATGAGGCTGTGGGGAGAGGCAGAAAGTCCACACTCCTCAGAAAAGAGCAGAGCCACTTTTGCCTTCTGTCCCTTTCCCCTCCACAAAAGGCAATACCGAATGACTAGAATCCTCCAGTCCACATGGAGGGGGTGCCAACACCCAAATTCAAGAGGGTACAGGACTTGAGAACAGCCCAGAAGGCCTTTACCCTGCTTCCAGGTGAGGGTGTGACTTACGTCACAGACGTTTACCCTGGCAATGTGCAAGGACCTTCCAGAATCTAGTGTGTACCCAGGCCCTCTCACAGTCCCTGACAACTCCTTTCACTTCCACTATGGATCAGTGAGACAAGATTCCATTCAGGGGTCTCAGATTCATCTAGTAAAGATTTAGAGCCTCACTGTGAGAGGACACCGACGGTGAGGTGTCTCAGTCCCTGTTGGGGTCCTGCTGCACCATAACCCTGGGAGAGTGAGCCACTTCATCTCTGTGCATCAGTTTCATTATTTGTAAGATGAAGGGGTAGAATCAATTTGCCTTTCAGCTCAATTCCGACACTGTGGGTTACAGTCCACCCCTCCCAGGCGAAGAACCTTGAAATTGTTTTTTTTTGTTTTGTTTTGTTTCCTATTGGGTGCAGATCTATCCATCAGGCACGCAGCCAAGAAGGGCAAAGTTCTAGCTATATTTCAGGTAGGAAGGGCGACATCTGTTTGTAACATTCTTTTTTTTTTTCCAATTGGATTTGCCATTCAATATTATTTTACATTAGTTTTAGGTGTACAGTATGGTGATTAAATGTTTATATCATTTATGAATTGATCTCCCCAATTAGTCTAGTACCCACCTGATACTACACACAATATTATTGACTATAGTCCCAGTAATGTACTTCACATCCCTATACTATTTTGTAATTACCAGTTTGTACTTCTTCATCCCTTCACCTTTTTCACTCAGTCCTCCAAACCCCCTCCCATCTGGCAACCATCAGTTTGTTCTCTGTATCTGCATTTGTCTCTGTTTTGTTTGTTCATTTATTTTGTTCTTTAGATTCCACATATAAGTGAAATCATAATGGTAAACCTCTTACCTTGTTTATCTTTGCATCTTAGGACAAAATAGATGTTTAATAAATGCTTGAAAAAGATTGTGCAACTCATCTAAAAATAAGGGCTCCATGTGTCCTGTTCCTGCACCAACATAAATTAAAAAGTAATTGCAATCATTACTGTGTCTCTTGAGAAATTTTTCAGGAGGAGGGTCTAATTCACAATCTTCAGAAATCCCTGTTAAAACTCCTGTCTTCTTCTCGCTAGATCCTTTACACACCTGCTGCTGTTCGCAAACTTCATACTTTCAACTTTCAACCCTCATTCTCAATTCAGTATTCCTGCTCTCTGCAAAGACACAGTCTCCTCTGGCCCCAGCTTTTTGGATTCCTTCTCATTTCTTCCTTTTCTCCCTTGGCTCTCTAAATTTCTGTCTCAATTCTTCCATCTCCTCTCTTTCCACTTTCCCTATTTTACATCACAAAAGCCAGGTGCAAGCAGACAAACTCAGAATTTCCTTTATAGTCTTGGAAGAGTAAGAACTGAGATAGCAAAGAAAAGTGTTTCTAGCAGACCAGGGCTAAGGGCAGGACTGAAGGGAAGAACTATAAAAGGAAAGATTGGGAAGCCCTATTTGTTAACTTTTTTCTCTATCATGAATGTCAGTATAAAAGAACAAAAATTGGGCTTTATCAGCATCATCAGCTTTGTGAATCTCTTCACCACACACCAACAGATTTAAAGGAGCTTCCTAGGTGTTCTGACTTCTGAAAGAGCCAGTTTTCCCTGCTTTTAAATAACTGTAAGAACCATCATTCTAAATACACACCTTCATTTCTTTAAATCTTAGAGACTTGTGTGTTTTATCAGTCTGTTAACAGCAGAAGCAATGTAGCCAGTAACCTTCTGTGTGACTCAAGGCTGTCACTAATGTCTTCATGCTTTTGTTGCGTTGAGAGAGTAGGACTGGATAAGGAAGGGTGGCACCATGTTTCTGCCAGAATGGACTGGAGAATGGGCTTGGGGAAGTTTTTAATGCCCTTAGTTTCAGCTCACTCCTCCATTCAATGGAGATAATTAGGCTGTTCTGAGGTTTCAATGAAACAATAAAACATAAAATTTAGTGAAAGGTCTATAGCCATACCACCCTGAACAAGCCCAATCCTGTCTGATCTTGGAAGCTAAGCAGGGTCAGACCTGTTTAGTACTTAGATGGGAGACCACCTAGGAAGATCAGGTGCTGTAGTCGTAAAAAATAAAAAATAAGAGATTGTAAACTGACAAGGTCCTTGCAATCTGTGAGGTCAACCACGGGTTGCCTCACCAAAAAAAAAATAAAAAAAAATTTAGCAAAAGTCTTGGCCCAATAAATCTTGTTATTAGTACTATAATTGCTGTTAATGTGCTTCTCTATTATTTATTTGAGATTGAACAGCCTATGAATCTCTGGGTGTTGTCTGATTCAAACAAGGAGCACCTGGGTGAAGAAGGTAAGTAAAACGTGTGTGGGCAGCCAGAGTTTACATTTGTTGGTGTCTGGAATAAAAGAGGTCTCATTAAGTGCTTGTTTAAGTAATTCATCGATTCGAACCAGGAAGAGAAAAATATGTGAAATAGAACTACACAGAAGAAATAAACGTTCAACACTAAATTAGACTTGTGGATGCCTCACTTCATCTGTCAAATGGCAAATTTTCCTTGTAGGAAAGTGATAAGGGAAATCCCTTATCAGCTGGCCACTGGCAAACCACTGCTTAGGTGAGAAGTGTGGGGTGAAGGTCTGGAGATAAACCCTACATTCCTTCCTGCATGGCCCTGTGCTGAGCAGGTGAAATTTAGTTGCCTGCAGGAGCTTCGAGGATTATTTCTAGATTCTTCCATGTTTAAGGCCAGCAGGGCTATGTGACTACAGAAGATTTTTGTTGTTGTTGTTGTTAGGGCTATGAGTAAAAAACCCTTTGTTTATTTGTCAGCAGGTACGTGAGATCATGTCAACTTTCAGCCAAGCTCTGCCCTTCGGGACTCTGCAGGGAAAGGGGTCACTTTACCAGTTCTGACCCACACAGAAAGTCTGGAGTGGCCTTTCCTCATTCTTTCCCAAATAAGCAAAAAAAAAAAAAAAAAAAAAAAGGCGGGGGCCGGGGGGGAATACACAAATAAGGAACTTCTGAAAGCAGCAAAGACTGAAATTTTGGTCTGTGCAAATGGGAAAATTGGAAAATCTGGGCCCCTGAGAAAAAAATAAAAGGCTGGAGTTAATTGCAGAACAGGACAGAGTCCCATCGCCTTCTGGTGCAGGTAACCACGTTAGGCGAGGTTGGCACCAGCTCACATCTGATTCTCCTGAGGGAATAACCGTTGAGAAGCTCAGTTAATCAGTCTACCTAAGGGAAACCCTGGACATCCAGATGATTTGCTTTTTCATGGCGAGTGCAGTGTTTTCAAGAGCCCTGACAGACTCTGATAAAAATCCACTATCATCCCCTGTTGACTTATCAAATGTCCACTATTATGAGATAACAAGGTATAGTGAAGAGAACAGGGGCTTTGGAATCTGCAGAGCTTTTATGAGCTATAGAAAATGATTTAACCTCTCTAAGGCTCTCTTTTATTACCTGTGAATAATGATAAATTAATAATAATAAAACAAGGCTATTGTGAATATTGTATATGAGATAATAGATGACAGGTACTTGGCACAGGGTAACCCTCAATAAAAGTTACCTATTGATCACCAGTTAATAAACTGGTCCTTTCAGGCTGGCCCTTCACCTTTGATGCCTCTAGACTTTTGGTCGGCCTTCAAGAAGAGGAGATAGATGGGGTAAAAGGAGTCAAATATGTGGTGACAGAAAGAAATCTAACTATGGGAGGTGAACGCACAATGTAAATATATATATATTTTTATATATGCCTCACTGTTAAAATGTACAGCTGTAGCTTACTGGATTTCGTTAACCAATGTCATCATAAAAAAGTAATTAATAAAAAAATAAAATTTAAAAAAAAAGGAAAGAAAGACAGGAAACATAGTAGCCTATTAGCATATAGTAGGCCAATTTTGTGGTTAAGTAAATAAGTTACTCACTAAAAAACATGACACCTATTCTGGGAGCTTTCTAGCTGCACTTTGGAATTTCAGAAGTAATATAATAATTGTCATGGGAATAAATATACTAATCCAGACAAATAAGGGAAACCTCTAGGAATTTATTATTTACTTCTAAGTAACTGGAAATACCTGAACCTTTAAATACACAATAACAAGAAATAGAACCCAAAGGCTGGAGTGTTCCTTGACCTTCTTTATGGATACTTTATGGTAAATCCTGTGCTTTAAATTCTAGAAGTATCAGATTCCAATATGCAAAAGGTTGAAAAATGAGACATAAAACAAATGTGACTTAAAGTGAAAATTCTCTCAGGCCCCTTTAGCAAAGAGAAAATTGCTAAAGAATGGTTTGATACTCCACCTTAAAGAATTAAAAACTATTTCATAGAGGAATGTAACAACCAGTTTTTATTTTGTCATTCACAATGTTATTCATTCATTTATAAAACTAAGATGTATCTACTCTATTTCAGGCACTGTGTAAGACGTTGGAGACACAAAGCTGAATTAGACATAGTTTGTACACTCAAGGAGCGTGTTAGGTCAGGGGTATAAACCCACATGCAGCTAATAGGTGTAATGTGATAAAGTAGAAAAATGGACATGTGGGGACACTGTTGCAGAAACCGAGAAGGGGGTGCCCTCCAACAGAGAGCATTAGGAAAGACTTGATAATGCATGAGATCCCTTTTGAATTGGTTCTTTAAGAATGAGTAAAATTTATTAGATGGAAAAGAGAAAAAATGAAAATTCAGGCAGAGAGAACAATATGAAGGTCTAAAGTGTAATAGATGTTCCAGGTATAGCAATGGTAGATGAAGTGTATTATGTGTGTTTGTGCCAAAGGGGGCAGGGGGCTAGGAATACAGGTTATTGGAACCCACTGTGAGAAATTTAGAATGCCATGCTAAGAAATAGGAAGGAACAAGTGTAAAATGTGAGAGAGGAGTTAGGGCCAATGAAAGAAGGAATTTCTCTCAAGATGAAAATACTTGGACATTAGGATAATTAGGAAAGGGGCATCTAAGAATATATATCATTTCTCGATAAGCTCCAGGACCAGAGATGAGTTGTGCTATCTACTTTCTGAGCCTTCCTTAGTCCTCCGCATATGTGTTTATGCAATTTTTTGAAGGTAGGTTGGAAATTTAATAGCAAACACACACAAAAAAGACAACCTGAGGGAAGAAATGGGATGGTGCTTTGGTGTGCCACATTGGGAACAAATGCATACCTTTTTTCATTTGGTTTAATTATTAATTGCATGTTTTTATTTGTTTGGATTTCAACAGTCATATATTTTATTTAAAGTATGAAAATGAAGTCTTAATGAAGAAAATAAAGCTTTCTCTATGCATTCTAATGTAATACATAAAGGTGCTGTTTTGTAATTGGCTTTTCGCTTTTTCTTTTGTGCTTAAAAATAGTTTCCCTTTCAAAAGGTCAGATAAAAGTGATCCTCTTATATTTTCTTATAATTCTTATGTTTTAGTGCTTATATTTAATTCAAGTTCATATTGAATTTATTTTTATGAATAGTCTTGAGTAAGGTAGAGTCATGGTAAATTTAAGAGCCCTAGGCCTCCTTTTTCCCATTAAACTACTCATTTATTTCTTCATCTTATATTTAATTTTGTCCATTTCCTGTTTTCATAGTTATCAGCAGTGAGCTGTGTGTTTCCTGCGTGGTTTTCTTGAAGTCATAATGAAATACTATTGCTAAAGCCATTTCTTCCACTCTTATTATTTCTATCCCCAAACTGGCTAACAGGGCTTGGCCTTTTTGCCCCACTGGCCAACTCCTTGCATCACTGAACTGTTCGCTAGCAGCTTAGCATGGCCTGTAGAAAGTGCCCCTGATTTGATTCTCTCTGGAGGTTTTCAGGAAAGTCCAGGCATCTGTGCTGATCTCCTGAAGACCTTCCAAGCTAAAGATGGGATGAGGCTATCTGAAAAGGTTATCTCACACACACACACACACACACACACACACACACACATTGAGCAATACAGACCTTCATTCATTTCTTAAGCAAACAGTGTGCTCCAGATACAAGGATAAAAGAGAGGTGGTCCCTGCCCCCAAGGTATTCACTTATCCTAGAATCCTCCAGAGGAGCTACTGAGTTGAGCTACCTCATGTAAAAAGACCTCATGAGCTGACATCATGGGAATCTGCCCAATCTCATTCAATTTACTCAACAAATATTTGTTAAGCTCCTACTGTTTGCCAAGAACTGTGTTGGGTGCTGGGATACAAGACCTCAAGGAGCTAACTGTTGAGTGGAACACGGATAAGTAGGCGGTTACACTACACTGTGATAAGAGCTAAATAGGTGAAAGCTTAGGCCTCAAATGTTATGGATTTCTGGGTTATTCGTCCTCTCCTGGCAAGGACTTCTCTGTTATGTTAACAGAAGCATTTCTTTTATATTCAAAGTGTAGCAACATTAATTATAATCTAGTTCATCTGAGACTCTTCACAGGTGTTCTAAATTCCCTTCAGACCCAGCTTGTAGAGTTACAGAAGTCAGCTGAGGTTGAATGAATGGATGAATAAATGGTTGAAAGAATTAAAAGTAAGGGGTGAGTGAATGGTTGAGTCCTCTCGGCAAGGAACTTCATCCGGCTGCTTGGCCGCACGGCAGTCAACGCCAAGAGCAGCAGCAGGCTGGGAAGAGATAACTGGAGCCGGGCGCCGTAGACATTTTTTTTCCTTTTCTTCCATTGACCCAAATCCAAGGGCCCCAGTAATGTTTGTTTTGGCTTTTTTCCTCTGAAGCCTAAGGCAGCTCTTGTGTGGTGGGCTGTTTAGTTGACAAATCTTTTAATGGACGAATTAGCAAGCTTTTAATGTGGTCACCTGAGAGACCAGACAGCTTTCAGCCACACACAAAGAAATTAGAGAATAAGCTTTTTTTCCCTTTAAAACTGCAAGCCACCAAATCGCTATCATTCTATGATAAAGTCTTGAGTTCTTTCTATCTGTCCATTTTTGTGTTAGGAAAGGGAGAGGAAAGACACAGAAGGAAACTAAAATATCATCTATAAATTTAGTGACTTTTTAATAGTCTTCCAAGCAGATTTGCTGGAGGAAATGAAAATGAGGTTCTGAGATTGTTGTTTTTGTTTGTTTGTTAGTTTGTTTGTTTGTTGCATATCAGTGTCCCTTTCTTTACTCTGGGCCCCTTGATGATAAGTAATCAAGAGCTGATTTTAGAACAAATCTTTACTTCCTTTTACTCCCTGAGATTTTCTCTTCTATCATTTTTTTTTACCCAGCAACTACAGAGCTTGCTGAAGATTCTCCTCTGCAGTTCTAATAGTTGAACCACCCTCTCCAAAGAAATAAGTCCCCTTATGTCTAATAATTCATACTTTTTAAATACACAATATTGTCATTCTAACATAGGATTTAAGTAAGGTAGGATAGGGGAATGATGAATTCACATGAGTCCCTCTTCTTGCTGCCCTGTCTGCAATCATTAATTTTTGACATTTTTATTTATTCCCTTAACTCCAGTTGCCAGAAGTTTATTAAAGTACAGTGTCACGCACTATTATTATGTCAAAGATAATGAGAATTTAGTTCTTGTAGCTTTTCTACTTTCCTTCAATTCATTACTGCTTAGAGTAACTCTCAACTCTACTTAAGGCTGCACGTCAGCTTCTGTGAGAGAGATATATCAAAGAGGAGTATTTCCAAGATGCAAAAGTTCTAGATTCATTTAATGTGTCCCAAGCCTTAGATTCTTCATATCTAAAATGAGGACAATCCCTATCTTATAAGGCTGATGTAAAGATTGGGGGTAATATATGGAAAGGGGCTTTGTTGAGCTTGGTCAGTGGAGGCACTCAATGATCATGAGCCATTTTTATCACTGTTATTGTCATATATATCATTTGCAGTGTCTTATTATCTAAAATTTAAGTTGTAGCCCAAGTATCTTTGATTCAGTAATACAAAGACCCAAGAAACTGCTATGTTTCTTCTAGTTGGTGATACAAAGTAGGATGGAGAAGATAGAGGGGGCAAAAGCAATGCCCAAGTGGAGAAAAAAGTGAGTAAATTCTACATCGCCTTCATATTTCACCTGGCTGGGTTTTTTTAGATCCTACTTATTCCAAAACCCTATCACAGCTTCACTATTTTCTTTTCCTCTTTCTTCTCTACTCTTCTTCATTCTCTGCTCTGCTCCCTATGTAATCACAACTACAACTTATTCTCTATGTTTCCAACCTAAAGAGACCGTAGTCAGCTACCTGAGCAGAAAGTGACCTGAGACCCATGGCATGGAAAGACAGGAAGGCCTGGTGCATGGACGATGATGTATACTTGCCTAAGTTGCCTTTCCGGGGCTTCCTGCCTTGGAATTTTATTGCCCAGAGGCCACTTGTGCATCTTCAGGGAAAGGGTCAGACCAACCCTCTCATCTCTGTCTCCCTCAGAGGTTTTATCCCTTTGTTTTATCCCTTTGACAAAACAAAGCACATCATTTATGTGCCTTGTTCCAAGTCAAAAATTTTAAAGAATGAATAGGATTATTTGGAAACAATTCTCTACCACTATTCTTGTAAACCTTAGTTGTTGGCTAGGTTTCTAATCTATTTCAAGTTTCTCTTTTACTCTATGGTCTCTACCTGTACAACCTCTTTCATTCACCCACTCATTCAACATCTATTTATTATTTGCCTACATTTGTACAGGGACAATTGTACAGGGAAAATTCTAGGCTTTTCAAATATAGCACCAAAATACTGACAAAGCTCACGCTCCTATGGAGAGAGAGATAATAAACAAACATATAAACTCTGTAAATTAAATAGAGCCAAGTCAGGTGTGGGGGGAGAGAGTAGAGGAATACTTGCTAAGAATACTTACTAAGAATCCTTAGTAAGATGTTAACAAGAAGATGGCATTGAGAGAAGACATGAAAGAAAGAAAAAATGAATTAGGTGGCTGTTTGAAAGATGATGTCCTAGCAGAGCAAACAATAAATGCAAATGTCTGACATGAGAAAGTGCTTCAAGTGTTTGAGCAATGAGGAGAAGAAAATGAGATTGCAGCAGAGTAAGAATTAAGGGAGCGGCAGGAAATGAGCTCAGAGAAGCAACCAGGGACCCAACAAGTAGGAACTTGTTAGCTATGGTTACAAAAGTGGATTTTGTTTTAAATGAAATGCATGCTATTGGAGAATTTTGAAAAGAGGTCTGCTGCCATCAGATTCCTGTTATTAAAGGATCATTTGGACTACTTGGTGTAGAAAACACCACTGGAGAGCAAGGGTGAAAGATGGGAGATCAATTAGGAGCCGATTTCCACAAGCCAGACACTTGATGCTGTTGGTAGTTATTACTGGTAATGGAATCTGCACAGGGCGATTTTTTCACCCTCTTACCACCAACCCAGACAGAACTTCAAATGAGGTTTCAAATTCTTCAAAAAGACACACAAAAGCCATATTAACCATTGTCTACTTTACCGAAGATTCCTTTGACAGTCCTAAAGAAGGGGACTATTTAGAGCCATGCACCACTTAACAACAAGGATACCTTCTGAGAAACGTGTCGTTACACAACTCCCTCCCTCGTTCTATGAACATTATAGCATGCACTTACACAAATCTGGATGGTACAGCCTACCACACACTTACACTGTATGGTATAGCATATTGCCCCCAGGCTATAAGCCTAAACAGCATGTTACTGTACAAAACAACATGAGATCAAATCAAGCGCAAGAGAAAAATAATGCAATCAAGAGACGCAGTAAATATGGGATGTATTAGGTTTCTGCCAGCATACTCTTTTACAGCAAACTTTTTTTAATAAGTAGAAAGAGGACTCTCTAAAATATGATAAAAAGTACAGAATAGTAAATACAACCAGTAGCATAATCATTTATTATCATTATAAGGTATTATGTACTGTACATAATTATATGTGCTATTCTTTTTTACAACTGGCAACAAGTAGGTGTGTTTACACCAGCATTAACCCAGACATGTGTGTAATGCTTTTGAACTATAATTTAACAGCAGCTACCACATCACTGGGTGATAGGAATTTTCTTCATTTTCTCCATTATCTTATTTTGAGACCACGGTCCTATATGAGGTCTGTGGTTGACCTAAATGTTGTTATACAGCACATGACTGTATATTACAGCACCACAGCCAGCCATGTTGAAAGCAGCATTTGACCATTATGCTGTCTAGTAGACAGCTCTCTTCTGTCCAGATCTCTTCTCCATGCTGACTTAATATTATTCCCTCCATACTATCAAAGGTATTCATCTCTATTCCAGAGACTACTCCTAAAAAGCACATAATCAAATCCGTCATAGTGTTCAGATATAAAACGCTCTTTGGTTAACAAGATTCACTCTCCCCTTAAAGTAATGTAGAAACCATCCATTATTACTAGAGTGTGTTTGGAGTCTTACTCCACAAACAATTCATCCAAACAAAGTATTTTCTCGATAAAGAATTCTGCTGATCAAAATTGTCTACATCTTATCACACCTATATTTAGCATATATTTCTTTTAGTCTCACATAATTCTGTTTGTTCATGATGACACCCACCAGCAACTGTTAACTTCCTAACATGCTGTCTTGCTTATCCCCGCATCTTTAGCATTAGCACATGTCTGTCACTTAGCAAATATCGCTAGATTATAACTGAAAGAACTGAAATCTTTACCTTACGCTCTTGATGAACCACACTGTGTAGATTTCGGGCTGATAAATTGATGCTTTCTCTGAGTTTTATAAACTGCGTGCAAACTAAGAACCGAAAATTTGAAAGTGGAATACAGAAGTTTAAGTATCAGTAGTTCTTGCAAGAGACAACAATAAAATCCTCACCTTTCTTCTTCTCTTCCTTCTTCCCTTCACTCTTGGATAGTTTGTACAGGTTTCTGAGCCTTCCTCTTGCTTTGACAATTAAATTGCTTGAGGCATTCTCAGGGAAGAGGAGGAATATTAGTGTTCCATGGAGAATGGAAACTTCTCAGGGATGGGAATCTAGTCTCTCCATGTTCTATTTAGTACTTGGCACTTGTTGCTCTTGGTATCACTCCAGGATATACACTTGCCCTAGCAATTTATCTAATCACACTGAGCAGAATATGGATGAATTACCTAATTCAGTCAGTCCCTCAGACCTACAGCAACTGGCTAAAGAGATTTGTACCCAGTAACTACTGACCAATAGCTACTGCCGATTGTCCGTCATGTGTTCTACTTTCCCCACCTCCCTGTCAACAGCTCTTTGAATGTAGAATTAAGAATGGAGGGCAGCAATAAAGCAGCAGCATAAAAAGCCAAAGAGCCAAACCGACACACTGAGCTCATCTGTGAGACAATGGATCTTTAAAAAACAAACTGCAAAGCATAGCAGATCTCTACCATCTAGCCTGATTTATATATAACGCCAACCATTAAAATCTAGTCTGTCAATATTACTGAGTATGGTTTTTTTTAATATTAAATTAAAAACAAGGAACTTCAATAAGTCATCAAATTCTATGGTAGGTAGATTATAAACTACATGAGGGTTAAAAGCTGGGTCCAATTAACAGTATTCTCCGGAACAATCTTGCACACTTCCTGTCTCTTGGCAGGTGCTGAATTAACTTTTCTGAGTAAATGAATAAATTATCCCTTGTGTGCTTCCTCCAGGTGGCTTTATTTTGCTAATTGTAGAGAAATTATGCTTCATCGTGTTCTTTAAAATAACCAGGGCATAAAATTTCACAATATTATTTAGTCTTGATATCAAGTGCCAAGTAATTCGTTCTGCTGGAAGTCTATATTACTCTTGTCTAGGTCTCAGCAGCTATCATATGTTAAAAGATTCTCATATGGTCACCTTAATCCCATTTCTTTTTCTTAAGCCATTTTTTAAAAAAAGGTTTACTTCTAATTCTATCAGGAAAAGAAGTCCTAATTAGACAGTTGGTTCCTGAAACAAACACTTGATAAGTGAGATCTTGCTACCACCCCCAGGATGTTGACAAGGTCCCTCCTCAGCTATGAATCTCCCACCATGAGCTGGCAGGGTTCCTACCACCCAGAAGTGATAGACAAACCTACTTTAGATGCCTTGCCCCTGGGGGTACTACACACTGAGAAGACAAAGGCAGGGCCACCTCTAGAGCAGTGAGATAAACTGCTAGGCTGGTGGTGGGTAGGTAGGTAGGTGGGTGGGGTGCCTCCCTGTCCCTGTATTTCCTCATCGCATCCTTGTTGGAGGAGCAGAGGAGAGAGATGAGGTTTCAATTTGTCACTTCAAGCACTCACCATGTATCTGCTGACCTTATCTCCATGATAATTATACAGTAATGGCTTGAAGGGCAAATACCCCTGTCTCTTTTACCAAAGTAAAGGAGAAAAGAGACCGGAATGGAGGAAACATAATTTGTAATAGAAGACATACTGATGTGGGCATCATTTTTCATTGATGAGTTCAGCATTCCTAAGTCCAGATTTTATGGGAAATTAAAAAAAATATTATTTTTCCGTGATCTACTAGAGAGTAAATACACCAATATGAACAAAGATTCCAGCCTTTGCTTTAGAGACTGTCTCTTTCAAATTTAGAATCATGCAGTCCTATTTCGTAGGCTGGGCTCTCAGCTGAATAAAGGGCACTTTCTACAAGGATAGCAAATACAGTCCATGGCCTCCCTAAGCTAACTGAACACATTCCATGGTCATGAATCACACCTGAGACATGCCTAGTCCCTGAGCCCCATAGAAACAAGTCACTAGTCACTGTATGCCTTTCACTCCTTTGTTCTTCTAACCACAGACTGGATTCTTCATTTCAGATGGGGTTTTCCCCTTTTAACTTACATGGTCACTGAGGGGACCTCATTCACGATGACCTAACTAGGAGGCAAATACATAGAGTGTGATCATGAGTAGATGGAGCTGGCTGAGGTCCTAGTTCCGGGTAGGTTTGATTGGAACAGACATGTGCTCTAAATGCCTGTGCCTGAGAACTGGCAATACCATGTCCTTACCCCTCAACCAGAACTCTTAAAACTGCAGTGATTTTAAGAAAGAGTCTAAATCTCATGAACCCAGGATATCCATAGAAAAATAAAATGGATAAATAAGGTGGGAGGAGTTAAAAGGGTTATCAAAAAGATGAAGAAAATTTATATTATTAATCAGTCTGAAAAAGTTTGTCAAAGGAAAAGAAAACCACTGGAACTTTCTCAAACAATGCAAAGCATAGATATTCATGCCTACACATACATAATTTATTTAAATCATTTGAACTGGAATATATTTGAAAAATATTTCCTCACTAACTGTTTAGGCCCCAGTGAAAAAGCCTCAAGATTCAAAATAATAATAAACCATCCATTCAAATATTTGCATCAGATAACTAAAGCAAAAAATAAAATAAAATAAAATAAAAGCCAACAACCGCATCAGTGTAATTCAAAGTACTTCTCTGTTTAGGTAAATTGGTTGTAAGATTTGCATCTTATCCCAAAATAATATTGGAAAATATAAATTTCTACTGATAACTGGTAAAATAAAAATGCTAGTTTCAGCAAGTGAGTTAAATTTATTAATCAACAATACAGCAAACTTAGTTGTCTGTCTTTATCTTTTCAGAATTTTCAACAGTATTTGAGGCTGTACTTTCAGAATAACCATGACTTTAGTAACTTCAGGATACACACTTTTCTGTCAAACATGTACTAGAAAGTATCCTTGAAAGGATCCTTCAAAGGCAAAGCCCAACACAGTGCCTCATAGTAGTTGCCAGTAACAAATATAGAAATAAAAGGATGGTTTTGAAAGAACATATAAACTAAGTGAGGAGATACTTGAACTAGATAACTTTTAAAAGAAGGACATAGCTGTACTAACTCTTGGGACACATATTTTAAATACTCTAGTCCTTTGACAAGGCCTATCACATAGCAGGTGACATCTTAACATCATTTACTGAACCATTCACTCACACATTCATTTACATATTCATTCAGCAAGATCTATTATTGACTTGACTATGGCAAGTCATTGTGACAGGAGATGTGGCAATGTGTAAGATTCACTTGCTGTCTTCCCAGGATTATTGAGATAATACGTATATTCTTCCTTTCTCTTCCATTCCATTTTGATTTGCTTGATAACCACCAGAACTTGCTAAAAAAGCAATACTGAATCTGCTACGGGAATTTGTTCATATTCCCTTAGAACAAAATTTCTCAACTTCATCACCATCAACTTTTTGGCCTGGATAATTCTTAGCTGTTGAGGGCTATTCTGCTCAATGTAGGACATTTAACAAGATCCCTGGTTTCTACCCCCCAGATGCCAATAACACTGTTTCCCCCGCCATGACAATCAAAAATGTCCCCTGGGGAGCAAGAACATCCCTAATTGAGAACCACTGACTTAGAAAAGGTGACCAACAGGACATGATATGGATGGCTGAGTAGGGGAAGAATTAAGAGAAATTTGGAAAATAGTGTTTTTTTCTAATAGATAGTGTTGAATTAGTTGCCTAATGACTTTTTACACAATCTTTAGACATTTGCTTCCTGTTAGGATATAAAAAGTAGCAAGAGATCATTGCTTTCACCTATATACCGAAACAAATCCAGACAAGCTACATAATTATAGTTTGAAGAAACTCATCAGAAACTGTGGAGCAAAAAAAAAAAACTTAAATGAGATGAATTTCATGAGAGAGAAGCTTATGACTGCTTCAAGGCCTGGCCAAGGGTGGGGAAAGGATGAGTCCACTGTGGATGGGATGAGAAGTAGGCTGAACTTTTGGTGGACTTTGATGCCTACTGGTTGGTAGGATGGTGGATTGGAGTCTCAAAAAGCCCCAGTTATAAATTGAGTCTGCAACCATTTTCTAATTTTTTCCAGTGGGCTTTCACCAAAAACATAGAGATAATACACAGAAACCTGGGGGCAGGGCAGAAGTCTTGAGAAATATCATTCATGAGATACATGAGACCTTTGATTAGTGCAAGGCAGAGTCTGTCAATGGCTGGAGACAGGACAGGAGATAGGATCCTGTCAAGGCACTTTGGGCCTTCACAGGAAGCGGGAAGAGAACTACAAGATGTGTCTCTGAGATACTGCAGGATTTCACTAAGGGTGGCACAGTGGCCTGCTGAAGGCTGGGATCAGGGCAAAAGAACTGAGATAAATCCTTTCGAGGTACAGCAGTCTTTCACCAAGAATAAGCTGTCTAGGGACAAAAGGGAAAAGAAAGACCACACAAAGTACAAAAACTAGATGAGTGGCCAGAGAGAAAAACTTGACATAAAAATCTAGCAACCAGACTATAAAGCAGAAAGAGCTATCCCAAAATTCAGAAAGCTGAATTTTGTTTTGTTTTGCTTGTTATTTTTGAAGCATAAAGAGATATCTGAAGTCTCATTGACATTCAAATCCCAAGCCCAGATGAATGAAAAGTCTTGATCCTGTCTTAAAAGATCTAGGCCAATGACATATTGAATCTAACACAATATGCCAGCTACCTAAACCTGGAAGGAAAGCAGAAGAATGGAGAAAACTGCCTTACCCCTCAGGCCTTATACCAAACAGCAGGGAGTGACAGTCTGCAACTGGGAAAGAGAAAAAAAAAAATTGTGAAGTGCAGGAATATGCAATGTGCCTAAGTGTGAAGGCAAAGCAGGAGAACTGAAAACTTTCCATGCTCCAGAACTTACTCAATATTAGGCAGTAGCAGTCTACCGCAAGGGGAGCATCAGAGCACTGAGAGACACCTTTCTGAAGGATAGGTACGTGGGGTCTGCCTAAGGCTGAGGGCAGAGCAGGAAAACCAAGAGAACTCACCCTTGACTCTGGACCATATGCTAAGTTTGAGGCATTGTCTACTTCTGGGGAGGGACAGCTGAGAAAGCCACATAATGCATAATACCTACATAAGTCTAAAAGGTGGGTCAGAACTCAGAGAAACCCTACTCTCCTGGCTTTACACCAAGTGTCAGGAAGTGGCAGTCTTCCATTGGGGCAGGGGTGGAGGCCAGAAATACTGAGAGAGACCCACTCCTGTGAGCAGGGGCACAGGGCCTCCAGACGTCTCCTGGCAGAACAAGAGACCTGAGAGATACCTTCTGGCACCTCAGTACCTATACTAAATAGGAGGCTGCAGAAGTGTGTTGCTGGGTGAATTTGAAACTTGTGGTGTGCTGATATAACTAAAGCAACATCAGCACTCAGCCAGTTTAAAATACAAAATTATTGATCACACTTTCATACTAAAAGTTTGACAGAAGATGAGACCTGCTCTTTTCTGAGTATAAATAAGAATTGTATCAGTCTCTACCATTCTTTTTAATATATACTGTCTGACATTGAATCTAAAATTAAGAAATAAACACGCACACACGCACACACACAGAGAAAAATAACAAGCAAAACAAAACAAAATTGTCAAAAGAAAAAATAGTCATTATAAGCAGACTTCTAGGTAGCCTAAATATTAGTATTTTCAGAAAGGTACTATAACAATAATAAGTTATGACCAAATAAGGTTTATTTGGAAAAGCAAGATTGATTTAACACATTAAAGTAAATTAATATAACTTGCCATATTAGAAAAATAAAGAAATAAAATCATCTCGATAGCTATAGAAAATGCACTTGATGAAATTCAGCACCAATTCGTAATAGAAACTATCAGCAAACTAGAATATAATAAAACTTTCTCAATCTAATTACAAGCTATTCCTCAAACTAATGACACTGAATGAATTTCCTCTAAGGAGTAAGGCAAGACTATGCACTCTTAATACTTCTATTCAGCAATATTTAACAATTCTATAAGACAAATAATGTAATAAAAAGCATGAAGATTCTAAAGAAAGAAATCAAACTGGTGTTATTCAAAGAAAACAATTTTATACATAGAAAACGCTATGGAATCTGCAATAATTTGATTAGAACTAAAAAGTGAATTTAAAGCTTCAGAATACAAATTCAGTATACATTATACTTTGGCAATAAAAAATTAGCAAATAAAATTTTAAAACATCGCTTATAGTAGCATTGTCCCAAAATTAAATAACTAGGCATTAATATAATGAAATGCGTGTAAGATTTCTATATTGAAATCTGCAGACATTAAGAGAAACTAAACTTATGTCAATGGAAAGAAATACCATTTTTATAAATTGGAAGACTCGATATCTTGAGATGTCTAAGCTCCCTAAATTGATAATAAATTCAACTCAATTTCAATTTAAAAAAATCCAGTTGACTATTTAAAAGAAAGAAGCTAAAATAAACATGGAAACCCTGAAGATTTAGAATAACCTAACAATCTTAATAAAAAAGAAAAAAGTTGGAGGACTCAGGCTAACCAATTTTAAGATTTACTCTAAAGCTATAGAAATTGAGATCATAATCTACAGAATTGAAAAGAGTCTAGAAACAGATCAATGGAACAGAATAGAGCACCAAAAAACAGGCAAGCACACACATATACGCCACCTGATTTTCAACAAAAGCACCATGTCATTCTAATGGGAAAATGAAAGTCTTTGAAGAAATACTGCTTGAACACCTGGATATTTGGGGGAAGAAATGAATCTCAATCCCCCTACTTCATACCATTCACAAAATTAACTTTATATGAATCATAGACCTAAACATAAAGACAAAAAATATAAAACTTTTAGGAGAAAACATGAGAATATCACAACCTTTGGAAAGGCAATCGTTTCTTAAAGAGGAGCTAAAAAGCAATCATAAAAAAAATTTGCTAAGTCAATCTTCATGCAAATTTATAATTTCTGTTCATCAAAAATCACCATTAAAAATGAATTGTCAAACCACAGTTTGGAAATATGCACGTAATACATATATTTGATAAAGGACTCATATCCAGAACATATAGAAAACTCTTAAAAGCAAACAATAAAAAGACAAACAACCCAAGTGAAAATAGGCAAAAGATTTGAACAGACAAGCCAGAAAGGAAGAACAGATGGCCAATAAGCTCATGAAAAGATCATCACAGATCATCAAGGAGTGCCAACTCATGCCATAATGTTATTTCACACAAGCCACGATAGATGAAATAAATAAAAAGTGCAAATATCAAATATTGGCATAAGTAAAATTAAAATATTGAGAATATCATATACGAAACAATTGAAACTCCCATGTATTAACCACTTTGGAAAAAAATTGAAAGTTCCTTTTAAAGGTAAGCATGTACCTACTTATGACCCTGCAAGTCTATTTACATAAGAAAAATGAAAAAAAAAGTGAACACATAGAGATTTTTACAAGAATGTTCATAGCAGTCTTAATAATAGCTCCAAACTGGAAGTAATCCAATTGTACCCGTATGGGAGAATTAGTAAACATTTATGATATATTTACACAATGGAATACTAAGGAATAATGTGGAACAAACTGCTAATGTAGACAATAACATGAACAAATATCAAAAAAATTATGTTGAGAAAAATTAGCCAGACCCAAAGGAATACATATTGTATGACTCCATTTTATATAGGCTAATTTATGGTGTGAGAAATCAGAACAATGGTTTTCTTTAAGTTTCATTGGAAGTAGGGTGGAGTAAGAAAGTGTTTGTGCGAGAGAACTGTCTAAAAAAGGATACAATTGATTTTTCTCTGTAATGGAAATGTTCTACATCTTCATTTAGATGGGTATACATAATTATCGAATCTCACCAAACTGAATAATTAAGATCCAGGCATTTTATTGTATATGAATTATACCTCATAATTTTTTTAAATAAGAAAGATTCATAATTTATAGAAACCAAAGGCAAAATTTCTGATAGTATTTATTGGAGGAAAGCCAAACAAAAACATCCTGAAACCAATTGGGTGCAACACTATTGCAATCTGACAAAATGCTGACTCTGCATTTAACTTCTTGTGTACTTCCGCACAAACTTTTTGGTGTTGCAATTGTGCGCAGCTTAGCAGAGATGCAAAGTTCTTCTGGCCTTGGGTCAGGGAGTCATGGAATTGACTGAGTGGAAGGACTAGTGCGATTGACCGAAAAGAAGCAAATGCTGTTTGGTCTTGCAGTCAAGTGTCAACCAGCAAACACATACTGCCAATCAGTGCTCATCATCACCTTTAGTTTCAGGCCACAGGTGGAGAGAAGCATGCTCATAGGGAACCTACTTCTGTCAGAGAGTTCCAGGAGTCATGTTCTCCAGGCTGCTCAAGGCAGTAAGCCACAACAAAGAACTGCTTACACATAGGCCAGTCTTTTCTGATGCTCTTTCTTTTCCTAGATATATTTGTTGATGGGCATGAGCAAGCAGAGAGAGAGAACTCAGAGTGAAACCCAAGCATTAGTAAGAAATTAGGGTTGACACGTCAGTGTGGTGTGGGTGGGGAAGAAGGGAGTGGGGACAGCATCTCCGCCGTCAAACATATTTCCCACTAGTTACAATGTTCCGTAGTCCCTGATGTGTCCTTTTCCCATGGAGGAAGTTCTTTGTGAGAGAGGGGGTGGTAAGCTAGCTCGTGGGAAAAAATGTCTCTCAGGCTGTGAGCAGTAAATTGGCTCATGCCCAAGTCATGTCTTCAAGGTGTGCCATGAGAGATGAAGTCACTTGGCTCATTTTACCATCTTCAGGATGGCGTCAAGACTTGACAAAGCCAGGCAACACGTACAAGTAAACTAATCTGAGGCAGGGCAATGGCTTCTGGGCAACATGCAGTGAAGACGAGGATGTTATTCAAGAAAAATGCTATGGGGCCCTTTACTCCCAAGAGGAAAATTAAGTCGTGAACAACTGTAAAATGAACTGCATGGAGTGAAAAATGCACATCTGATGCCCAGGCCAGACCAAGATATCTATGCTCTCTGAGGCATGCTACAGTTATGGCACCCCTTCAAACTATTAGTCTGCACATATTTGTTCAGAATTTACTTAATGAAGGAAGGTGGAGCGGGGGGAACTGCTTTTTGAGGAGGAGGTAAACTTTCTTGAAACATAGCACACATACTGTAAGAGCATATATCATAATGTAGAGCTGGAAGAATTCCCACAAGCTAAATACACTCATGTTTTCAGCACCCAGACCAAGAAATAAATAGAACGTCAGAAGTCCTTTGGGCTCTCTGCCAGTCACGACCACCTCCCAAAGGGAGTGAGTGACTCTCTTCATTCCTAACATTGGAACTGCTTTTTTATTCACAAAGTTATAAAGCTCTTTATGTTTACATATTACTAAATTTCTCATGTAAACTTATTTGGAATTATCTTTTATTTCATGGCTTCTTTTGTTGCCCATACCAGAGAGCAATTTTTACTCACACTTTAAATGGATATCAGTCACACACATGTAATTACAAAGCATTGGTTCTAGAAGGAGTGCCTCATCATGCTTTATTTGATTTCAGAAAGTCAGCTGTCTGTTAGTGCTGACTTTGGGTGATTGTCAGATGGCTGGACTTGAATGGTAGCAGCCTGTCCTTGCTCTAGTAACAAAACCATGCACAAAAATAGCAGAGATAGGTTAATGCTAGGAAGGTTTTTATTTCTACTCAAGGGAACCATCTACTTGGCAAAAGCAGATCAGATTTCTATTTTGCCAGGAATAAAAGGAGTTGCATGTGAAAACCTGTGTTAACAGGCACCGTTTTCTGATTTATTACAGTGATGTGTTAATACCACTTCTTAGAGACCGGTATTGCAGAGAGATGCCCAGTCTTTTATCAGACATATGTATTACAAATATTTTTTTCAGTCTTGTGGCTTGACAGACCTTACTGTCTTCTAGCCTGAAACTTTGTAAGACTCTCAGTTCAGGCTTGTGCGTGCATATAAAGCCAAGGATGGAAGAGATTCCAATCATTCTCCTCAAAATATAAAATTGAGGTTGTCATTTTGATTACCAGACATTCAAAGCGTTCCTTCTCTAGATGCTGAGGATATGGAGATAAATAAGACCCAGTTTCTCCACTGCAAGAGCTCACTGTCAAGTGGAGAATTCAACGTGTAAACAAATACCAGAGATAATATGACAAAGTCCCTTTGCCTGAAGAAGTCCAGGAAGACCTCATGCAAGAGAAAACATTTGAAAGGAACCTTGAAGAATAAATAAAATCTCACCAGCATTCTGCTCTGAGGAAGCAGCATGTGAAAACCCAGGCTTCAGAGAAACCTCACAGCCAGGATGAGGAACAGCTAATGTATTATTTGTTTCAATTATAAACTAAAGAACACCTACACCGGAACCACCTAGATACTTGCTAAAACAGAGTTTTCTGCATCTCACCACATACTAGATCATAATTTCTGGGGTTTGTGGCCTGGGAATCTTCATTTTGGGCAAACTTTACAGGTATTTCTGTTGCACACCAAAGTTGATAAGTTTTGCCATGAAATGTACTCAGAATAGAAGGTAGAAAGAGAGAGGAAGATAAAACAGGAAAAGTAAGTTGGAGGCACACAGCAAAGGGTTTATGTGATATATTGTGGACTGGACTCTGGAGTTCTCTTTTCTGTGGAATGTTGATCTTTATAATCACACTATATGGTAGGTATTATTATCTTTATGTTCTATATGAATAGATGGAGACTCAGGAAGGTAAGATACCTTTCCAAAGGTCACATAAGTAGTGGACCCATGATTTAAATCTAAGTATGCCGAACCCAGTGACCATGCTCTTAGCCATTTAACTGCATTTGGGCCACTTTCCTTCATACATTTGTGTTGACTTGGCTCCCCTTTCCTCCCACGTTCTCCTTGTAAACAAGGATTCTCTCAGTTGGATGCAATGACTTGGAAAGAATTAGACCTCACCTTCAGAAATCCATTCTCACCATGGAACAAGGCTAGCAGAGCCCTCTTTGCTCCTGACTGGCGATATGGAGACCCATTGGTGAATCCTATACCGGGTCACATGCTACAGACCCTTGTTTACTGGTAGCACAATAAAGATTTGATTCTGATGTTCAGAATTCCTAGAGAATTATCAGTGCCATCACTGTCCACGGCATGTTGCTATTTATCAGAGTCTTAGTGCTGCTTTGCCTAATACTGGACAACAATAGTATAGTGCTATATAGGTCATAATTTCAGTTACTTTTTAAAAATATTAACCTGGTCACAATTTTACTTCTTTGATGTGATTCTGGCATCTTCTGGGCCAGCGACTTTGGGATTCACATCACTTCCCTATAGTTTTATTAACATATAGATGTTTCGGATGTACTCTAGAGTGACAGAATCTCTTTATTTGATATTCTTGATTTATTCTTGTATATTCAAACTGTATGCTTGGTATACTATATTGTGTCAAGATTAGTACAGTTATATCTGAAGTTATTCTTTTCTGTGAAGATAATATTCATCTATTTTTATAAATTAAATGTAACATCCACTCTTTGAAAATAAGTGTAGTCATTATGTTTATGATTATTTTGTTTAAAACTTTGAGGCTCACTGTAGTATCTTCGTTTGCATGCCACATAAACAACCAAATTTCCTTGTCAGTTGCATTATTCTTATAATGAACTATCATCAGATTTTTCACTGTTGAAAATTATCAGTAACAAGTTAATCACAGAGAGTCATCTACAGGTGGATTTTTATTTTAGTCTAATGCTTCCCTGGAGGCTCTTGCAATCAGCTACACTCTGGCTTGTAGCTGAATCTTGTAGCTGAAATGAAGAGTTCACTTTCAACATAGAAGTTCTGACTCAGAGCCTTGTAAAAAAAGACTATGCCAAGTACTTTTAGGTACAGAGTTCTGGTGGCATCACTTAAATGACTTGGAGATCATACAGTGGACTGTGTTGGGATTTCTAGAACTCTAGTTGAGAAACAGATGGGTTCATGATATTACTAACTCCAGATTGAGCAGAACAAGATTTAATTACATAAGACTGAATAAGCAGATGAGAAACGATGATGGTTTTTGTTGGGAATATGGTTGTTCTAATATTCTATTTTTTGGATATATAAGAAAGTCCTTTCTTTTTCCTCTTGAGGTATCTATAACTGGTGATTAAGTAGACTCTGCTTTTGTAAACTGAAATGAAACATTTGTAAGTGATACCTTATTCATCTGTCTGAGTCCTCCAGAATTCATAAGTTCTTGCTGAGTATTTTTATTTTCATAGCAATATTGCTGCATAGGTTCAATAAGAATCTGTCCTTTTCATTACCATGACATAATTGAAAATATGGGTTATGCAACCAAGCTTTGCCTGGAATGTCATATTTGAGAATGATGCTCATTTAATCAGATGTAATTAGCTCTTTTAAGGAATTAAGATTGGCTTTATAGAGCCAAAGCTTACAAGGTTCTCGTGGGCAAACAGGCCTGATCTCCAGTTTACCAGCCGTACAGGTGAGTAAGTAAGGTGACTTCTCAGCAGGCACATGAATCAGGATATTTGGGAAATCTCAAGAGGAATCTCCTCAAATTTATAGCTATTACAGGTGAAATCAGGTAGTGAGTTCTCAGCTTGACTCCATAGCCTCAAGAGACTTCTTTAAAAGTCCAATATAAAATTCCCTATGAATATTTCCAAAAGTAAACTTAAAATGGTCTGTGTAGTAAACTACCACTGTTGTTATACCTATCTAAATAACTATGCAAAATTTAATTAAACTAGCCTTATTTCAGGATCAAGAATAATCTTTTTTTTTTTTTGAGGTTATCTTTGATCAATAGTGGGGTAAGTGTAGAGAGAAATTTTGTGTTTTAATGGAAAACTATATGTCATATAGCACACTCTTCCAGGTTCAGATTCTAGCCCAGTTCATTGTCTTTGAGCTATCTTAGGTATCTTTTTAAATTGTGGAGAACTGATACATATGCAAACTTTATCTTCTCTGGTGGCTATTTTATTGACTTACTCTCCAACTATGGAAAAATCAGTTTGGGTACCTATCTGTAAATTAGACAGGCTCCCGTTACTTTCCCAAATTGTCAATCCTTATCAGATTTTCGATCTTTCCAGCTTCCTTCAATATCTGACTATAATCCTTCAAACTAACGTTTCCAGTTTTTCTCCCTGCTTCCTGACTCAGTGTCCCTGATAACTAAACCTGACTATTGGGGCCTCTGTGGGGACTTGGTTGAACAAGCATATCGAATTCATTATATCCCTACTGAAATATTTACAGATGACATGACAATGATACCTGAGATTAGCTTCAAAGTAATCCAGTGGGGGTGAGCAGAGTGTGGGTAAAAGTGAAACAATATCAATCATATCTTGACAACTGTCAAAACTGTATTATAGGTATATTGGGTTTATTATACTATTCTCTCAAATGTTGGATATGTTTGAAGATATTCATATTAAAAATGTAAAACTCAGCATGTCCAACAGTAAAATTATAATACTTTCCAGCCTTTCTTTTCAATCTAGTCCTTCTCTAATATGCCTTGTCTCAGTAGACAATATTCTTTTTTTTATAAGCAGAGAATGTCAATGAAAGATAGTTTTGAGATGGGGAGATAATGAATTGTTTTTAAGTTCTTTCTACCTCTGCATTCACTGAAATTATGATTGAAGCATTTGGGGAAGATTATTATTATGTGGTGATATGCAGGATGGATTGGAGTAAAGAGAAATAAAGAGAACCACCTCATTGTGACAAATAATTACCACCAGGGTGGAGTCTGAAGAAATATTTCAGCTACACAAACTCTCCAAAGAGACCCCTTTAAGTGAATCTTATAAACCTTCTGTGGTCTAGTCTCATTCTGGCCCGGGAATTATCACCCTCACCTCTGACTTACAGAACTCTGAAACTCGTCTGCATATCTATTAACTCATTGACCTATTATATCTAAAGCTCTGTGTTCAAAACTTGGACATGCCAAGTTTTACATTTCTCCTCAATGCCAGAGGCACTCAAGAAGGCGAATATCTTCTGCCTTAGCCTGGTCTGCAGACAAAGAGATATAAACATTGAGTCTGCTTAAACTCAATGGGCCCATGTTCAGGTTATCTCTAAGAGACCAAGGTGGTTCTGAAATTCTAATCTGCTTCAAGGCTTATACTGTTCAAGGGTGATAATATGTCCCAGTTTGCCCATGACAGACCGTGGCCCTATGCTAATTGTAAGGTACTCACCAAGCACTATCAAAGGTGTCCCAGTTTTAATAATAAATAATCTGGCCACCTTTTCACCATTCAGAGTTGACCTAAGAGGTTAAGACCCAACCTTACAAGCAATTTATTTTTTATGACAATCCGGGAACAGATCTGGGACACTAGCAAGTCCTGGTCTAAGGCAAACATCAGATTTGGCGACCACAAAATTGCTTTGCTAAAAACTTCCAAGAAGACAAAGAATACCTTCGGATAGTTCCACTTCTACCAAAGGAGATCAAGCATGAGCGAGGGGAACATGGAGAGTGAGAAGAACAATGTGGAGGGATGACAACGTAGCAGGACGACAAAGGTACATGAACTTAAAGATTTGGTGTTAAACTTCCTCAGGCATGGAGACAATGTGATCCCACTCAGTGAAAATGTAAAGAGGATAATAATTTACTAAGTGAAAAAGAGTTTTGATGATTCCAAGTCTGACATACACAGGGGCATATATCAGTGAGACTATTTCAGTTTTGAAAATATCGAAATACTTTTGTTCTCTTTAGTAAATAGCCATAGCGACAAGAAGACTAGAAATTCTACAGTGGCTGCCAACCCCTTTCCCGGACTACTGGACCTTCCCTAATCTAACGTTGTGCCTGGAGGTTTAACATCTGGCCCAGCCGGGGGCCACCAGGAACCTGTCCCATGTCTCTGTTCCTGTCTATTCCAATTGGTTTGTGCCCGTGCCATGCCAGCAGTAGCTTAATATTACAAATTTCATCCCTGGATACTTCCATAGCAGTTTAGAGCGGAGGCCTGGAATGACTCAGAATACGAAAAAAAGATACAGAAAAAAAAAAAAATACAGAAACACAAAAAGACTCCAAACCAGCAAAATTGCATGTCAGATTCCTGATGTGCTGCTGCTCTCAGAGCTGCGAGCAGTCTTGCTTGGAAACCCATATTTCCATCTTTCAGTGTCCCCAAGGCCTGGGCCCTTCTCTCTTGATTACCCAATGGCCCCAGCCCTAGATCTTTCTCTGATTATTCTCCAGAGGGCCTCAGCCATCACATTTGTCACTACAATTTCCTCCCCTGTGTTGGATCTATTGCTGGTAGTTGTCAATGAAGCACTCCATGGTGCCAGATTTGGAGGTAGGCCTTGTAAATAGTGACTTTTCTGCCAACCACATGTTGGCATAGTAAAGATGTTGGAGAAAACACATACTGTACAACTGGAAGAAATATTCGTGTCTAAGGCTTAAAGCACATATGGATCATTGATAATCCTGAGAGAGTAATAAAAAGTTAATTCCACTCATAGCTCACTGGAAAATGGAAATAATCTACATTTATCCAAGTTTCGAGGCCAGTGCTGTCCTCTCTGTTCTGGGGCAGTTTAAGGGAAAGGATCAGGAGTCCTGAGTTCCAGTAGTGCTATTTGCCTGATGGAGGAGTCTGGACAAGTCACTTACTCATTCAGTACATTTGTTTTCCTCAGCTGTCCAATGGGTATAAAATTATGGCCCCAACATCCCAAAAAGATTATTGGGAGAAAGGGTCAAATGAGAGAAGGCATGTGAAAAGGCTATGGGAAATGTAGTTATCTACAAAGGTGAGGGGCTGCTGTTAAATCATAAGATTATGAGGACAACAGCATTTATTTGCAGTAGATATATCCTAAGTTCCAGACCTAGGACCCCAGAACTGTGAGTGCAAAGGTGAAAGGAAGCCAAGGTAGAAAGAACTCCATTGAGAACATGGGCCTGAAAACAATGTTTTACATGTTGCAAACTTGGGCTTAAAAATAAGCATTTTTTAAGACTTTAGACGCAGAATTAAAAAACACTGCCTTGCACTATAGAGTAAATGAACGAACCAAGAGAATTCCTCTTCAGTCATATAGTCTAAAGATTATTTGGTAATTAAACTCTAAAATAGCTTAATAATTAAAAGTTCCTGGCTATTTTCCATTTCATCCTATAAAAATTTACTGCATGATGCCATGAGATTTGTATGCCTCTTTATATCCCTTATTTTCTTCCCCTGCCTTTCTTCCCTTTCATCCTATGAGGCTGGATCTGGCAACTATGATCTGTGAAGCTGGAAGGCAAAGTTTTCAGAAAGAATGATTTTGCCTTTACCACCCTGAATCCTCTATTAAGGATGTCTGTCTCCACTGACCTCCAGGTGCCTCTGGGTGAAACATCTGTCTTCAGGCTCAGAGATGCCTGCTGTGTTACCTTAGGTAGGTCACTTCCCTCTCTGGGCTTTGGCTTTCTCACCTGGAAAGACAAAAGATTGCTCTTTCTTAAGGTTACCAAGGACCTTCCTAAGGGAGCTCTGGCTTAGCGTAATTCCTTGAGTACTGAGAACTCTACTTAGTACATAAAATCTGAGGATTTCAGGAAGCACAGGCTAAATTAAAGCCAATGGTTTCCATCACAAAAGAAGCCATTCCCTGGAGGGGGAAAAAATGATGTATCCAAGTGTGGACTCCTTTCCTTCCACCAAAAGTCACCACTCCCTATCCAGGATCCTCTGGTCCTTGGAGTCCTGAGATCAAAGCTTTGCCAGGCCATTAGTGTGAAGAGAAAAATCTGTCGTAAATGAGATTGCCAAAACAACGCTTTTTCTAGAAAAAAGATTATGGGAAGTGTGGCACACCATCCTATCTTTCCACCCCTCAAGCTGGCTTGGGCTTTGAATACTATTGAATCTTACCTGTACACACTTGAAAAATATTCATTTCCTATGAATCTTCCAGCTTATTTTACTACTGACTCTCTTGCTCCAGGAAAGTGGGCTTTACTTTCTTTCCAGTTATTCAAGCATGAAGCAGGAAGCATGGGGAAAGAGGATTTAAAGGTGCAAATTATCCAAAAAAAAAAAAAAAAGAAGACGAGGAAGACAATTTTATCCTTGTTTGCTTTGTTATTCTTTTTACTCAGAGACTTCTTCCCATCCCAACTCCCTCTTAAATGTATTAGACCCACATCCTCCAAACTTAGCCCTTCACTCTTCCGAGCCACAGCAACTTCTTCATGCGATCTCAGGGTCTTTCTTGATGAATATAGAGAAATGCCTCCTCCCTCCTCCCCCTCCCACGCAGCCCCTTAACAGATGAGGAAACTCACGATGCAGGGAGATTGAATGGTCGCTAAAGATTGAAAAGTGGCTAAATGTAAGCCACTTGTCATTGTGGGCAAAACTTCTTAGACCCCTTGAGAGCTGCACACTGAGAAACAGTTTGCTAGATAAAGTGAGCTTTATAAGTAATTACCCAAAGATGCTGGACTGTCCTTTAAAAGAAAAAAAAAAGTGAAAGATGAAAAACAATGCCAGTAAAGATAGAAACTCTGCCCAGGACACTGACGAAGCACACCTGAAGGCTGTTATTTAACATCTTTCAGACGTGTCACTGTTTGGACAGCAGTGATCACTGTGAGCTAATATTTGTTGAATGCCAGACATTCTTTCAAACACCATTAAAGAAGAGTGGTGAAGATTCTCAGAAGCTGATCAAGCTCTTATGGGCTTCTGTTGGTAACAACCATTTATAATTCTGCTCTCCCCAATGATTCAGCAAGGCCAGCAAAGCAAAGCAGAGAGGAGGGCAGTGCTGTGACGCAGGACACTCAGAATCAGCATTTAGTACCTCTACCTCCACGGGCATGTGTCCAGTCCTGGGCTACCATGAAGGACTGAAGGTATTCAGTGCCCCTGAATAAACAAAATTCTTAATCAGAGCAAATGAAAAGCCATTAGAGGCCTTTAACTTGCTCTGAGCAGGGTGTTTTCTCAAAGCTACTCTGGTATGGAACTGTGTACAATTGGGCATATTTTGGAAGGTTGCTTTGCCATTGCTTCCTTCAGTCAATTAATATGGAGAAAGCACCTCTCACCACACCATCCACTTAAACTGTTGGAGACTGTATAATAGCCTAAGCAAAGCTAATGGATGAAGTCCCTGGAGAGTTTTTAGGTGAAGAGGAAACAGAAGGCTGCTATGCAAGGAAAGAAAGAGGGGTTAAAGCTGGTTTTGATTTTGTTTTTACCTTAATGAAATCTAAAGGCAAATTTTAAGGTATAGATCAAAGTCTATTTCTAATTAGCAAAAACTAGTCTCCTTCTGATTGTCACCTTTCTAAGAAACCATCTTTAATCATCTTTCCCCTTCATAATTCTTACCATTGGCCCACTTCTTAAGAATTTCAGAAATGATTCAAAATCAGTATAGTAGGGAAAAAAATATTTATTTTCTAAAGTTATTACCTTGACAGGCAAAACAAAGCATTTTCTCAATTTCATTCAGAAATACATTTTAAAAAATACATAGACCAATATGGCCTGCCCAGACATATATTCAACATGGTAAATATAAGGAATAAATTGAATATAAATATCTATAAAAAAATAAGTACATCAAAATTTAATCCAACCTCTTCCATTCGCCAGTTATATAAAGAACAGTAATTTTACTGCTTTAAAGCATAACCAACATTTACTCTTCAATGTCTTTCATAAACAACCCCATACCATTGTGTTTCCAAAAAATCAAGGTAAGGGAATCTCTTGATTCAATTATCTTCTTTTCTTATGGATCAGAGCTAGTAGATTACCATGAAAATGTTATATCTACTACTGACATTTTAGACCAGATTTCAATGAGGCTAGGATTTAGTATGGAGGTTTCAGGGGAGGGGATAATAGGAAAGAGAAGAATTTGGGAGGCAAATAATTAAAGGTGGGGAAATACTTCTGTCAGAGTGCAATACAGGTGAGGTAGACTCATATTTATGAAACATATCCCGATTTACAGTAGTAACAGTTTCAGTTTTGCATTTATGAATTTTTTTTAAAAAGTCTTTTTTTCTTTTACTAGAGTATGTTTTCAATTTGTGCATTCCTTAGCAAACCTTAGCATGGACTTTACAATTTCTCCCTGAAATGTGCCAGGCGCCTGAGTGAGACACAAAGACTCCCTTCATACCCTCTTCAGGAACCCCACCTGCAGCACGTGGAGTCTCCTCTCCTCCCTGTGAAGGATGCCACCATAATTTGCAAGTCATTGTGTCTCTCTGCTTTCTCTGAGTGGTCCATTGTCACCCCAAAGGAGGAGAGAGGAAAGCAGTTACCACTGATGAAAGCAAATGAAAAAGGGTTGGGGGACTCCTTAATCGTTCTTGGAATGTTTAGGAGGAGGATGCTGGTCCTTTGCCAGTCTGGAACAAGAAATAGTCTAAGCAAGAAGGATGCTTTTGCTCTGATCCCAGCCAGTGTGGAGAGAGTGCAGTCAGCCGCACAGCACAGCTCTCTCTGCGGAGGAGATGGCTTCAGACCGGACGGTCTGTAATCAGTGTGTTCGGTTGTGGTTCACTTTCTTCTCTCTGTAGAGTTCAGTTTTCGGCTTTGCAATACGAAAAGATGTTTTGATGCTGTTGCTGATGGCCTCCAACCTATTAAAACGAGACAAGAGAAAACAAATGTTATTTTTTTAAAATATCACTCCTGGGCAAAAGAAACATCTAAAATTAGAGTCTGGCACAAACAAATCTAAGTCTGGTTCCTAAACTTTCACCGCCAACAGCAATAGTGTGCTACCCTTTGCTAACCTCAAGTGAAAATGAAGCCTGTTTTTTATACCTAGAATGGGGAGGGCTGAGAAGAAGGGTGATATGGTAATATTTAAAGGGAATTGGTCATTAAATACAATTTTAAAGTACAATTTTAATGCAAACTAGATATATTTTCTTTTCTTCTGTAGCCCCATCCCACCCCCACCACCTTACTAGGAAAGAAATAAAAGAGAGGAGGTGTATGCATTGGCCCAAAGCAAATGTTGTATGGCAATTGAAAAAAAAAAAAAAAAAACTTTTTTTTTTTTTTTGCAGGTTTAATGTTTTCTTTTTGCAGGAGAAAGAGGGAAGAACTGTAACTGATTTAATAGTTGCTATAACAGAAACTAGTAGGGAAAAAATATTCCAAGTCAGTTCAAAACTTGTGATTTATGTAATCTTGAAATCTGGGGGAGCATCAGTGGCCTGAGATCATAAATATGGAAATTGCAATGGCAGGTATGATGCCACAGCCAGCTGAGGATGTCCCACACTTTAGTGGTAAACAACTCAGAAGTTGTTCGTGAAGGCCAGGCCTGTACACAGAATATTTAGATTATAAAACTTCTTGCCACTGAATTTCTAGGAAAAGTTTCCACAGACCAAGATAGGGAAAAGTAGAACATATAACAAAGCTGACAGCAGGCTTCCTCCCTCTAGGTCGTGAATTCCAAAATGCTTAGGACTGGGAAGGGTCATCACTGTGGAGCTGCTCAAAGCAACCCTATGGTATTGCCTAATCCAGACCCCTTCTCTGCCCCAGCTCATGACTAACTAGATAACAATAGAGCTTTTGGGAATGGCATTGGCTCTCCACCAAATGCACTTCTCTATTTGAAATAAATAAATAAACCCAAAAAACAGCATGTTCTAACTCTCACCAACCCTACCTAATGACTTTATTTTCCCTTTGGCCATTTGAATAACTACTACATTTTGAAGAACTTGATCAAACATGACACTTTGATTCAAAAAAAAAAAAAAAAAAAAAAAAAGACTTCTCCCTGAAATGATTTTTAATTTCTCAGGGAAAGTGGTAAATATGTTAACTCAGAGGGGCAAAGACTGGATATGAGCAAATGACAACGGTGTCTCTAAATATATATTGTTTGTGAAAAATCTCCCTTCGTACTGAGAATATGTGCTAAAGATCACCAAAGTGGGCAGCACTCTGCATTTAAGGTCTTCAAAAAAGTATTTGGCAGGGATTCCTTTGCTCTTTTTAATCTATAGAATATGAAGATCTCGAGAATGACTGGGGAGAGCAAACTATTAGCGTCGGTGATGGGGGCTCGACGTTCTTGTGGGCCTCTTACCTTCTTATTTTTCTTCCTTCTACCAGCTGCTGATGAATACACTTCCTTCCAAACTTAGAACAGTCTTTTCCTTTCTTATGGTCATTCCAGCCTTTCTCCACAGTGTCTTGGTCCCTGTTAAAATATGCATGGGAAAAAACATTTCAGAAATGGTATCTTCAGTTGCTCTCAATATCTCTGTTAATCTCTTTTAAAAAATATTAAAGTGTAGTTGGCATACAATATTATATTAGTTTCGGATGTACGACATAGTAAGTCAATATTTATATATCTTATGATGTAATCACCACGATAAGTCTGGTATTCGTCTGTCAATATGCAGAGTTATTATGACATTATTGATATATTCCCTGTGCTATACAATACATCCCTATGGCTTATTTATCTTATAAGTGGAAGTTTGTGCCTCTTATTAGCAGCATTATAATAGGAAGAAGATCAGGAGGCCACAAAACTTTTCGAAAGCAATGGTGTTTCTACTCACCTGAGTTCTTTTCCTGCTTGGCAAAACTTCCAGCACTTCTTGTCTTTTTGGCTAGCACATTGGCATCTATTCCTGTGGTCTGTTGTTTTTGTAGGAAATAAATCCTTTAAGGATCGCTTGGACCTAGAAGGGCTTCCAAGTCCATATGGAACAATGTGCCTATTATCAAAAGAAAGGAATAAAATATATTAGCATAATCAACAGTCATCAAAATGATACATTCTATGGGGCACACTTATTCCATTTGGACTCCAGGAGCTCACCACAGGGTGTCTGGTAGAGAAACTTAGGAGAGTAGAGTCAGGATCACATGCCTGTCAATGGCCCTGAGTACCCGACCAGGAGAAACCAGTTTCTCCAATTCAATGAAATTCCATTTCCACTCTTAACTAAGTTCAATTTCTTCTCTTGACACTAGCAGCATTGTTTTTTATACCAAATCATGACATCTCTGTTTTGGTGACTGTTTCATATTTTTTCCTTTTCTAACATTCTATTTAGTTAACAGCTATGGGGAAAGGGAAAAGAGGGACTTCAAAACCATGCAAAATCATAACCTACAAGATTTGGAACACCTATTCTCAATTCGAGTCATACGATAATACTAGAAGTGCCCTCTGAGGGGGCGGAAGAAGACCTACTATGCCCATGTTTGCGTGTCTCCTGCAGTTTGGTAATATGACTACAGAAGGACTTGTTGCCAGAATGCTCTCCAGGAACTTCCAATGTGTCTGTTTTGATTCCCACCTAAGAAACAAAGTTCTCCCCTTGGAAGAGTCACCTTACTAAGTATTAGGCTCGTGGTGGCTTTTGTTTGATTTGATTTTATTTTGTTTGGATTTTGGTCATCCCTCGCCATACTGGGAAACTGCAGGCACAATAAACAAGTTTTTGTTTATGACTGCTGATGGGTGAACTAGTTTTCAGGGCAGAGAGGGAGAAAGTGCTTTCTTCACTTTGGAGGCAGAAAGGAAGTCTACGGACTGTGTTTCTATTGCTGTCCTGAGATGGGCTTTTCTAAAGGAAAAGTACAGAAGACTCAGCACATCCAGGTTCGAGGTTTAGCATTGCCACAGCCCATACCCACACAAGTGACTTCAACCTTTTGGGTCTTAGTTTTTCTATAAGTAAAATGAAGGGATTGGATTATAAATTTATAATCCCTTCTGCCTCTTAAGTCTCTACCCTCCCATCAGAAGCCAAATGATCTCGGCAACTTATTCCCTAAACGGGGACAGATCCCACTGAGAAAACATTCCCCCAAGGCCTCACACTTAAATTTTATCCTCAAAATGTGTGGCAGCCACTTGCCATCAGCTCTTTCCATCTACCTTGGCATGAATAGTCTGACCCACAGTGTCTCAGAAGACCCTTTCTTCTGTTGCTAAGAACCAAGCTGTCTTGTTCTTTTCAGGAATGGAAGGACACTGTCCCCACCCAATGAGGCACTACCCTGTTGGCAGAAATGCTACTTCCAGAATCCAAATGAGGGGCTTCCCTGAAAAGTAACCAGAGTTACTGGGGTCCGGTCTCTGGTGAAGCCAGAGCTAAGGAATGACTAGAGTTACAATGCCCTCTAGAGACTCACTCGGGAGTGTTGACCCAGATGATGTCCAGGTGGCAAAAGTAGACACACTCTTTATCCATCAAGGAAGAGCAAGAGCAGCGCTTGGAGCAGCGGCGGGGCCGCCAGGGGGCACTGGGGAAGGGCTTCTCTCCTCCATCATTGGCCCCGGTGCTGAGCTCGGCACCCAAAACAGCTGGGGAGAGAAAGAGCAGGTCAGTGGGGATGTCTCCTCAGAAGCCAGAGGTACATTGGATCACAGGATTGACATTGGATGTAGCAGACCAAATAAAAGCAGAGGAAGCATACAGCCTGCCTTCAGCAAGAAACACGGAGGAAAAGGGCTCTTTACTTTGTTTCTCCTTAACATGACTTCACCTTTACCCCCACTGCCTTATCAGCTTCAGAGAGATTACACAAGAGCAGAGGAAACAACCACCTGGAGAGGGACTTACCAGCCCCCTTGAGGCAGCCCTCAAGAAAATGCTTGGAAGTGTTGCCTATTAGAATCTAGGTCACCTTCTGCATGGAACTCAGTAGGGCAGCACAACTTTTAGTGGCTAAAAATTGGCTGAGGACCAAAAAAATCTAAAATTAAGTTAATCACATCGCCTCTTCCTAGGTTCAGAGCCACTTCCCCACGTAAGATGTCTTTCCATTTAGGAGAGTACCCACCACTTCACACTTTGTGTAGGGCAGGGAGTAGCCCAGATGATATATACCCCCTTGGAATTAGGTAGAGGTCAAGAGCTTTGGGGAGATGACTGGAAGGAAAGAAGAGAAATCAGCTTTCCAATATTCATTCCAGGCCATCAGCTCCACAGAAACCACTGACCTAAGGTGAAGCTGAGCAGAAGCTCAGGGGACCTAGTCAACATTCTGTGGATGTTGAATTCAGAATCGCCCGCACAGCCTGGCACGTGTGGGGTCGCCTCCTCCCCCCTCCGTGCTGCTGCACCGGCTCTTCTTCCTGACAAGTTAGCCATGCAGCTCATCTGCCCAATTTTGTACATTTCAAATGATCAGACACATTCCAGGATTTTCATTCCCTTGACATCCTTTCTCTTTAGTCAGGGTCATGAAAAGACAAAAAAAGTGCGTTGACCCTAGAAGGGAGAACCAGGCAGATGCACATGTCCTATCTAAATCCTTAAGCAGCCAAGATTTATCCCAGCTCCCCTCCCAAGACAGGTGAATAAAACTGAAAATAGAGCTCATATTGTTTTGGATGCCAAAAATCTGCCAAAAGAAACCTAAAGTCAATAATGACAAATTTTAAAGAAAACATCTGCTTCACCCTGAAACCGCCTGCGGGGGTTATTCAACAGACTGTTCTGCAGGTGATTTTACTGCTTGAATATTGCTTGAATGACTTGAATAAAATTCCTTGTCTTCAAGCTGAAATGTTTAAATATTTTACATATTAACGCACTATTAAAATAGTATTTGAATAAGATATACGTTCCTATACATCCTATTACCTGTATGAAAACTTACATTGCAGATATACATTTGGCTAAATTCATTTTGGCTTTATGTTTCTTAAGTTATATTGTTAAAAGCCAAGGAAATACACTATACAATAACAATAGTGTTATTTTAATGCTATAGGAGTAATTGTTTTCCATAGAGGAATTTTTTTTTCCCCGCTATAAAACTTAAGTAGCTTTGAGCAATAATTCGCAGACACTAGATATCTGAGCTGCAGCAGTAAAAAGCAGGAGAAAAACAGAAGCAAGAAAAGCATTAAGGTGGCTAAGAAGACATTAACATTCATATATTTATAAATCAACGTGCCTACCTGTTTCTGGAGCTCCTTGGAAAGCCACAAACAGCAGAGAGAAAATCATGGGGAAATAATCCATTCTGAAAAAGGGATCAAAATTCCTCCCCTGCAAACTAAACCCGAAGGAAGAAGAAGAAAGGCAGCTTCAGTTCCCTCAAAGCGCTTCTGGTTATGCTGATCTCAAAGTGATCTTTCAGTCTAAATGTTCTTTAATGGGGAGAAAAAGAAGTTTCTGCCAGGAGAGATAGCGGTGGGAGCGGTCTGAAGACGCACGAGGCGGTGGCGTGCGGGGACAGCAGCAGAGACCCGGAGGACCCTCGCGGCAGTCGCCCCAGCGCAGATGCAGAAGTGCGTCTGACTTGGACAGCTCTCCGCCTGCTTTTTATATTGAACCCCTATAGAGTGGGGGTAAACAGCTCCGACTTTATTCCAGCTCCAGACAATGTTATTGTGTTATTAGTCACCAACAGGCAACGTGCAGCCGGAGATAAGGCCAGGCTCTAAAGGAAATCACTGCTAACTTCAGAGGCAGACGCCCGCCGTCTGACAATTCAGGGGCAGGGCTAAGAAAAAGAAAATACCCATTGGAGACCTTTGGTAAACCTGCCCGTGCAGCGCTGGAGTCTGCTTCCCCTTTGCAAGCTGCCAGCCCCAGAGTTCAAGAATCAGAAGGACTCCAGAAAAGTCATACCATTGGTATGAAAAGTATGAGCTACAGTTTAAATAGATTGTATTGTTGTGTGCGGGGAATTTTTTTTAAATTGTTGTTCACTTCATTTTCCTTTTATGTCTCTCTGATTCCTTAGTGTCGATCAAACAAGGGAACGCTCTCCCTCCATTTCCCCCTTAGTCGGAATCAAGTTATTTTGGCAGATTAATGTACTTTTCTCTTACTTCAAGCCCCCTTCCCTAAGTCTTTTTTGCTGAAGTTCTTTGCTTCCACGGTAAAAAAAAAAAAAAAAAAAAAAACGGTGAGGGAGAGTATTTAAAAAAAAAAAAAAAAAAAAAAAAAAAGGACCCTTTCAGGCACATGCTTAATACTGATTAGAAGCCGTCCCCTCCCCGCTCCCGGGCGTGGGGGGTGTTGTACCACCCTTCTTCCCTTGCCGAGAACGCCCCAAGCTCAATAGCACCAATCTCAAGAAATAGCGGGAGAGGAACGCCAGGAGGAGACAAAGAGCTACAGGGGCTGATGTTTTCTGAGGACAAAAACTAAAAGTCTTGGCTTCTGAATAACAGAAGGAAAGGCAATCTGAGGTGGAAGCTAAGAAAGGGCAAGCAAAAGCGCTTAACGTAAGAAAGGGGGGATGTCCTCTACGCAGGGACATCCTTACTGGGGTTTTTCGTTTGCTTTCTTCATTTAGGGTAAAAGGGTGTTCTTGTACAGGATTAGGTGAATATCCAATGAGGGTGGTGTTGGGAAGGAGGAAATGGCTATGCTGAATAAGAGATCAGATAATACCTCATATTTAATAATATGTTTACATTTTCAAAGCCATTTCCTGTCTATTTAACCTTGAAGTACCCTCTGAGATACCCACAGGGCAGGTACTGATGAGGTGACAACATACTGCAATGTTTAAAGCAAAACATAAATGTTAAGACGTTGGTATTTTCAACTAGCCTCATTTTTTAGGTAACAAAGCTGAGGCACCCAGAATTCCCATGCTCCACCAAATTTCTCACAGTGTTCTGAGTGAGGCTCGTGAGATAATTTGGAGCAACTTTGCACAGGTTAAAGATGAGTTCACATCAAGCATGTCGGGACTCCATCAAATAGATGCTTCCTCCATTTCTTCATCTTGTCTTACTCCAATTTCCTCCCCTACGGAGGAGGGCAATGGAGAGGATTCAAATGTGGATCTTTTCCAGTACTCAAGAGGATCCCATGAACTGTTTCGTTTTCCTTTTCCCTGCTTGCCCTTCACCTCTAGAATCAAAGGGACAGATTTTATCCCAACACCAAAGCTGTGGACCTGAGCACACTTGAGACTCCTGGATCTCCCTGGAAGTCACCCCAGCTAGGGAGACAGTAACAATAGCAGTGTCAGAGTCTGTCCCCCAAAAGTGCCCCACCATAGGAAGAGCAGGAGATGAGAGGAAGGCAGAATCCCTCCCTCCCATATGAACAGAAAAGCCTCCATCCAACCCCCAGGGGCCGCTGCTTTGACCCCTGCTTCCTCCCTATGCTACCTCAGCCCAGCCTTGGGGGCTGGGGAAGGCACAGCTCCCCCTAGGACTGGGTGGCACCAAGCAGGAAGCCAGCTCTGCCCCTCTTAGCTCTGGCCAGTATATCCCAACCTCTTCTCCCTCAACAGACCTCAGGGACAGCAGAGAAAAGCTGATGTCACATTCACAGGAGCCAAGCTTCCCTCAGCAAGGGAAAGGTGGTATGGGAAATGTGTCTTAGCAGGGGATCCTCGCAACACACCCTCTTTTTTAACCTCTTGGCAACTTTAACAAAACATTTGCCACAGTTAGGACCAACCTGTCCTAAGCTCCTACCGGGAAATGACCGCCCTCACCCTCCCCAGTCTCCCTAGGTCCAGTCGGGGCTACCCTCCAGCAGAGAAGCCCATCTCTCCACAGCCCCACCCCTCACCTTGGTAAGGCTGCCCTTGCAGGTGCCGGCAGCTGAAATCAGCACCCAACAGTCAGGTGGAGAAGTGAAGCAAAGTGAAACTGTCCACATGCCCTTCCCACAGCCCTCCCTCCTCTCCTCTCATCTGTCATCCTGTGAATGTATTTTAATTATAAACAAAAAGTGTGTGGCAATGATCTGGCCCCCAACAGCTCACCCAGGCCTCCCAGGACTATGCTAAAGTAAAGGTACAAGGTTTCAGACCTGGGAGGGTCCCATCGTTCCAGGCACAATCTTGGCCCATCTCTCAATCCCAAGTTTCCAAGATGCATACAGGCGTGTGTGTGTGTGTGTGTGTGTGTGTGTGTGTGTGTGTGTGTGTGTGTGTGTTTCCATTTCTCTTTTTTTGTGCGTCATGGGGGAGTGATGGTATCTGCCTTCTCTGTCCATCTCTCCATCTCTGCATCTTGCAACAGCCCCTTTTTCCTACTGTAGAAGGAAGGGGAAGCCCCTTTCAAGCCCAGAAGGCGGCTATGGCACTGCCAGATAGCTGCCCAGAAAAAAAAAAAAAAGTTTTTCAAGAAGTAAGAGGGGGAGGGAGAAGGAACCCCAACAAACCAGTTTTACAAGATAGATGCTCCCACCTCTCCTCCCCTTGAAGCATTGTTAGAGAGGGAGGTAGGAGAAGAAGAGGTTAAAATAACTGGACACAATTATAAACTGGAGATCCCATCTCCCTCCACAGCCCCCCATCCATAACCCTCCAAGATCTAGGAAGGGAAAGGCTCTTTGTAGCCACCATCCTCCTCAGAGAGGAAAGGGAAGGGAGAGAATAAGTAAAGAAGATGGCTTTTTCCCCAATAGAACAGTTTGTTGCTGCTGTTTTTGCTTTTGTTGTAACATTTGAATACTAGAAACTATTTGATAAAGGTATTTTTCTGTGTTTCTTTCTGTATCTTTTGCTATGTATTAATAGATATCTATAAATAAAACACCCTGAGCCCCAAACACAGATACTACACAGTAGCAAAGTGTACTGTTTTTAGCACTCTTCGGCTTTGCTCTTTCTCAACTTTTGCGTAATAAAACTTGCAACTTTGCCAAGCCAATAAATCTGGTGTGAGATGTTGCATTTAGCTCGGCAAAAAGAACATCCATTAGGTTGCTTGACCACAGCACAAAGAATGGGAAACTAGTTTATTGCAGGCACCGTGAAGCTATCTGTCACTAGGCCTAGTGCAATTGTATATTGTTGACTGTTTCATCTTTCTACTTTGCATAGTGCTGTTGTGAAAGATTGTGCACTACAGACGTTACTCCATGATACATTATACACCTCCACGAGTCATGGACAAACACAGCTTCTTCCCACAGTCCAAAACATAATGGTTGATTTAGCACAGAAATAAGATGATGCTCAGGATAGACACATCTCATGCGCTAAAAATATATAGTACATATGCAACTCTATTTCCTTGACACTTTCATCCATAAGACAGTAACAGATAGCAAGTGTTTAGTTTAAGAGAATATGTTCAATTCTTTAACCTAACATTTCCCAAACCTTCCAGTCATTCATAAATCTCTTTCACAACTTTCGCCATATTTGTGTGTCACCCATACATTTTTACTGAATATTTTTCCATTCAGCTGACATTTCTTGTACTTGAATAATTTTGAGGAAACTTACTATCACTACTATCCTAAGCAATAATATACATGAAATCATGGTTTGTATGGTTAAATAATATACACATTATATGGTTAAATAATGTACAGAAATCATAGTTAAATACATGTTAAAATAAACAGAATTACTGTGCGTTCGTTAAGCTATTGGAAATAAAAATTGTTCAACCACGTACCTTATAAACCAACCAGCATGCTTACCCCTCTTGGGGAACATTTCTTTTCACTACAATGTTTTATACCTTATCATGTTAAGAATTAAGCTCTGGTTTAATTCTGCTCTCTGACCTCTAGTTTCCAAGATAATCTCCAAATAGTCTACATCAAAACTCTCATATGGATGCACCTCAAAGAAACATAAGTTCTGACATCCAGAATCTAGAAAATCAGAGTATATATCAAAAATATTTCCTAGTTGATACTTCTCCTTGGCTTATCGCTTCAATATTTTGGCAGTTGTCCTTTATCATATTGTTAACCCTCCATCCTGAATTTAATTATCCTTTCTGAGTGCTTTCACTGATACACACACACAACACCTCCCCCACACACACACCTGAACCTATAGATTTGAATGGGAGAGTAATTGTAATATGTCACACATCAGAGAAAGATTAGAAAAACGTGACAGCTAGTGGCTGCCTCCCCAAATTTTTATCTTTAATTTTAATTCTATGTCATTTATGACATGTAGAAGTAAAAAGATTCTGATGCAGGGATTAGAAAAAAACAACCACTTGAGGGTAAGTGGACTACAGTCAAGTCATTTCATCAAACCTAATTTATGTAGTCATTCTAGACAAGCTTTCCTTTCTAGACAAGCTTTCTTTCCTTCCACATGTTTGAATGAGGTAGCAAAATAAACTAATTCTGGAGGGCAAGTGCCATATAAATATGATGTCTACCTTCATGTTTTCTTAAGCAAATGACATGCGTGTGACATTCAGTAGGCTGACTCTGGTTTTAAGTCTACTGCTGCCAGAATTCTTTTCATGAATCTATTTAATTCTGATTGTGCATTTCCTTTCTGTTTTTCAAAAGTTTCTTGTAAAATGATGGGTAGGAGGGGCAAAGGGTGGGGAGTGAGGGAAATGAGGAGTTGTTGGATAAAGTTCCAGTTAGAAGATGAAAAAGTTCTGGGTATCTTACACACAGCATTGTGGTTACAGCTAATAATACTGTATTATATACTTGAAAGTTGCTAAGAAAGTAGATCTTAAATGCTCTCACCAGAAAAAAGAAATAGTAGTAATTATGTGATACGATGAAGGTGTTTGCAAATGCTTCAGTGGTAATCATTTGCGGTATATAAATGTATCAAATCAACAAGCTGTACACTTTAAACTTATACAATGTTATAGGTCAATTACATCTCAACAGAATTTTTTTCCCACCTCATATATAATGGCAAAATATAAGCCAAAGGTCTTAGCTCTTTCTCAACTCCTATGTAATAAAAGTCCTTTAGTGTCCTGATGAAATTTTAAAAGATACTTTAGGAAAGTAACAAGGAAATGACTCATTTGAAATTCATTTTCATATTAGAAATCTGAAACCAGAAAGCTTCTATTATTCCATTTCTCTAATTTTGTGTGTATATATGTTTATTGAGCCCCCTTTGGGTATTAAAAGTAAGTCTGGGTACTTTCTGTGTTCCACTGTAAGGTGAACTTCATATTCACAAGTCAATAGACTGACAGGGAATTAATAAAATTCACCGGAGGGAAAGCAATACAAGAGGGGTGGGGTGCAGTGGGAAGGGCAATCATTGAAGTGGGGAAAGCTTAGGTACCTACAAGGAAACGAAGGCTATGATGATGCAGGGTACTAAATGATTCAAGAAATAATCTTAGAATGAAAGAGGCCAAATGGAGGTTTTAAAGGATAGCAGGAAAGATTTTCAGAGGTGAGAGGAATAAAGAGTTGTGGCAAAAGACAGGAAACGGCTAAGAAGGGCAGGAATTTTAATGAGACAGTTTCAGTGGGACAAGATGGGCAGTGAGGATGAGAGAAAGATTGTATAGGTGAAATATGGTTAATATTTCCAATATCTCTATAATGTGCTAGCAGATTGTAGAATGTCTATAGTTTTCATACTGTGATTTCTGAAGTTCCAAGGATGAACATGGGCCACTAAAAGGAAAAGCCGCAGGAACCATGATGAACTGTTCTTAGTACATAAGTTCAAATGATTTTGACAGTTCATTGTGTGGATTATGTCGCCATTAGAAGGTCTGGATTTTATTTGTATTAAAATATTAAATGAGTTAAAAGTATTCCCACATTTCGCAAATCTCCTTTTTGGATTCAGTCATTTGCAGGGAGAAAAATCTTCACCATAGAGTTTTTAAAAAGTTCTCTGATTTCCTACATTTCTTCTTGTTTCTCTTCCTTCCATGAAAAATGATTTAATACAAGAATTATTTTCATTATTCCTACCTGCTGCCTACAGACAATAATTCAAACCTCCTTCCCTAAATTATAATTTTGTAAAATAAATTTCTCTTCAAATAACATTTTTCCCCAAACATGAGTATGCTGCAAAAAAAGGAAAGAACATTAATAAATATTCTGGTTGTTGTCGTAGAAAAAAATGGGGGGGGGTGAAGAAAGTGGGTTACTTTTTTAAAGGGGCATTTGGATTCACTTAAAAATGCAAATTTAATTGCACAAGCTCCAGATAATATTTAATGCTAAGGATTTTGTTTGATTTGGCATTTGTGCTTTTTTCCATTTGTTCGTTTGATGAAAAATAAAAAACCTTTGGAGTGGTTACAAGAATAATTTTCCTGGAAATTAATGTGTTTAAAATTATTTTTTCTGTGAAGCTTAAAAAATTCCTGCATACTTTTCGTTAATATTATTTAACATTTATTGATTATTGTCTTTTGCTAAGTGTAGTTTTTAATCCAGACAGTGAGGTAAGTCAAAAGGCATTGAAGTACATTTTTTTCCTACGTATAACTCACAAGAGCAAAGAATGCAGAATGATGACACTGTATTTGTTGCTACCTTATGTTGATTTGCTTTAGAGAAATATGGGGGAAAGAAAATTAGAATAAAATGAAGGAATATAGGCGGTATCTATTTATGGTTGTGGTTCAGGTCATTGCAGGACTTCAAGGAAAGTAGCACGGAAGCCTCACTTTAAGAGAAGAAAGAAAGGAGGAGAGGGTTGAAGAAGGAGGAGGGGGAGGGTGGAAGGAGATGAGGAGGAGAGAGAGAATGAGGTCTGGACCCCTGTCAGTCCTCAGCCCTCCTCTTTCCTGGGATGTGAGGGAGCAGGGAGGCATGAGTTAGAGAATCTTGAAACATAATATTCACGTAAAGCACATTACCTTGCTACAAAATGGAAAAGATCCTGTGAACTGCAAAGTGTTTGTTTAAAGATTTTTTTCAAAAGTTGTTTCAAGACTAGTCAGGGAGGGCTAACATTTTCTAGATAAAGCATTTTATAGCATTGTTTCTTTCTGACTGTTCTTTCTCCCCCAACATCCATTCTATTTTTGTACTTTATCTGGAAGAAACTATCTTTTTGGACTACTGACCAGGTCTCTGCACCAGTGGCCTCCTTTTTTTCAATTCTCTCCCATACCCCTCCCCCGTCCAAGGAGCATTTTGCCACTTGATGACTTGGGCCCGACAACATCTGCAAACAAAGATCACAGGTTCCCAACACGTGCAGAGATTTCCAACCAAATACTCACCTTCCCTCTTTGATTGGTTAACATCTTCTGTATATGTAAATAAAGATATGTCTTGTTTCTTTCCTGCTCTCAAAAGATGACTAGAAAACAGCTAGGACGTTTTAATCCTAGTTAGGCTTTTTAGTTTCTTTCAATCAAATATATACTAATTGTATTCCTTTTTCCTAGAGATGATATGATAATGGTTCAAGGCTCCAGCTACATAATGTAAAAACTGATAAATAAGTAATAAGTTCTCAGTAATTTTCCAAGAACTTTGTTCCCTTCCGGGGAAAACAGGATCTAAAAAGGGCAACCACCTTTGGAGTAGCCACCACGCAAATTAAGAGGAGGAGCTAAAAGAATACATTTGAAGAATAGAACTTAGCTAGAGAAAGTGACCCAATATATATAATTTAGCCAGAACGTCAAATTATGAGAACACACAATTCTTAGGAAAGTGAAGCTCTTAATAATGCTATGGTCCGCACATGTTACACAACTTAGCAAGAACTAATGTCAACTAATTAAATGACCCCTCACTTAGACAAAATACTTAGCCTCCCTCTATCTGCCTCTCTTCATTATAAAATGAGAAAATATCCATCTGCTACTAATCCAAGATGCCTAAGTGAAAGTGGTTAGTTGAAGCTATATGTCAAAGGATCAACTGGAAAAGTTTAATTAGTGAAGTATACAGAGATCCACGTGTAATTTTTTTTTAATGCAAAGATACAGAAAAAAAAAAGGAAAAAGCAAGATATCACCAAGTGCAGAACGTAAAACAAGTATAAAGAAAGACGGAGGAACAACAGTTTTATAGAAGCTTTATTACTGAATGTTGAGTAGGAGAAAACACTTAATATCAAAATTTTAAGTAATGGTAGAGATCCTCAATTTGAAAAGCCAAAAAACAAAACTGAAACACAAGAGACAGGGCACACAGATGTCTGAAAGAGGAAGGATTAGGCCATCAGAATGAAGATATGGTTCTGAAACAGAGGACGTGAGAGCTGGCTAATTTTAGCTGAAAATATAGGACTCAAGCTATAAAGTGGGCAGTGGAGAAAAAGTAGTTTGTAAATGTCTAAAAAAGAAAAAATTGAGCAAAATTCCCTTTCACTTTAATTGCCTATAATTATTTTATAATTTATGAGTGTTAGGAGAAAGTAGGCAAATATTATTCAAGTCAACAGTGTCTGTTAAAGGTTACTGTGGAGCATAAAAGTATTATTAATAACAAAAGAATATGCTATTAATAAGACTAAGTTGTTATAGAATACAAAGGAAGAAATGTTCTCTCCTGGCCTTACATTTTTATATTATTAAAAGTCACCTTAACACTGAACAAGCAGAGCTGGGGTTGCTCATCTTCACTGAGAATGGAGTTTTAAAGAGACTTTTATTGTTCTGCTTAAGTTTTTTGCAAGCTTCAGCTCACTCTAGAAACTAGCTTTTCTTTTATTTTATTGCAGAATTGTTTTTTCACAGATAGATTAAAGCCATCTTTATAGATGTATTTGGTTATATTATGCTCCCTACATTTTATTAATATAGTTTCTATATAAAAAAGCAATTCTAACAAGACTTCTTCCTGCTTATTTATATAGATTTCTATTTTTTTTCCTCTTCGTAAAAATAGTTCTTGATTGGACTTCTTATAGTTACATTTTTTGAGTCATTTTTAGCTTCCCTTTCTTCTTGAACATTTTCTTTTTCACAATCTCTAGAGTTCATACCTTTTACAGTAAATGTTGAAATCTACTTTCCAGGAATCGATGGTATCTGTCTGCCTTCATTCTAGATATTCTTCCTTCTTGCATTGTTGACAGGATAATAGGTCATAGTTTTGTTAAGGTTCTTATCATTGTCATTTCACCAGTTAGATTCAAATTTTCCTAATGACATCTTTCTGAGAAATAACTGTGCAAAAAAAAAATGCTATTGTTAAGCAAGAGCATGCAAAAATGATTGCTAAGAGGAAATCTGTGCTCAGACACCATCACTTAGCAAAATTTATCCTAGACCAGGCTGATCCTGATTTCTCCCTGGCCCCAGCCCCTATCCTTACAGCTTCTCATTTGTGTCAGTGCTCACTTTAGCTCAGGGCTCAGTTTTAGGCTCCTTTATCCTCCATCCTGACACTTCATTTTCCAATTCCCAGCTCCTCTCTGCCCTGCAGGCCCAGCTCTTCCAACCCCAAACTGACTACCTAACAGGGCACTTTCCTGGTATAGTTTCAGGAGTGGACAAATCTCATGCCTTTCTCATCTCCTTTTCTAGGGGCCATGGCAATAGGACACACCTTCTTTTCTTGCCTCTGATAACTGTGTGCCTTGTGAAAAGAGAACTGAGCCTGAACTGCAAATAAAATTTGCTCTGCTGAAGAAAAAAAAGACACCATTCCTGTACCAAATCTTAGGTATTTAAGGTAGCCAAACAAGCAAACAAACAGATAAATAAACAAAAATCAACAAGTCCATCAATGGTTTCAAGAGCAGGGGCTATGATGATATGATGATTTTATAACTACTAAATTGAGAGTTTACTTCTCTGGCACTGCCAGAGATAAGAGGAAAAATTAAAAATACAAAAATTCAGATGGAGAGTCAGTATTCTTTCTTTCAAAAATAGTCCCAGCACTAAAATTTATAAAGGACTCATGTTTTCAAGCTGGCTTTTGCAAGAGATTTTTAAATGTAGAATTTAAAAGAAAAGTAAATGTATGGTATAAGTGGTAGATTAAAAGGGAAATGTATGGTAAATGTGTCTTATACAAAAAGGTATATGTGGTTGTGACTAATTTAAGAAAAGAGAATGGCCAGGCCTCAGGAGATTAAAGACCTCGAGGACCCCCAGAAGCTGCACCCCACCTCCACCCCACTGTGGTTGTAATGACAAAGACCAACAGATTACAGTGCTTTTGGGAGCTGACACAATTCAAGAAAAGGAAAGAAAATGTCAAGTACCCAGTGGCCTGAGAAAAGCAGAGATCCCTGAGAATTAATGTCATTTGCTGAGTTTTAATCCAGAGAAAATATTCAATGAGGTTACCTTAACAATTATTGTAAATAATAAGGAATGCCAACAGACTTTGTGAGCTGTAAGCCATCAAGGTAACTATATCAACAATGAGTATTTGGGGGATAATTGGACACTTCTGCTACTTCTAGCTACTTTCTAGCTAGTTCTTAATGGAGAGGAAAGAGGAGCTATAATTTAAATCAGTTATGTTCTAACTCATTAAGTATTCCTGTAAAAGATTTCATACAGAAGAAATTAGGCTAACAAACAGCATTATAATAAGAGGAAAATCTAAATTTTAATTCATAAAGTTTCAGTCTCTCATGCCTCATCATTCCAGATAATCAAAAGCCCAATAATGGAAATAAAAATCAAGTGTCTGTCCTCTGAACACTGCCATAGTCACAAAGGGATCATGAAGCAGTGAGAAGAGCACAGCATCTAGGACTGTAGCAAGTCCCAGCTCTATTGCTTCCCAGATTCCATTTCCTCATCTGGAAGAGACAGGTGGCGATCCCAACCCAAAGGCACTTGGCATCAATCATGTCATTGTCTTCTGAGGTCTTCAACCTCTTGGGCCGATCCAACTCTCTTTTGCAGGCATCTTTTCCTCTGCTAACTCCTGAAATATTGGGATTTCTCAAGGTTCTGCCCTTGGCCCTTTCCTTTTCTGACTCAACAGATGCCTTCTGGGATATTCCACCCCGCCCCCCTTTTTTGTCTTCAGGACCTCTATGAACTGAACGACTTCCAAATTTGTTTCTTACTAATTATGTAACCTTAGGCAAGCTACTTATCCTTGCCATGTTTCCATTTCCTCATCCGTAAAATGTGGCAAGAGTGGCACTTACATCACTGTGTTGGCGTAAGTACTAAATGAGTTTGCATATGTAAAGCCTGTAGAATAGTACCTGGCACATAGTTAGTGCTCAATAAATGTTAGCTATTGCATCACCACCAACCTCCTAGTTTCCCAAGCCAGAAATGCACAAGTAATCCTTAACACCTGTGCTGCTTCCGCCCCTCCTTCTCTGTTGAATCAACTCTATCTCCTAGTAGCATTCCCACTCGTTGTGTTGCTCAACAACCTCATGACTGGTCTCTTGCCTCCAGTCTCTCTTTGTCCATAATTCATTCAAAGCATTGCAAGACAATTAACTTGAATAAGTTCATTTTATAACTTACTAGAAGTTCCAATAAAAAGTTTCATGAGGAGATAATTAGACTACCAACCAGCAAAATAATGAAATCACGTAAACTGCCATTTATAGCAAGGTCCCTGTCTCTCATTCCTTATCATTCCAGATAATCAAAAGTGAAAAAAATAAACAAATAAAAATGGTTATGTCTTTATTCAAAATCCTGACAGATTTATTTTTATAAAATGCAAAACTAATTCTATTTTCCCCCACTTTAAATTTTTCACTGCTTTCCTACAGTCATCAAGATGAATCTAAACTCTTTAAAATGGACTTGCCTCACAGCCATATGTATTCCAGCAGTATCCTTGAACTTGTCATGCTCTTTCTTGCTTCTAGAAGCTTCCTCATGTTTTTCCGTCTTCCTGCAATGAAGCTGTCCCTACACTTACACGTTGGTGTCTCAAGGCCCAAGGTAGATGTCACCTCTTAAAACTCCTCCATATACATATTTTCCAAGCCTGGTCTGGCTACCCGCACTAAGGTTTGTCATCCTTTGGCTAAGATTATTTGTAGGTGCCCCTCCTAAGTGCTCCTGCATAATAACTCTGTACAAACTTCTTGCATAACACTTATTACGCCTGATTATAATCACTAGTTGTTCTCTTGCCTCACCTTCTAGACTGTAAATTCCTTGGCGTAAAGGAATGTACTTTATTCATCTGTGTTTCCCAGTTTTTGCACAGTAAATTATTTTAGAAAGTACTCAGTAAAACATATTTTCAAACACAAATTGAATTCATAATGAACATAAAGTTCCCAGCACAATGTCTGCACTAACATTCATTTAGTTCCCTTCTTTTTCCCCTGTTAGAAACTGATGACTGGATAAAAATCCTCCTTCATAGGAATTGCCCTAAAACTATCACCATCTTTGTATAAATAACAAACTCTGTGTGTTAGAATTCAATTGTACACACAAACACATACATACAGACACACACACGCCAAACCCCCTCACTTCAAGTTCTCACTTTGCACTTTAACCAACTAATTAAGAAGGGAGAATTGGATGCAAGGCCTTTGCCCTTTAAATGGCCCCTATGACTTTCCCAAAAATAGCATTAGTTTAGCCTACCTGAAAGTGTTCAGCCTGGATCCTGTTATTAAGAAAGTGAAAAATTTTATATTTATATAATGAATTATCATCTTCATGGTCAAGTCCAAAGGTTGGGGGGAAAATGAATTTTGGTTACATTAGAGAAGAAAAATACTAACTGCAAATCTGCTGTGTCAAGCAAAAGATGTCTATTTTAATCAGATTTTTATAACAAAGAAATATGTGTAACCAGGCCAAATCTCTTTCTTCGAGAATTCATGCCAAGGCTCTTTCCCATCCCTCTCCTGCCTCCTGAGTGAGAAATGGTTTCATGGCCAAAAATGACTCATCAGAACAATATTTTCTGTTGGTCCATGTGACTTGTAAAGAAGCATGAATGCAAGGGGAAAAAGTAGCCACAGGAGGGTCTCATTTGGCCGAAGTATGAGCAAGAGTCCGTTAGGTACCCCACAGGTACCACTGTAGGTGTTTCTGGAATAAAAGTTATTTAAGGTTACATGGTGTCTTGGTATGACTAAACATTTAGATCTGGAAAGAAATCAACTAGTAACCTACCTAGTTCACATTATGGATCTTTGAGGATATATGCCAGCAAGAAGAAAACTGCCAAAAATTTTATAGCATCCAAGACTCAGTCCTCCCACCAAAGAACCAGAATTATTCCCTAAACCCAAGGTAAACAGAGACGTTATTGAGAGCAAATTTAGAAGGTCTGGGTCACATTCCAGATCTGACACTAGCTATTTGTCCTTGGACAGTTAGAGTCTCTGAGCCTCAGTTTCCACATAGACCACTGGGATACCTGATTATGATGAAAGTCAAATAAGACAAAGATTTTAAAGCATTTGACAGAGTGCCTGGTGCAAACTTGTTGTGTTCATTCTGGAAATGTTTATGTATGATCTGTTACTGACCAAGCAGTATCTTAGATGCCAGTAACACAGTCATGAACAACACAGTCCCGGATCTCATGTCCTTAAATTCCAACTAGGGGAGAAACACAAGCAATAGAAATTGGGACTGAAATGAAATCAACATTTTAAAAGTAAGTTGCCACTCTTTCCACTCTTT
>NW_006434369.1:9182156-9234434 GCF_000325575.1 Pteropus alecto
CTCTTTCCAACAGAAAGCGATTTTCTTTTAGTGAGAGCTTTCCACGACTTATTAAACAAGCCCAGTGTATTTAGACCACATCACAGGGCTCTGGACTAATATGTGACCAATATGCTCTTGCACTCAGTTTCTCACTCTCCATTGCAAGCTGCCAAGAAGTCAAAGAGCCTTTTATTAAAAGTTCTTAAGTTGCTAATTACCTGATAGTCCTTCAAATTTTAGTATTTATCTATATCTAAATGAAATCCATTAGAACTAGTTGCATTTCAAACTCCTATTTTAGTTGGCCTAATACGTGGAGTATATTGTACGTAATTACAATTCACTGGTCAAAGACAATTCATTTAATCAGAGTGAAAATGTACCAAATACCTGCTTTTAAGAACAGATGATTCTATTTCTTCCTTTGTTTTTTGTTTGTTTGTTTGTTTGTTTGTTTGTTTTTAGTACAGCGAAGAGCAAGTGAGAGTAACAGATAAAATTTCATTCAAATAAAGTGGAAACCAAATACGACATGTGCACAAGAAACAATTCTTCTTTTTATTTAGTGCCCTGTCCCTACACCTCACTGGTACTTCTTAACAGAAACTACTACTCTTTTAATGTATGACAACTTCACACTTCCCATCACAGTTGGTGGCTTGTTTATGTTCCATTTTCTACACTAAAAAAGACTTTCTTCATACCCCAGTTCTCCAGTATCCTTGACAAAAAGGGCACTGACTGAAATTCAAGGATAGCACAAGAACCTTCCTTGAACCATGAGTCCACCGAAGTCTTTCTGATGGTTTGATGAATTGGGTTGCTAGCTCAGGCCCCTAAAATTTGCAGATCCCTGAACTTTTGTTAGAACCAGGAATGTTACAGGTAAGCCATAACCTTAAAACATACAGTCCTGCCTACAATCCTACTTGCATTTCTCACCAGTGTTTAAATACATCCCTTTAAAAGAAAAAAATATATATTGCTAAAACTGGTGATTTAAATTATCTTTATTGTAACAGCCGTCGATTATATGTAAACCATCCAGATGATTCATAATATGCATATATGAAATAACTTTATTAAAATGAAGACATTTTTAAGCTCTGAGAAAGACACTGTGGCTCTCTTCCTTCGCCTTCCCTCCTCAACACTGAGAAAAGATCAAGATTCAGAAATATTGTTTTATACACCAGCCATAATAACCTACCTATAGTTCCATGGATGAGCCATGCCCTCCCATCTCACAAATTTTTCATATGCCTGAAATGCACTTCTACCGCTCTCTTCATTTGCTTAACCTCCACTTTTTCTTAGGACTTGGCTTGGGCATTACCTCTTCTGGGGATGCCTCCTTTCCCCCCAGCAACGTGTCCCTTCTCTGTGCTCCCAGTGCATACCGCGTGCTCCCATCTTAGCACTTATAACACTGTAGTCTATTCACAATTTATTTGCCAGTTCATCACTGGAATGGAAAATCCTTGGAAGGCTGGAGTATGTCTTTCATTCTGTGCCTGAATCCTTGTTAAATAAGTGAGAGCAATTCAAGGGCATTTAATAACTGGACTAGCACCACTCCCATTACAGTCTTCTCTACTGCTCCCCTTCCCCACATCCCCAGGTTCCCTTGGGCCACCCCTGACATTCAATTTGGACCTTTGGGGATAACTTCTCTACTTCTTTTCCCTTTCAAGTCTGTCCTTGGCACACAGTCCACAAATAGTACAACTCGATAATTAGTAGCTCTCTTTTTTTCCTTTATGTCTCTTCTGAATTACTTTGCATGTATAAAACTGGGAGGCAGTCACATGGTTAATTTTCCCTGACCCTTGCTTTTTCTCTGGTCTCCTTATTCCCCTAACCAAGACTTAAATTCCAGCTTCTCCTCCTCATCACCTTTCCCTCTGTTTCATATCTGAGAGAATGAGCTAAAATGATGACCCTGGTTTTTGCCTCTTCCCTAAATACTAGTGAATTCACTAGTGAAAAATTCTGTCGAGCAGTGACCAGTTTCTGAGTCATTGGAAAAGAGTGGAGAAGGCTCCCTCAACCTTATATCATTTTGAAACTTATACCATCTCAATTCCATTGCTCATGCAGACTTTTGTTTCTGTTTCCCCTCCACATATGTCTGTATTTCTCCTACTTAATTTTCAAATCTTCCCCAGGTTAGTCATTTAGAACATTAAAAAAAAAATGGGTTGCTACTGGGAAGATAGACAACAGGGCACAATTGTCATTTGAAGGGATATTAAAATAAGAAGGGTAGTGTATTAGTTTGCTAGGGCTGCCATAACCAAATACCACAGATTGGGTGGTTTAAACACATAAAGTTATTGTCTCACAATTCTAGAGTCTAGAAGTCCAAGGTCAAGATGTCAACAGTTATTTTTTTTTTTTCCTCAGACCTCTCTGCTTAGCTCGTACATGGTCATCTTCTCCTTGTGTCCTCACATGATCATCTCTTTGTGCATGTACATGTCTGGTGTCTCTCTGTGTCCTAATCTCCTCTTCTCATAAAGACACCAGTCACTAGGTTAGGGCCTACCCTAACAACTCCATTTTACCTTAATTACCTCTTTAAAGGCCCCATCTCCAAATACAGTCTCATTTTGAGGTACTGGGGGTTAGGGCTTCAACATATGGATTTTGAAGAGATACAATTCAGCCTATAACAGGTAGATTCTTATTTTCATTTGCTCAACAAATTCAGAAATTTTTACCTGTCAGTTCAGGTACCTGGCTTGCATTGGACATGGTCTGATACAAAGCTTCCTATAACTCGGTCAGACCTAACATCAAGACTTACCATTGCTATTGGTATCTAGGAAGCTTCTTCCAAAGTTCTGATCTCCTTGAAGCCTGCTATAATACTCCCTCCCATGATCATCTCAGCCTCTGCATTCCTATTGCATTCATAATGAGACTAAATGGTATAGCCGTCTATTCTCTCCTTGTTCCCTGTGTGTTGGACTTGTTTCTTTAATAAACAAAGTAGAGATGGACCAAAGTTGAGAATATGGTTCACAGAGGAAATCCCCAATTAAGAAATCAAGTGCTTTGTGCTATCAAAATCTACTTAGAAGACATCATTATTAATATTATGAAACACGTGGGCAGAGCAGACTGCCTGAGTCACCCTTTACTTTCCTTATAGCCTCCTACTCCCAGCTCATTTTCCTTCTACTTCTCCCATTTGCCATGTCTGAGGACACTGCCATGCTGTCTTATATCTATAACACTCTCTCTTCAGTGATCTCCTTTCCAACTTGCTCACTGAATTCAAACAAGAAGTTCAAGTAATACCTCTTTCTATATACTCTTTTCTTATTTTTGAAAAAATAAAAAATAAATGGTTATCTTGTTCCTCAGGACTCTTACTTGAAACCCACCTGTCCAAACCTCCAACTGTCACCCACACACACTGACATTCAGAGAGGTTAGGAAACTTTTCAATTTCATGCAGTTATTCAAACAATAGATGCAAGCCCAGATTGCTCTCACATTCTAAACCCCATGCTCATGAGCCCTTACTCCCAACCATCCTGTTTTAAGTGCCTAGGTTTCTTCTCTCACTTGAGTCCATCGATGAGCAAAGACCTAGGCATAAGAAAGATGAAAATATTAGTACTATATCAGAGCTGATATGAGCCTTAACTTTACATTAAGAATTACTCTTTATTCTTTACTCAGTAGAAATTCTTGAGCATGACAGGTAAAAATAGTTATATTGAATCTGTCAGTGAATGACATTTTGTTTCTTAATAAAAATAACATTAAACATTTTTGTGAGGTTCAAAATAAAAATAGTTCACTCAGCTCAAACCCAACTTTTAAGAGAATTAAACCTATGCAATCACTTTCGCTTCCATTCTTTCTAGAAATCAAGAGAGCTATAACTTAAAATACAAAGGTCAGCTTGCAGAGACAGTTCCTTTCTCATTTTAACAAAAAACTGGAAAGGATAGAGAAAATGATTATACTGAAATTAAGAAGCTGCTCAGAAAAAGAAAACAGCGGAGAAATGTGAGGAGAATGCAACTCTCATGAAAGATGTCCGAAATAATCCATTTAACCCTCTCTTCCAAGATCTCATAGTGTTTGTGTAACTTTGGGCCAAGCATCAATAATGGCCAAGTTGGTTTACAGTGGTGAAAGATTTTTTTCTGTGAGAACTCTGATGATGGAAGTCAAGTATTAGGACGATAGAAGCTTCTTTGCAAACTCAGAGTGGTGGGCTGGACAATGTCAATGGTGTGAAAAATGAGGTCACTTTGTGAATGCCCAGACCCTGGATAAGGGCAGAGGTAACACACAGAACTTGGGTGTATTTCTGTTCTCTATCAATGGTTTGCCTCTGTAAATTCTTTGTAACAGCTTCTTTTTGTGCTAACCACTTAAAGAAATTCCTTCCGCTGGTTTTGGCAAATGTGCTTATAGGTATAGGATATAAAATAAGATTTTTTTTGAAGACTGGACAAACTATGATCCATAGATTTACCAAAAAAAAAATTGTGTTTAGCAGGTGAAATTCGGAAACTGTTTAGGAACCTGGAATTAGGTCACAAGCTGACCTAAGAATGTTTGAGTTGCTCCACATCTTCTTTGTCAGAAGATTCAGTACATTCCATATTTTCCACATGAAACATTTCTCAAAATTTTGACCAACGAACCATTAAAAATGCTAATGATTATAAGATGTTAGGTGTCTTCTTCACAGTTAGATGGTCTACTCTTAAAAGGACTATGTGCCTTGACTCCTTTCATTACCCAGAAATAAGAAATCACATGCAAACATATACACCTCCCACAACCCCATTCTCTGAATTATGCCCTAGGTTAAAAAAGAAACATCTGGGGAAGTAGGAAAGCAAATCATTGTCAGGTGGTTAATTGAAACTTTTCCCACTTCTACTTCTAAAATATGAATACTTTGTGTTCCCTCTTTCGTTATTCTTTCACTAATTTACTCTTACCCCTTCCTTTAGTCCAAAGTCAGAGCCATATCTGGCATATTTTTACCTTTATGAGGGAGTAAGGTCCATTCTGCTAGGAAGCCAGATAAATACCTTGGTCCACCCTGACTCAAAATTTAGCCAAGGTTTTGCATAATCACTGAACTCTCCCACATAAACTACTTGTTTTTTCCTGGTACACAGCCTGTCTCAGCTATCTTGAGCAAATACTGAATTTTCAGTCTTTTACTGGGACACTCCAAACCCTCTCTCATCTGTGTTTTTGCTTTAATGAATAGATAATCCTAAATCCATTCTCTTTAGTGCTTCATTCAAATTACTTAGCCATAGGATTTTCCCCGACATATTTGTTCAAGAAGCCAACTTTAAAAGTCCAGATAAGCCTAAGGCAATTGGGTAGACCTGCGGTATTTGAAATAATAGTTTGCAGAGGTCTTTTCACAAATTCATTCTGTAGTTTTGGTTGTAATCCTGAGGCTGTTGGTTTCATTAGTTGATTATTGATGCTCTGTATCTTTACTTCTCAATTTCCAGAATTTTTCATCTTCAGGTTCGCTAAATTCTCTATCCCATTCAGAGCAACGTGATTGTTCTCCGGTACATCCTTCCCTCTGACCTAACTAACCCTAGCCTAGATTATGTTCTCTGGAAGGCTTGCTGTGCTGCCAAGAAGGTTGAGAAATTTTCCTCAAATACATTAGCCTCTGCCTCATCCCAACTGAAACCTGAATTTCCCCTGATGACATAATTTCCCTTGTAATTCTCAAGATGAATCTACTCATTCCTCACACACCTTTTTCCCAGTAATTTAGAGCTCAGGTAATTGTTTGTGCCTCTGGTATGAACTTTCAATCTTTCTCCAATAAAATCTCTTCTCCTCTTTGTCAGTTTCACATAGGTACCTAACTTCTAATACCCACTCATTCACAGCTGTGTGCCTCATTGCTTGGAAGCATCACTAACATCATTAAATTTTAAAATAAAGCCCCTGCTGCCTACCTGGAGCATGCATGCTACATAGGATTGCCCATGTGAGCAGCTACTCTACAGTAATTCAACACTTGGGACTTTGCTGTGCGCATACTTGTATATTTTGATTTGCAGGTCACTTTGAAAGCAAGCTTTGTTTGCTCTGTCTTTGTCTTCACTGTGTGTGTAATGTGACTCATCTGGTTTATAATGACATGGTTTTTAAATTACACCTCAGTTTTAGCTGATTAAAGATAGCCATTTCTCTCTGAGGTGTTTCCCAAAGTTGACTTCAAAATGTGTTTCACCGATGAATTTTAATAAATCTAGAGTACTCCATAATCTAGTAATACTTCACAAATAACCATACATTTAAGCCGCTTCCAAGTTTTTATTTATATAAACATCATTGCAGTGATCATCCTTGAACATGACTCTACATAACGTCTCTTTATTTTCTTGGAAGAAATTTCTAGTAATAGAAAAATTTCTAGTAAAACACAGGGTCAAAGTCTTTGAATGTTTATAGCTTTTGACATACTGACAATTTGCTTTCTAGAATGGTTGTAATAATTTATACTCCACCAGCACTGTTTGAGTGTCTCACCACACCCTTTCTTCCTTTATAATCTTTTAAACAAATCTTTGCAGTGCAACCAGCCCAGATTTGAAGAGAAAGATACAGGATTCTGGGAGGGTGATCTAAGTCCAGGAGAGGATTTGCTAGCATGCCTGATGTGATGAAAAGTTTGATAAAAACTTGACAATATGATAAAGGCAATTAGTGTTATTTAAAAAAAAATAAAGGCAATCAGAAACTCAGAGGATGGGGGAGGGGGAAGCTATAAAAAAGATAATCATAAAATATTACCTGTTTTCGTAGGTAATGATATTACATGGCTATAGTAATGTATGTAATGATTTAACTTTAAAATGTATAATTGCATGGGTAAGATGGGAGAGGAGAGGAAGGTGTGATGTAAGAGGACTGAAATTTCAGTTTTTATAGCACAGATCAATAACTAAGGCATAAAAGTGATAAAAATAGGGAAAGCAATTTAAGCTTATTACTTAGAGAAATGAACATAAATATGAGAAGATACAGAGTTAAGTGCTTGCCTTCAGGAAGGGACCCAGAGGAAGGAGAAGAAAAGTCTATTGATTTCAGTTATGAGACCCTTTTAACCATGAGCATTTTAACTTTGATAAAAAATATTTTAACAATATTTTAAAATATTGAGATTTTCTGACACCTTTATCAATTTTTGAAATTTTTTACTACTTTGAATTGGTATTTTTTATGTTTATCAGAATTTCCTGTTTCTTCTGTACCTTGTCTGTTTATGTACTTTATTTATCAAGAGATGTTACCAGTTTTCTTATTGATTTGTAAGAACGCCTTCTATATTCGTCTGCCACGTTTGCTAGGAAATATTTAACCCGGCTTGTTTGCTTTGCGTTTTTCGCTTCTGGTGTTGGACAAAATGTAGCCAAATATATCCATTTTTATATTTTTTTCTATAAAAATTCCCCAATTTTTCTGTAGTCTCTCTATTCCTGAAGGTGTAATGGTTTAAGTTTTAAATTTATCTTGATATTTTAGGTTTTATTTATTTAGTTACATAAAGTTTACTATGTGCCAGAGACTGTTATAAGCTCTTCTCAAATATTAATTCAATTAATGGTATAAGAGAGAGAAGATACAATGATTATTTGTCTCCAAAGAGCTAATTTTCCTTACGGTATTTAGTACAAACACCATCTCTTTTCCATAGGTTTGGGATCTGTTTCTGACAATCTATTTTGTTTCAGATCTATATTTCCATTGTTTCAGTAAAATGATACTATTTTACTTAATATTACTTTATACTATAGTTTATATATGAAAGAACAATTCTCTTTCCATCCCTTTAACTTTAAAAAAATTCTTAGCCAGTTTAACCACTTATTCTTCTAGCTGATCTTTTGGTATTTTTTTAAGCTCCAAAATAAATTCCAACAAATTAATTAAGAAATATTTACTCCTTTACAATGCTTATTTGTTCCATAAGTAAAAGTTACATCTTTCTAATTATTTAATTCTTATTTTAAAACTCCAAGTTGCTAAAATTGGGGTTGCTAATGAACTCTCATTAACTAAGAATATTTCAGTTGATGCTCATAGGTTTTCTATCATTATATTCATATCATCTGCAAATAATGGTAATTTTATGTCCTCCCTTTTAGAAATTGTACTTCATTTCTATTTTATGATTAATGCATCAGCCAGTATTTTCAGAACTATAGTAAGTAGAGGAGTACTGGCTACACATTTTGGAGGAATATCAAAAGGCCAAATGTTAAATATTAATATTTGGCCAAAACCATTGCAAAACCATGTATCATCAACATAGAATAAATTGCAAGAATACAAAATAATCTGAAATTTTATTTAAAATTTTCATTATAATTTTATCATTAAAATTTTTAGTAGTAAATTTTTTTTTTAATTTGATATTATGGTTTAGGATTGTTCCTCAACCCTGCTGGTCACTAAATTCCTCCTGCAGTTACCACACTGAACATTGATGACATTAAATAAATGCTCAGTTTTAACAACACGGTAGAGAAGAAAGATTTTCTGGATCGTTATACCAGAATGAGTACTGCTGATGACCATGTTGCCACCAAACTTTCCTTCCACTCTGACAGTAACAAAGAAAGGAATGTTGCTTTCTCTTCAACTCCTGGCCTTGAAGATTTGGTAGATGGTGATGATATAGTTTCACGACACAATCTCATCAATTTAAGTTTTGTGCACTACTGGGGCAAGTTGATTTCCAAATACTTTTAGAACCCCACATGAGATTTTTACACTCACTTATACTTTTACTTCTAACATATTTTGCATTCAAATCAATCATTTGATAAAAATCTCTACCCAAGTATTGGATTTTAAAATGTCAAGAAGAGTGGGTAAAGGGGATCAAATATATGGTAGCTGAAGGAAACTGGACTTTGGGTGGTGAACACACAATATAATATACAGATGTCAAAGGATAATGTACACCTGAAAATTATATAATTGTATTAACCAATATTACCCCAATAAACAATTTAAATAAATAAATAAATGGATAGATGAATGGATAAATAAATAAATAAATGAAAATGTCAAGAAGGAATGTAATTAGCTTTCAGAATTTCAGAATAACCGCTGACTTTCCCTCTGCATCTCAGCTCCCACTGCCTGTAAAGCAATTGCAGCTTCTTCTCTGGAATGGAGTGATAGGAGTATTTTTATACCAGGAAACATGTAGGAAATATTTTCACTCTTGAGATTCATTAGTTAAATTATTTCTTGAGTAGGTTCCAATGAACAAATGTCCTGCTGGAGTGGTACCATTATCTGCAATATGCAGTATTGAGGCTTTATCTGGTTCAAGCAGCCTTTTTACATGCAACGCTGCATTCCCACCTTTTTAAAACATGACTAGCCAGTTACAAAATCTCTTCTACACCATGTAGTTTGTCTCTGATCAAAGAATAAGAATAGATGAGTCCTGCAATCATTCTTCTTGGGTAGATAATCCTGTTAAAATACACTGTGCTAGCATTCGTTTCCAAACACAGCTGAAGGATATGATGTAAGTAAAAACAGTGTATGTGAGTGATTCCTAAGTCATTCATAACCTTCATTATGTATGTCCATTATTGATAATAATTATCTTTACTGATTTTTCATTTTATAAATATTTCCTCATCAGATTTATTATGTGTGCTCAAATCTCTCAGTCAACACATAAAAGAGAAATTTAGCTACTTTGGCAGGAACGCACCACATTGTCAGACTTAAAAGGACTCTTATGGGTTCTTTCTGTCCCAACAACTGAGACACAAGATATAGAAGCAGCACATTAAATAAAGTCAGTAATTTCTTGTCACAGGAAAATGGAGTTCAGGAAATTGTTTTTTAGTAGTATGTACACAAAGAATGGACTTCGTACTTAGGATTCCTAGATTGTGCAAAGCTGAATAAGCCTTCAACTACTGGGTATGTTTGCCAGTCTGTAGCAATTATTTCAACAAGTTTTTTGGGGAAAAATTTGCCTTTCAAGACTCAGAGATATAAAGGATTATCTTCTTAGAGCATTCTTGTTAAATCTTTTTTTTTTTTTTCAGAGTAACATAAACTGTGTTTTTGGTTCCTTATTTTTCTCTTATACTCTTTTTTCACACTCTTCATTATACCAATATAAATCATTGAGATTGTTGTTATACATGATTTTAGAGTTTTACTTCCTCATGAAAATTTAAGGGGGTAGTGTTAACATTCTGCTGTCAAACCATCTTCACAAGACGTAAAAAATTCCCAAGCAGCACGTTTCTCCAAAATACCCTTAAGGTGACAGCTTAAGTGAATTTAAATAACTGAAAATTAAATAGTTTTTAATGATTATTGTATTTCATGACGTGAGTACTAGTATGCAAACCATCCTATGAAGATTACTAGTACTATATAATCTGATTCAATTATGCTCCATATGTTGTTATTTAATGTTTTTTATAAACCTTAGTTGGTTCAAAATGGATAATGTCATATCACAGACTCAGGCAAACCACAGCCAGCGTCACTTAGTGCAGTATGAAGCTCACAGGGAGAAAGTCAGCGGTTTTTCTTGGCATCTTGGAAAAAGACATGTTTTCCCTGGTGGCAGCTGTATGTACCCCAGGAGCTGTGTCCTAAAAGAGGGACCCCATGCCTTTCTGCTCTCTTGTTATTAGGTTGATGGCTCATTAGGGAATGGAGGTAAGTGGTGGGAAAGAACATTCTGAATTCAGATGCCAAGCAGTCTTGTTTGGTGCCAGCTTTTAGGAGCATGCTGGGAAACACTGATTCCTAAGCACTTGTGTAAGAGAAGTTGCATTTTGGTAAAGACCCTTCCTTATCGCACTCTTCTTGACAACTTTTGGTTCACTCATAAGACATCGCTGCTTATCTCCACAGATACAATATGCTGCACGTTATTTAGCACTCTCTCTCTCAATATCTGTAGTAGACTAGACCATTAAAAAATGGCTATCAGACAATGGTCTAATGGCTATTAGAACATTAGACAAAAAGGAAAATCTCATAGGGCTTAGGCCAGTATTAACTGTCAATCATCACTGATTAGATGTGATGCTCACCTACATAATTATATGATTTTTGATCAGGCAGGATCTCAGGGATGCCAGAAATGCAGCTGAAGCAGGTATTTGTCTATTTAGTCTTCCACAGCCAAAATCAAAGCAAAAACATACTAGCAGATTTTGGTCAATTATAAGCCAAAACTGATGTTGCATTCCTACAATTAGTAATGGTGATATTAGGTGTCCTAGTCTTGTTCATGGTTTTAATGAGAATACTTCTGCTGTTTGGCCATTGGATATTTGTTAGCAATTTGAATAAATGTCCATTGCGTTTTTCTAAGTTTTTTTTTTTTTAATCCAGAATGGTGTTGAAATGATTTTATAAGTTTTACTGTTTTTTTCTCATTAGATCCATTTATGTAATATGCTAACCTATTACTCCCATTAAGTCATTTTTGAATACCGGGAATTCAAGATGCAGGGCATCCTACTTGGATGCAATGGGTGATTTATTAAGGTGATGTTGTATTCAGATTTAATTATTCTAAGGATTTTTGCAGATATATTCAAAGATGAGGTTGCTATTTAATTTAGGAGTCTCAAGTTATTTATTCAGCTTTTACAAGCAGACTCATTTCATCTACACAAAATTAATTTGACAGATTTTAAAATTTTGTTCTATTTCATGGAACAATTTATTTAACGGAAATGATCTGCTTCTTGAAAATGTGAAAGTTGTAAAGCTGTCCAGCTTTGCAGCCTTTTGTTTTTAATGCAATTATTAGAGGCTTTTTCCCATTTCTTCCATAGTTATTAGAGCTTTCAGACTTTTTAATTATTAATACAATTTTGGTAATTCATGTTTATCCAGTACAATTTATTATTTTTTTAAATTAAATCATAAGTACAATTTATTATTTTTTAAAATTTTTCAATTAGAGTTGATATTCAATATTATTTTATACTAGTCTCAGGTGTACAGCATAGTGGTTATACATTTACACAATTTATAAAGTGATTCCCCAATAAGTCTAATACCCACCTGGCACCATATATAGTTATTACAATATTATCGACTATATTCCCTATGCTGTACTTTATATATCCCTGTGACTATCTTGTAGTATCCTTGATATCTGCTGTCTTTTCCCATACCAAATTTTTCATTGTGTGTGTACTTTTCCTTTTGATTATGTTTGCCACAGCTTTATGTGCTTCCTTCTGTGCATGTTTCTTTTCAAAAAAACATTATTTTTCTGTTTTCTGGGGGAGGAGGGTTGTTTTGTTTTGTTTTGTTTTTCCCCCCTTGGTTGAGTCTTCCTATTGATTTATTCTAAATTTTTAGGTTAAATTCTTACTTCTTTTAAAAAACATTTTTTATTTAATAATAAAAGCCCTTCTGAGTAGATCTTCGGCCTGGAGGTATGGCACATAAGTTCGTGGGTTTACAATCTAGTTTGATTTGCAGGTATGTCAATACACTTTTGTAATTAAGTGGAAAAGGTACTGTGACAGGGAAGTTCAAGGTTCTAGTGGAACATTTGGAATGGGAGCTCAACCAGATTTGGTAGAGATGAGAATCAAGAAAGGTTTACAAGTGGAAGTGATGCCTAGCTCAGAGTTGAAATTGGTCAGGCAATGAAAGATGGAAGGAGAGAAGAGGGTACTAAGCAGAAAGAAATAGTCTGTGCCAGGGCCCCAGGATGAGAAAGAGCCTGATTCAGTATTTGGCAATTACAAACATCCACATGGCTGGATATAAAAAGCAATAAGAGTGATATCAACCAGGAGAGAGCCTAAGAAAGAAGTACAAAGGGTTATATTAAAGAGTTTGGACAATGGAATGCCAATGGTGTTTTATGAAGAAAAATGACATAGTCATTTCAAAAATATTTGAAAGATTACTTTGATCTCTCTGTGTAGAAAGATGACTTTGAAAGATTACTTTGATCTCCCTATGGAGAATAGATTTGATGGAAACAAGACAAGAAGTAAGAAAACCAGTTTTGAAATTATGGTAGAAAGTCAGATAAGAGATGGTGGTGCCCTAAATGTTCAAAACGGCAGAAGCATGGAAGGAAGGAGACGGGCTAAGATGTATTTAAGATGTATTGACTTTTAGGTCTGTAGGACAATACATACCCTGAGTGAAGAAGGCAAGAGCAGAAACCGAGTCAGATGAAGAAAAAGAAGATTGACTTTGAATAAGCTGACTTTTTATTATTATTATTATTTATATGAGTTGTTCCTTTGTCTTGTTTTATGCTGTTTACTTTGATTTCTGTTTTACCTAAAAAATAATTTTTCTACTCTGTTTTGTGTATATACATGTGTGTAAATACCTGAAAATTATCAACCCCTTTTTCTTCTACATAAGATAAGGAACTGATCATTTTTACTTGTTCTACCGTTTTCTATCCAAATTCCAATTTTTGTTAATAAAATCTTAGCTATTATGGCCAAATTATTGTTATTATGTTATTTCACATTATGTTTTTCTTCTATTTTATCTTGTTTACTTTCTAATTCTCCTGATAAAATATAAGCTCCATGAGGGCAGAGCTTATATTTATTTAGTATTTATCAGTTTAATTTACTGCTATAATGTCACTATCTATAACAGCATATAGCTTGTTGGAGGAATTTGATAAATATTTGTCCAAAAAGATTATATTTTTGTTATGTATCTTCTCTCTCCCTTTTTTAACAGTTGCTTTTGTTTTTTAAATCACTCATTGCTTATTGATAGTTTGTTTCTAACACAATTTAATTTCCTAATTTTATTTAGTTTTTGATTGGCTATAGTATATGTTCGAACATTTTTTTTTCCCTAAAAGAGTACATGGTGTATATTTTCTAATCTCCACCTTAGATAGAACATATAGAGTATGGATTGGTCACAAATCTTCCTCCTACAATTCTATAGGTTGCTTCATTGTCTTTGGCGTTTAGAGTTTTGAAGAAATATTCTGAGATTATTTGGATTTCATTTCTTTATATTACCCATTTTTTCTTCTTGAATGCAAATTGGATATTTTTCTTTATCCTTTAGCTTCAAAGTTACTTGTTCATTCATCTTTGTATACTCAGCGTCTTGCAAAGCATATGGTTTATAGTAAGTTTGGAATGAATGCTGAATGCACAGATATACGAATAAAGACATAAATTAAATTTAGATAAACTTAAAGCTCTACCACTATTTCTACCTTATTATCAATCCCAAATTTAACTGGCAATGATCCAATTTAAGAGAAGTCGGGTAAGCCACCTTGTATTCATACAGAATTACCAAGACCTGAAACTTCTGGAAAGCCATTATGAACATGCAGTAAGCTTCACCAGTATTAGGACTCAACCCAAATTAGCTGTTCTTTCAATTCCTTTATTATCTAGCAAAGTTCAGAGCTCAACCCAAAACACTTGTTTTTTTAGTTTGGAGAGTTGATATGATTAGGAACAGAAATGCAACCTAATTTTTTATTTTATTTTTTTATAGTTTGGATGAAACAAAAGCATTATCAAAGATGCAAAACAAAATTAAGATACCTCTCTTGTTCTTTTTTTTATATCCTTCCTTCCCTTGGCTACCTTGAAATTGATTTCTGTCGGTAGGAACAGAATCCCATCAGAATTTCAGCAGCAATTATTTATATTTACACAATATATCAAGAATTTTTGTGTTACAGCCAGATTTTGGAGCAAATGAAATAGAGAATAAGACAAACTGAGCCTATCAGTTACAGAGTTTGCATAGATGTAGGCAGGAACAGGCACTTCCTAGGTTATGCAACATGAAGTTTTTTCAAAACTCAATCTTATCCCAATTTCTCCCATGGAACATTATAAACTTTTAGCAATGCTGAAAATTTCTACTCATTGATAATATCAAGAAAATCAGAAATTCAGAATTGTTTGGGCAAGGAGTTGAAGTAAATCGATCTTGAGGAATCTGCTCCAAGTCAATTATCTTCCAAAACTTGTAGTTATTTTTACCACTGGTAATAGTTATAAAGACCTGTTGATAGAGTGTCAATTCCAGAGTCAAGTCTAACTTACAAAAGAAAAAGGAAAAAACAAAATACAAAAAGTGCACCACCGTTATCCAATTTAGTCCATTGGCAATATATATGACAACATATTATTTCCAACATCAACAAACACTCTTACTTATAACTCTGTAAAACTGATTTCTTTTGTGTATTTCTGAAGAATCTAGTTCAGGAAGATTGGATGAATAAAGCACTTTTTTAAAATCAAAAATGCTCTTGAATTTCAATTTATTATATTAATTATAATCTATTATCAAATATACATACATATGTGTGTGTACATACACTTACACATATCCTAAAAGTGTACAAATGATTACCTTAAGTAGGAATTTTAGCCTTCCTTTGACCCCAAGGAATTTCCTTGTTTCACCCACATGCCAGCCTGGTTCTGGCAGTCCTTGGTGTCTGGAGGGAGAGAGGTCCTGAGTAGGCCAGAGAGGTATAATCAGCAATAGGAATTTGCTTGTCATAAATCACAATGAACTAAACAATAGCACACCCACATACTTATCAAGCTTTGCAAATAAGGACACCGGCCTTACCACCTCTTGCCAAAATTTGCAATGCCTTTCCTTCACTCCAGGAGGTACCCAGTCATAAAATTATGAAACAAACCTTTTCTGCTTTATTACAATAGCCTATTGATATTACCCTTTGTACTATTTCCTAAACCAATTGCTCATCTCAGGTGAATATGGCTATTTGCAAAGAAGCAATGTTACTAGTCTCAGATTAGCCATGCTTTCTAACTGGCCCTCACACTATTTAACTATGCCTTATCTTTAAATGCAAAGAATCGAAGATCCCCTAAAGAGGGATGTGTCATTTTATATCACTGGAAGACATTTGTCATACTTCTCTGAAGACCTACTTGCCAGAAATCAACCAATCAATATGTATTATGCACATATTCATGTCAAGCACTTGCTGCTCAAATTATTTTACAAGCCCTATAATGTAGTTCTTCAAACTGCAAGGTTTTGAACCATTTTAAAAGAGGAATTCTGATGTACTACAAAATAAAGCAACACCTCAATCTCACGTGGTATTTTATCTTTGGAGAAATTATACACTTCAACGTTCAGTCTAATAAAAAGTGTGTTCGACCCTTGCTAGGTCAGCAGCAGCAACGTAAGCCAAAACAGAAATTCAGAAGCTGAGGCTCCATCCAAAACCCACTGAGTCAGAATCTGTATCTTAACAAGCTCTTCAAGTGATTTGTAGGAACATTAAAGTTTGAGAAAGATTGTGATAGACTAACTTTGACTCATTTATGTCAAATCATTTTAATATTTGTGCTACATAATGAGAAGACTGGAGCACCGATCTTTAAAAAAAAAATTAGAGGTTGAGAATTATACTTGAGATCCTAAATTCAGTCTTCACACTTGTTCTATTACCATGTTGTATAAAATACAGTTTTTCCACTCTGCCAAATAATCATTTCCCTGTGCACGTATGTTAACAATACCTCTAAGGCGTGACTTCAAGTGGCAATCACAGGTGCGAGCAAAGTTGATTTGTCACAACTAACTTTGGAAACATTGTTTTAATAAAACTTGATGTGACAGAAAGTCATAGACTTTATATATCTGGTTTTCAGAAAATTTCACAGGCTAACGGAAATAACCTATACCCTTTCACACTCTTGAAGTTTAATTCAATGTATGAAATTATCTCAGGCCAGGCAGGTAAAAGAGCTGCTCTCTACAATCTATTGTCATTCAGAGGATTGTAGTTGTTTTTGTTTCCTTTTGTCCATCATGCTTGGACCACAAGGATATTCAAACATATACACCCAATCTACTCCTGGGCTGCCATGTGCCTTTGCACATAGGATAGAGACAGAACTATACATGTTAGCATAGCTATTCAGAAGTGAGCCAGAGAAACTAAGGGGAGAGAAGAATTGTATTAGTCAGCATGGGCTGCCATAACCAAATGCCACAGACTAGATGGCATAAACAACAGAAATTAATATTCTCACAGTTCTGGAGACTAGAAGTCTCAGATCAAGGTACTGGCCAATTAGGTCCCTGATGAGAGCGCTTTTCCTGACTTGAAGACAAACATTTTCTTGATCCATCCTCACATACACTTTGCACATGGAGTAGGGAGTGGAGTTGTGGAGAGGAAGAAGGAGACAACTGGTGTTTCTTCCTCTACTTATGAGGACACCAGCCCCATTAGACTAAGGCCCCATCAGACTAATGACCTCATTTTACCATTATTATCTCCTTATAGACACTGCTTTCAAATATAGTCACAACTGGGAGTTAAGGCCTCGACGTATAAATTGGTGGGGGATACAATTCATTTTATAACATCTGCCCTCTGTCCTCCCAAAATCCATGTCTTTCTCACATGAGAAGTACATTCAACCCATCCCAATAGTCCCAAAAGTCTTAATTCATCCTGTCATCAACTTGAAAGTCTAAAATCCAAAATCTCATCTAAAGATCATCAAATCAGATATGAGTGAAACTCCAGGTATGATTCATCCTGAGGCAAAATTTCTCTTCAGTTGTGAACCTATGAAACCAGACAAGTTATCTGCCTCCAAGGTACAGGAATAGGATAGACAACTTCATTCCAAAATAGAGAAACTGGAAAGAAGGAAGGAGTGACAGGTCCCAAGTGTGCTCAAAACCTAGCAAAAATCCCATTTGATCTTTTTTGTTTTTTAATTAGTGTTGATATTCGATGTTATTTTATATTAGTTTCAGGTATACAGTGTAGTGATTAGACATTTATATAATTTATGAAGTATGCACTAGAGTAAGTGGGTCTAATTAGACTAATCTAATTCTCATTAGATCTTAAAGCTGAAGAATAATCCTCTATGGTTCCATGATCCATTTTCAGGCCTACTGGGATAACAGCGTCATTCCCATGACTCTCTGTGGTAGCCTTGCCCTTGAGTGCAGCCTGGCCTGCTAATACTAAGAGATGACCCCATCCTTTGAAACCAAGGAGAAACCAGCCCTGCCCCTTGATCCTATGGTGAGAGGAATAATCCTAATGATCTCTGAATCACTTTTGAGGCCATTATTTCTTTAATGAAGGATAATTCACATTTATAGTTTGATAGTGCTAACATTCCCTTCTATAGAATCCCAGAAGTCTGACAAGCCTTCCTTCATTCTGTTCTGTTTCCTCTGTTCCATTTAGTCCTAGCTAGAAGTGTGTTCTAATGGTATAACTCCATCTCTATTCTGGGTTTCTGCTAAAATGGCTGATATAATCCATGGTTCACACCCAAATTAATCTTTTAATCAAATGGATAAGAGCACCTTTAGTGTTCCCCTCAGAATGCCTTTCTCAATTTTTGCCCAATGGATAGGCTGGAAATTTTCCAGATCTTCAAGTTCTGGTTCCTTTTCACTTAACAATTCTTTCAATTTAGCTCTCTCCTGTTGTATTTTACTATAGGGGTAAGGAGAAACTAAGCTACTCCTTCAACTTTGCTTAGAAATCTCCTCTGCTAAATATTCAATTTCATCACTCATCAGTTCAGCCTTCCACAAAACACGAGAATAGAATTCAGCCAAGTTCTTTGCCTCTTTATAAGAAGGATCAACTTTCTACCAGTTTCCAAAATCATGTTCCTTATTTGTCTGAGATCTCAGTAGAATGGTCTTTAATGCTTATATTTCTCTCAACAAGTCTATCTAAGGTTTTTCTAGCATACACCTAAAATTCTTCTAGCCTCTCCCCATTACCCAGTTCCAAAGCAACTTCCACACTTTTAGGTATTTGTTTTAGTTGTACCCACTTCTCTGTACACAAATGTGACTTAGTCTGCTCAGGCTGACATAATAAAATACCATAGACTGGGTAGCTTAAACAAGAGAAATTTGCCATAGTTCTGGAGCCTCGAAGTCTCGGATGAACTGGTTTGATTCCTGGTGAGGGCTCTCTTCCTGATTGCAGACAGATACCTTCTTAATATGTCCTCACACAGATTTTTCTCTGTGACACATGGAGGGGGATGGGAGACAGATGAAAAGAGATAGAGACATTTAGGTTTCTTCCTCTTCTTATAAGGACACCAGTTCTATTGAATTAGGACCCCACCCTTATGACCTCACTTAACTCTAATTACCTCCTTATAGGCCCTATCTCCAAATATAGTCAGGTTGGCGAGTAGGGACTTAACATGTGAATTTGAAGGGGACTCAACTCAGTCTATAACAAGAGTATAAACAGGAATTCTCCATACGAATGCTTCTAAAATCCTTTCTTTAATCATAATCCTGGTATTTACTGATGTCCTTTGTTTGATCTGGAACACCCTTTAAATTTCCCAAACCAATAAAATTCCCAATGCAGATATCTATGTCATTCTGTGTTATATGAAATGTGTTATGAATTTATAAGACCAGTTCTCTGGAGACCAATATTCTTCTTCCAGCAATAGCATTTTCACATCAAAGTCCTTTTGGTGCAATTTGCTGGGCAGTGAGGCAGATCAACACAAGGACATGGGATCATGGACACAAGCAGATGCTGCGGCCTGGGAAGAGATCTCCAGCAACCCGTCATGGCAGGACCCAGCCTGCTCATGTACCACATACAATGGGAGGAAGGGCTTGGAGAGCTGCCCACTACTAGTATCATCTGTGAGAAGTATAATAAAAATATGTGTACGGTGCTTTTACAGTTTAAAAAACTGTATTTTCCAAATACAATCATTCATTAACAAATGTTTACTGAGCACCTGTTATGTACCAGTCACTTTTCTAGGAACTAGAGTGAAGGGAATAAATACTATGTCAAATAGTGCTACATAATAGCAATTGATTCTTACAAGGATCTTATAAAGCAGAAAGAATATTATTATCCTCTGTTTAAGATGAGAAACTGCAGCAGAGAGAAGTTAATGGCTTTGTATAAGCTAATAAATGACTGTAAACTAGAGTCTAGGTCTTCTGGACCATGGTCTAATACTCTTTCCTTTATACTGTAAGATGCTTCTCATTCCTGCCCAGATCTTACATCACCTTTCACCCCAAAGGATTCTCCTACACTGAAAACACTAAGGCTAGAAACAACAGGATCAAGAGAGGGAGGAAAAAGTCATGAGAGTCTATAAGAGGGGTGGAAGCGGGGATAGGAAAACCAGAGGGTGCCAGAATAAAAAATTAATTCAGCCTTGACATTTACACTAGCCCCAAACAATGGGTTTACACATTCTGCTTGTTTGTGCATGCCCAGTATCTCACCAATGGCTCACAGGACAGGGACTTTTGAACTGATTGATATTCTTGGCACAGAAGAACAATGTCATTGCAACTCATAGGCAAATCACTCTCTGAGAAAATGGTTTTCCACCCAGGAAAGCTTTTATTTTCAAATGGTTAAGAAGTGGTCGTGTCTGAGCAATGTGTATTCTTGTGATCTCTCTTTGACCCTGAGATGCAATCTCAGATGTTGCCCTGCTCACCAGGTGGCTTAGGTCAGGTACGCTCCATACAGAAACACTTCACCTCTACCTTCCATTTCAATCCTGCACTAGAATGTAAAGAGTAGAGGGCACAGTGGAAATAACAAGAAAAAGATGAGTATTTTCAAGAGGAAAGGGCCCAATGACATGGAAGAGGAGGGAGAACAGTTGCTCTTCTCTAGACACAATTGGAGATCTTTGTGTTTCCTTAAGGATCTTCCTCTGCCCTTGGGAGGTAAAATATGGGTCACATAAATACAGCATTGTTATGGCAATTACTCACTGGTGACACATAGAGAAGATTCTGTTACCTGTAACAGGCTAGTAAATAGGAACATGATGTTTTAAAACTGCTTCTGCTACAAGACCAGAAGCTCACATTTCCCTTCTCTTTCACTCATCACAGCTTCCCACCCACATCCTCTTCCCCTTCAACATGTTCTGCCTAAATCTCCAAATAAAATCCTTAGTCACTCAGAACAGGTCAATGGCAACTGACTCTTTAGCCAAGTTTCCCACCTCATTCCAAAAGGGAAGGAAAAAATGTATCTGTACTTCCAGAATTAGCACCTCCAGGACATCAAAGGTGGAAAGCCCCATCATCTGAGGGTGTTTCTCTGAATCTGGAACTCCAAATTTAGCAAGCGATTTAACCCAGGCTAAGAGAATGTCTCCCTTTCTATAAGTTTCCATCAACCACCAGAAATGGAACCTGAAAAACACTCGTGGGGGTCACACTTTTCCTGCAGGTTTTTAGTTATTTTGCAAACTCCACCTTAGGGATTCCAAACTTCACCAAAGGGATTTCATTGCAATCTTTTCTTTTTATTAAAGTGAAATATGTTTGCCGAGCCTGGACAGACCAAGTGATTCAAGGTGGTGAAAAGGAAAAGGCATTGAAATGTGAATCAGCAGAACTCCCCTAATTCAATCCCCAATTTGCTCTGGGTGAGTTTCATATTCTCAGATTCTGGATGAGTTTCATATTCTCAGATTCTGTATCTGTAAAATGAAGATGACATCAAGTCTTGTGTAATCATATCACAGACATGTTGTAAAGTTCAAACAATACCTGATAAATGTTTAGGGGGAAAGGTGCTCAAAGTGCATTCAAAGGACATTTTGTAGTTATTCCTTGTTTTTATTGCCACCTCTTACATTCTTAAGTGTTTTCGGGGGTAGAAAATTTTCAAAAGACATTTTGAGATTTCTATTTTATATTAATAATTATTGGTAAATTATTTGTTGTACGTTGATTTAAACTCCAGTCATCATGAACTTTTGTAACACTTTTGCTTTTGATTTATTTGTTCCTGATAGGGTTGAGAGCACAGAGAAGATGCCTAATTAAAAGACCAGATTGTTGTAAATTTCATTCATGTGATGTCAATGAGCCTTAACTTAATATTAGAATACTCTACCACAGTGATTCTCAAAGTGTGGTCCATTGCCCCCTGGATTCCCTGAAATCTTTTTTATGGGTCCGTGAAATCAGAATTATTTTAATAATTCTAAGATGTTATTTGCCTTTTTCACTGCATTGACATTTACATTAATTGTGAAAAAGCGAAAGTAGGTAAAACAGCTGCTGTCTTAGGACCAGTGGAGGCGAGGGCTCCAGACTACACCACCAGCAGTCTCTGGGTTCTTTATCAGCACATACTTGGAGAAAAATTTCTCCTCCACCCTTCTAGGTTCTTCTGGCTGATTTAAGAATTAAATTGACATGAAACAGATTAACAGAAGAAAATTAAGTTTAATTTTGTACACACAGGGAATCCACATAAAGATGAAAGATTCCAAGGACAGGCAAAATGAGGTATATATGTCATTCTGGACTAAGGAGAAGAGAGTAGGGTTTGGGACTTCAAAGGGAAAGAAAGCAATTCACAGGAAGAATAAAAAGAATAAATGTTTGGTAAACAAATGCTTGTAAGGCCACATAAAAACAATGGGACACAGAGAGTAATTTTAACAAACAGATTTTACTAGGTTCCTCCCTGTCTACCTCACCTAGTTCATATTATACTATAATTATCTATGATGATAGCTCCCTTCTGGGAGAAGATCCTCTATCTAAATTCTTTCAGGCAGTTAGGGGGAAGGTCAAAGATTCTTCTTATGTCTTCTGTTTCCTAGAAATAATCAGCCTAAAATAATCCTCAAAAAATAAAATAATAAAATAAAATAAAATAAAAATCCTCATGCCAAAGAGACACAGTTTGAGGGTACAAAATTTTGTTCCCCTGCACCTCAATAAAACAGAAAAACATGATTAATTTTAGTTAATCTTAATTCTCAGCTAGATGTCTTTTCAATATTCTATGTGATGAAATAGGAAGAATGTATAAAGCACTTCAACACTCTACTCTAAAACATACATGATTGTTTGAGTTGTAAGCTGAAATAGCTTATTTTTTCATGAAACACCATTTTTCTTTGAAAGACAACTGACAACAAACTATTGTTATCTGGACCTGGCTGTTTGACAGACGTTTTCTTGAGAATGAATAAAGAGAGCTTGTCACTTAAAGCAAAATGACAGACATTATTTGCTGCCAAAGATAAATATGAACGTTTAAGCAAAACTTAGAATTTTGGAAATCTTATATCTGTTAATGTAAACCTGACAGCCTTGCAATGCTTAAAGTCCCTTCTAATGAGATCAATGATATTAACAAATGTGACTTTTAAAATATTGTATGGCCAATATTTGGAAGGTCAAATAGTCACTCAATGAATCAATATTTTTTCAAATGATCAATGCTCTATATAGCAAAATTGTCCTTGGACAAAAGGTCCATTAGGAAAATATAATTTTATTAAAATTAGTTATTTTTGCTAACATGTATCAACCATTGTTATTTTAAACAAATAAATGCTTTAAATATTTTTTAGTTTTAATTTTCTAAAAATTAGTTATTTTATGATTATATATTGAGTTTCTCATCATTTTAAACAAATAAATAAATATTTTAAATATTCTTCTGTTTTATTTCCTATGTTAAATATAACCCACATAAACACAATCTTCTTGGAATCCTCAATAATTTTTAAGGTAAAAAGGGATTCTAAGAGCAAAAGCTTTCGTAATCACTGTCTGCAAATTTTAACTTTTTATTGAGATATTCCTGACATAAAAAGGAATTTTCTATCACAAGTAAGTAAATGAAGAGACAAAAGATCTTCATATAGACAAGGTTATATTCAATAAACCCTATCTAAGGAAATAGTAATATGTATTTTCAAGCCAGAATGTTACATTTTAGTGAACTGGACTTGAATCACTGTCATACAATTTACTCATTCACAAATATGTTGAATAACTAATATATCGAGTTCCTACTAATCGCCAGCACTGTGTTAGGCTCTTGGGATACAAAGATAAGTAAAATATGGTTGGCCTTTAAGGAGCTCATAGTTTATAAAACCAAGAGAAAATGAACTTATTCTCACACTCATTTTATTTATTTATGTATTCATCAGATATTGAGTGAGTGTCTACGCTGAGCCAGGCACCAGTACAGACATCGGATTGACAGTCAAAGTTTCTTGTACCCTTTTCAGAGTTCATAGCCTCTCAACAAAGCTAAGAATAATTAAACAAATGAATGCTTCACTATAATTATGGCAAGTGCTCTGGAGGAGAGGTACAGAGTTTTCTGATAGATACAACAGGAACTGAATTTGTTCTGAGAAGACAAAAAGAGCCTTCCCAAGTAGGTGATTTTTGATGATAATAGCTAATAAAGGCCATTCCAACCAGAGGAAATACTCTATATGGGCTATGAAGAGAGCAAGAGAAACTGAAAGAAAATCAGTGTGGTCAAAGCATGGACAGCAAGAGGAAGATACAGCCAAAATGGTCTGGTGGGGTGAGCAGAGATCCAAGGTCTACCAGCTAGTGAATAGCAGATTGCGACTCAAAACTGAATCTGCCTCATTACATTGTTTAACTGGTACCCTGTTAACTCCATTAAAAAGAAAAAAAAAAAAAAAAACCTATAGTTTAGTACTTACCATGTGCCATATGTCATGGAACACACTTTACACCGTACTTATTTTCATGTGTCTCTCCCAATAACCCTATTAGGTAGAAGCATATAAATCCCCATTTTATAGACAAAATGACTGAGGCACAGAGAGGTAAAATAACATGCTCCAAGCTACACAGTAAAGAAGTAGCGGAGGCAGAAGTAGAACTAAGGCAATTTGGCTTCAGAGTTCACACTCTTAACTATTTACTACGCCATCTTCCAGTCCACTCTAGTTGGCAGCAGACTCAGGAATCAGTCTGGGTCTGGGTTAAGTCAAAGCTCCTCACCACCCGTCTGCATAACCATTTCCATTCCCTGGATTGGAAACCAGCCTTGTGAGGACTGGTTGTAAAATTACGCTATCTATTGAGCAACACTTTTAATATCCCTAATGAGTACACACTTCTAGAAAGCCCTCAGTATAGAATGAATGAGGGATTCCAGGCTTCTTCCTGTGCCTCACCTGACGTTTCAAGAACAGCTCAGCAGCAAAAAGGAATATGTCATTGAGAAAAATATTTCAAAGCTGAATCTTTACCTTCTCATTCCAGATAAATTATATGAAAGCATAACCTGTTACCTAATGGGGTTGTGGTTTAACTTCCTCTCTCAAGCCTTTTATGGAAAAACACTAAAGATAGAAACAAGCCACACAATGTACACTTGACAGTTTCAGGAGAAATTTCCACTGTCACACCCTTGCTTCCCTTGGTTTATTTTCTTAAAATTTGTTTCTGGCATGTATGCAAATTTGCAGGAATTGTGTAAGATAAAGTTGTTTCTAGGGAAAACATGAGACTGGAAACAATGATTGAGTCTTCAAAAAGTGTTGCTCATGTGAATGCCTTATGAGTAAGAGAAGAGAAAACCCTGGTTTCAATTCTAAACTAAATTTAGTTTCTGAAGAAGTGAAACAGGTGAGCAATTATATTGATATTTCGCTTATCATAGAGCAGTGGGCAATCTCATCAGAGAAAAATGTAGGATGGTAAATTTTTTTTTGCAACTAATTTTTATAACATAAGTGCTAGTCTACAGAAACCTTACTGTGCCAATGCCTCCCTCTCTTCCTCTCCTGAGCCGTCTCTCTCACCATGATTTCTTACAAATTTGCTTACAAATTTATTTTCTCAGTTTTCCATAGTAAAAATATTTTCCTAGTGCAGTTAGGGTCAGGTTCAAATGGAAGTAATTGAAAACTCAAATTAAAGTGGCTGTAAATTTGATGGAAATTTGTATCATCACTCATGCGAACATAGCTGAGCTGGGACTGGAGTCATGACTCCGTCACGATCAGGGCGCCCCATGCTTTCCACCTTGGCATTCCATTATTCTCAGCACACAACAGGGCCCGACACCAGCCATCACATGTGCATTCCAGGCAGCAGGATACAAAAAAGGAGTTAGGATAAGGCCATGTTATTTCCTTTAGTTATACTTCTTAGAAATCGTGCACACCACTGCTATTTATAGCCCTTAGTTTTTTCACGGAGGAAGAAAGGGGTAAATAGATGTTGGAGGGCAATTAGGTCTCCCTTTGTCCATCCAAATATCTCTGTGTACTCTTATATTTCTATATTTAAAACTCACTCAACTCTCCTCCCGCAGAGGAAAAAAATCCAAAAATTCCGTCAGCTTCATGAATCTAAGTCCAGGATTTTCACATAATACTTAGTGGTCTTCATCAGGTCTGGGTGTGGCTGTTGATGCTCTAGGCTTAAAAATAATTGGAGTTATGTGATACAACACACCTGACAGTACAATAAGAACAAGTTAAACAACAAGCGCACGTTTGTCCTGTTCAGGAGAAAAAAAAAGGTAACAATCACACAATGGTCAGTTATCCCTAAAAATGATCGGTTCTCCCTGGGCAAAGAGAGAAACAATGTCCCGCCTTCTGGTGGACCCTCATTCTGCTTACTAGGAAGGACTCCCCTTTCCACTGTCATCTGTGGGCTCTGGCTCTCCTCCTTGGGAAATGTTTTCTTGTCCATGATACTTGAAAGAAGATGTGCTTCTTGAAGCCTTCACAGCTTTCACAGCCTTCCTGTTGGTGCTAGCTGCGGGAGTGGAATCCCCTAGGTTTTGAATTGTCAAAGGCCTTTACAGGCCAGGTTATGGTCTCTTTGTTAGTACCAAACTTAATGGGCTCTAGCCTATTTGAATTCAATCAATGCCACTTGTAAGCAACTGCAAAGATCCTGTCTGAACATAGCTTTATGCCTGATATCTTTGTTTTATTTTACTTTATAACCTCTATACCCCACCAAATACTCTCTCAACCTAGGCTCCTTTTATTATGTTTGCTCCATCCATTTTCAATAGAGAGTTTCTACCTTGCAGTGCAGGATGACTGATCTAGCTTAAGCCATCATATTAGGGATATCACCAGCAGGAAGGAGGAAAAAGGTAGGAGAAGGACTGGCCCCCACCCCTTACCACACATCCTGGGAGCTGTACATGCCTTCTGTTTATATCCATTAACCAAAGCTTAGTCACCTGGCCACGTCCAGCTGCAAGGGTGTGCCAAAAACATGTAGTTTTTTCTGGAGGTGGCCATAGATCCACTAGCATTCGGTGACTTTATTGTTAAGAAAGAAGGGGAACATAAACACTCAGGAATAACTAGCAACCTTACTATACTTATATGTATAATCTTGGGTGAATTTAGAGAGAAAAAAAATTTTTTTTCTATAGGGATTGTAAAATATACCACGGCAAGAGAGGAACAAGCAGTATTGAGGCAACATTCTGAAAGAGATGCTGATTACTTCATTTGCCTGTTCTGGGCCCAGGATTGTAACAGCTATGGTTGACTGTGGTTTTTCAGCCAATACACAATGAGGCCTGCCATGTGCTAGGGACTGGGTATTAGAATAATAAGCAAAACACAAATCTTCTCATGCATCTGACTAATTTATACTGAAGTAGTTTCTAAGAGTTGGAATTTTATATAAACTACTAGAAGATCAAACTCTGGGAATTATTAAACTCACTCAACTGATACAAGCAGTTTTCAAACAATTGACTTCAGTACTGTATATATTAACCTACAAGTGATACAGAGAATGGTTCTCACGTAGTTTTTAATTCATCTTCATTAGGGAATTGGGAAACCTTTAATCACGTGGAACTAAAAGAAATGCCTCTTTGCAACTCTTGCTTGGATCGTGTCTTTCATTTTCCTTTTTGATTTCACTTCTATATTTATAATAGTGATTTCTTCATATCAAGGCTTGTAAACTGATTAAATGGAAGATGCTCACACTCTCTCTGCAAGAGCTGTTCATGCTCCAACCACAGTTTACGTCAAATACAGTTCCCAGGAGATCTGGTTTCCTCTAATGAGGAGACTTGGCAACCTGAGGATTGTATTGGTTACGCCTGAAGAAGGTTTTTCTCTCTACGCATGTTCTCTGGTGCCTCTCTGACGAATGCTTTAGACCAACTTCCTCATGGTTCTGAGGGTCACTCAGTCTACAGCACTTTCTGTCCTATGGTGCTGAATATTTCATGGTTTTCGGTGCTAGAGTCACTTGATGGGAGTGGAGTGGGCAGGGAGGGGCCTCCATTTCCTTTATGTGGGCCATATGACACAGGCCTTGAGAAGTGACCCCACTGAGTTATGGACTGCTTTTACCATGGCATAAATGCACCTTTATACACCAACAAAACTTCTACATCCTCTCAAGTACAGACTCCCCTGAAAACCAAATTACAAAGAAATAGAAGCATGAACTTAATTTGTTTCTCTGCAGAAATTTGGCTTATTTTAAGGACCTGAGGTTGATTTCCATTTATTTACCCTTAAGTGTCTGAGAAATACTCCTCAAGAAATGCAGTTTTGGGGCTTTAAGTCACTTACTGGAGTTGAGGTAATTTTTCACTATGGGAGAAAATGTATGAATAATTCTTCACATAGAGCTCTGGTCTCCCTGAATAAAGCTGTCTGTATATCATCATCATAAAGTAAGGACGGGCCCAAATAGCGAGCCATCATATGGCCTCATTTTATAAACCTCAGTCCCATAGCAGATGAGAAAAGACACTAGGGGTATCACTCCTTCATTCCAGATGAAACAGAATCTTTTGTTTACAGAGTATCACACACAAATTCTGAAACACATCAATATGCTTTCTCATGGAAGCATCGGTACATTTATCAAAATTGTTTACAGTGCATTTTGATCTTCTCTTCTACTCTAGGCTATCATTTTCTCAGTAGTCACCTATTTGAAAATGTCTTTATATTCTATGAGGATCAAAGGCTTTATTTTGAGATACGTCAGGATAATGTTACTCAATCTTTGTTCCAGTTAAGAAATGCTGGGCTAATTAATTAGAAACATACTTGGAATGTAACTTGAGCTTATTCAAGATAGATATTATATAATTAAACATTTAGAGTTTTACCAGTTGCTCTTTTTTTTTCTAATTTCACCACCCATATTAAACATCTTAGGAAGAATGCACTTATACACTAAGCCCTACTTTTAAGTACAGAATTTATTTATACTATTAAACGTTTAACATCAAAAATAGTCATCAACTAGAAGACATTCTAAGATTACATTAAAATTTATCCTATTATTGAGTGGACAAATCTAGAGTGAGAAATCATTTTCTTTCTACTTATAACCAAGGAATAAATAAGTTCTACTCCCATTCAATCAAACAAAAAGTTTCTCTCTCCATTTAGTATGAAATTAAGAAAAAATTCAGTTATCTCAAAGATAGAATATATTTCTCAAAGACTAATATACCATTATTTTTATGAAATCCTGTTTTCAAGAAAAACAACATAGAGAAACAGTCTTTTAAAAGTCTCCTTGTAAAGCCAGTATTAAAGATAGCTCTGTTATGGTACATGCATGGTGTCCTAAAGAAACCATATGTCTGCAACAAAAATCGTTGTTATAAAAACGTTATAGAGCTGTACTGTCCAATGTGGTACTGTGTCACATGTAGTGACTTAAATTAAATCTAAATTAATAAAAGTTAAGTAAAGTTAAATATTTATTCCATCCATATTACTAGTCACATTTCAAATGTTCAGTAATCACTTATGGCTATTGACTACAACGTTTCAGAGCACAAATAACATTTTCAACATCGTGGACAGTTCTATTGAACAGTTTTGTTCTAGAGTCTACTCTAGTATAGATTGTTAAAAGAACAGTTCAGCAAATACAGATCCAGAGTAAAATATTGAGCATGAGAGCACAAGAAGAAAATGGAATGGGAGAGGTTTTGAAACCAACAGGCAATGCCTTAGAGTCACATACTAGCCATCCAAGGGCAAAAAATTCATAGTACTGCTTCCTCTTTTTATAGTACTTTAAAATACTTTTTATGTTTCTTTTAGGTGGGCAGAAAGGTGCTAGAAAGTCATGAACTGTGTAAATTTATCTTCTTTAGAAAAACAAAGAAGCATATATCCCTTCATATCGTTGTCATTAGAGAATATTGTTGAACATCACTGGGTGCGAGTCGTCTTGTCAGCAAAATTAGCTGCAGATTCAGTTAAGAATAGGAAGGAAGCACTGGTAAGACAGACTTTCTAAGGAAATAGAGAAAGCTGAGGTTTTCAACTCATATTTTCCATGCAGTTGCATTATACACTATTTTAGAACCATCTACTTTTTAGTGAAGTCCAACCTCCTATTCCAAATGAGAAAATTGAGACCCAGAGACAAAGTGACTTGCCTAAGGATCTTCATAATGTCACTGGAACAAGACCAGGCAAGGTCTACTTTCTAATAGTATTTTACTCATATTATTACCACCTATTTACCTTATATACCAGCGAAACAGATATTCCAACCCTCCTTTTAAAACAAACTACATGATAAAAGTACTACTTTTTAAGGAAAAATAAAATATTATGGCTCAGGAAAGCACTACAATTGTACAAGTGAATATTTGTCAAATATCTCTTCCTGGTTTTGTTTCTTCATGAAACGACTTAAGGTTTGGTCACTTGTTCAGTTGCTCTCTGGCCCACCCTCAAAAGCCAAAATGACTTTCTCACCTCTGGCCATCTCAGAAGCAGGGGCGGGGGGAGGGGCGGGAGGTGTAGGGGACCAGTAAATTTCTCACATCTGAGTACAGGCCTTCCTGTCCAGGGCAACCCCGGAGAATGGGTTACTTCTAGCACCCTGAGTGAACTTCAGGTAAGATTCTAGCTGCTTCCGATTTTGTTTAGAGCCCAGAGCCACAGTCACGTAGGAGAGTTTGAAGTGGACCCTGGTCTAGGTCTTGGTCTTGACCTTGAGGATCAGCAAAGCAGTTGTTGAGAGCAGAAACTTTCCTTCAGAAGGACTTGACTTGCAATCCAAGCTCTCTCCACTTACCTGTGGTCAGACTACTCATGCCTTCAGCCTCAGTTTCTTCATTTACAGACTCAAAATAATAATACCCATCTCCCTGTGGTTATGAACGGATTAAATTGGTTACTATATGTGAACAGCATTTTTTCAGAAACATGAGACTCACTCTATAAAAGATGATGTCATTGTTAACTGACCCAAGAACCTCAAGAGGTGGCAGGACCCTCGCGGGTCCTTGCTTCCATTCAGCCACTCTGGAGTCAATTTTCAGATCATGGCTTCTCTGCTGCCAGCTGAGGGAGCATTTCTAGTTTTAGCTCTCAAATTTTGCCATGTTAATAAATGCATCAGACCACAAGGTGGTGCTTTATTCTTAAGTTTGATATTAGGAGGCTTTTCCAACCACAAGAAGTGAACAGCAAAGTGCATTCACCATTATTATCAAGTACCAACTTCCTAACCCTAATACAAATATCCAGATGGGCTCCTGCCTTCTATAACTAATGACGAGGGAGCACAAGCCGTATATGGAGCATCCGGTCCCCCTTGTTCTGCTTTCTGACTGTGAGGGAGGTGGAGAGAGCCCTGGCAAAGCTGGAAAATTTATTTGGTTCCTTTTTCTATAGCATTATGTAAACTCTTGTCAAACCCACACACATACTGTGTGATTTCCCCCAATTTCTGTGTTATTCAGTCTCCTAGAAGCAATGGTTCACAGAGTTCAGTGATGAGGAAGAGAAGGAAGGTGTCCTTGTGAAAACGGCCCTGAGGTATGAAAAGTCTGCTTCCCCCTCATAGTGCAGTGACTAAAGCCTTGGGCCATGAGTACACATCATGAGGCTCTGAGTGTAAAGCAAAATTTCCACCCCCTCTCTGAACAAGAGTGAGCTTGCCCATTGGATTAACTACTTGAGATTAATAGAGCAGCTTAGACTGTCTAAACAAATATGCAATCAATTTGCAGCCATTATTGAGAAGCAATGTAGAATTAGCAGTCCTGAGTCCCAAGTCCTGGCTCAGTCGCCACCTGGCTGTGTGACTTTGGGCTATTCTATGAATTTTGTTCACCTATAAGAGTATGGGGAAAGAATACAGGTAAACCAGTTGATTTCTAAGTTCCTCTCTAATACCAGTTTTCTGTAAGTTGGTCTCATTTTTTCCCTCAAAAAGATTCTGCATCAGCTAAGGTTTGGGTCTGTGTGGAGACGAGGAGGGCTTTAGGAGAAATTCCAGATAAAACCAAGCAAAGACAGTAAGAAGACAGAGAAAGGCAGGAAGAGGACAGAACTACGAAGGGCTAGGCTTGGAGACTGAGAAGGTACTGAGAAAAAGAGAGAGACCTGGAGAGACAGATCCTGTAAACTTGGGCTAACACATGGAAGCAAAGTGAGAGGGTTTTGCTTTTGTTTTTGTTTTGTTTTTATTTGGGAAATGGCCTTTGTAAAGGGGAAAGAGGAGGGTAAAGGGTTTTCTTTAGATCCAGACAAAGGATTAACTCCAAGATTCTTTTCTAGCTGATCCTCAGATAACAGCTTTCTAAAGTCTTGTGTAGACTTTCCTTCACCAAGTTCTTTGACCTTTTAATCCTTCTGAAAGTGAACTGCCCCCTTATTCTACTAATAAGAACAGAGAAAAATAAAAGAAAGTTTGCCAGCAGTCATTCCGAGAACATTCTGTTGATTTTCTTATTGCTCTTAAGGCTGCACCCAATAACCTTTCATTATAAAATAACTGAAATAACGAGTCACAATAGCTACAATCAATAAACCATACCACTAGTTCATATCTTACAGCATTTTTCTTAAGTCTATTAATATTTTGAGTGGAAGAATCATTTAAAATCAATTAAGATCAATGTGATTTTAATAGACTGAATTTAATTTTAATTAAGAAATTCATAAATTTTTCTTCTAATAATGAAGACACGAATACCTGGCAGAAGGCAGAGGGGATGAAAGATGAGCCTGACAGCATCAGGCTGCTTGGCTCACAGAAAATACAAGGCAAGATTGCTACATTCCACAAATTACTGAATTTGAAGGAGCTCTGCATTTGTCCTTTTAAAATTATCTGACTCAGCTTTGAATTTTATGAGCACTCTGGTCATATTGTTTGGGAATCACATGATCTTTATTTATTTGATTCTGGACATTTTATTGTCTGCTGAAAAAAATAAAATCACTAAAAATATGAACACATTTCCGTATGGTGATCTATATGGTCAGATATAGGTATTGGTAGAGATTATGATCATGTTCCTAGAAGTTACACACACACACACACACACATACACACACAGGTATTTATAATCATAATGCAAATAATTAATATATAATAGATGTTATATTCCAAAAGATTATATAAAAATTTAGAGAACTGCTATCTCTTGGGGAAAAATGTCAACATTTTACACCTTCTTTTATTTAATCCAAATGCTAGAAAGTATTTAATGGTTTTTAGCCTATAGATTTTTTTAAAAACTTGTTTGAATCTAAATTCATCACTGAATACATCAGACTTACACCAGAGATAAAAGCTTACCAAAAAGAAGGAATTACCATTGATGTGTATTTTGAATGATATCTCTGAGTAAAAATTAAAGGAATAAAACAGACAAGAATATTATTCCAAGAAAACAAGATCAGGGTTACAGGTTACAGTGCCTTCGAATTTCACCTATTCCCTTTCTGTTTAGTAAGTTAAATTTATAGCTTTAGCCTATAACTTTGCAGATAACCATGTGTTTTCTTTTGCAATGGTTGCCTAACGAGCTACTAAAATATTTTCATTTTGTTTCTGTTCAGAGGACAACCCTAAAAGAATCTAAAAGTCAAATTATAATTTAGTTCTAGTAGAAAAAAAAATTCATTTTTCACAGTCAAACTTGAGCAGCAAATGTGTATGGCAACAACAAGAAGTACATGTTCAGATGGATTTTACTACATGATTTTTCCATCGGTTTTCCATTTGTTTATTCTTTTAAATCGATGATGTTATCTATTCCTGTTATATATGGATTTGACTTTTGATTCATTGAATTGGAGTTTTGATGGATCATTGATATTTAAAATTAAAATGCCAAGCCAAGAATATGGCTCACAAGAGCCCTTGCACCCTTCCCTCTGTGTGTCAGCCATGCTGATGTTCACTCACTCGCCCCACAGGAAGTTGATGCTGCTGTGGAGGCAGGAGGGCCAGAGTTTAATAGCTAAAAGTTCACAGTAGCTTCTGGGCTAGTAAATCTCATGATTTGTTGTCCAGCTATATATCTATTTTTTATTAAAATTAATTACATATACACGGTGACAGAGCTTGCATATTATGGTAAGCTGTTTTTCACACTAGGAGAGCTACAGATAGATTGCTGGAGATGCAAGAAATTATATTTCTCTACCTTAAGTCAATTAGCTACTGTTCTGGTACTGTATCTTTTACAAATCATTTTCAAAAATCTCCTGGGTCTCCAAAAAACTCCCAGTTCCTTCCTCTCACCATTTTTTTCTACTATCTGCAACAGGCACCCGTTACTTCATAGAGAAACAAATACAGGTAAATCTGCCTACTTGGTAAAATTTATTTCCATCCCCAAATCAATACTTCCAGTGCTTTCACAGTGATTTAGGAACATGTGGAGGGCAGAGGAAAATATAAGTTATTAAAGCTCGTGTTCCCAGCTGGACAAGACAATACTCCGCTTTCTTGTTTCAGCTCTCATACTATATAAAGTGTCCTTTCTGTTATTTTTTTAGTGCCATATTCTTCACATTTCTGTGCTTTTTTGTGGAGGAGGGGGGAGAATTTAAAATGGTCCTTGAACATAGTGCTGAAGCACTCTCCAGTGTTCCTAAGTATGAGAAGGTTGTGATGTGCCTCGTGGAGAAAATGTGTGTGTTCCACTCATTCTGTTACACATGAGTTATAGTGCTGTTGGCCATGAGTTCAATGTTAATGAAGTTACATTACATAGTACATACAGTGTCTTTCAATAGAAACATATATAAAACAAGGTTAGGTACTGATTGATTGATGAAAATGTGAGCAGAGGCTCACAGGATCCTAACCTTTATTTCCTCCAGGAAAAACGTTTCCGTATTTGCTAATTCAATGTTCTCAGCAACTTTATAGAACATAACCACTTCTAATAATGAGAATCAACTGCAACTATCGGTAACTTTTGTTTCCTCAAATGCATATTTCTAATTTTTTTAGAGAAAGAAACTGAAAAGGAGAAGAGAAATAAATATTTTATAAAAAGAGAAAATAAATCCTAGGATGAAGTGTTAAAGGAATTGGAGTTTGTTGGGTTTGCAGAAGAGACATGTGTTGAGCTTTGCTAACCCCATTCCAACAGAGGACCAAAGAAGGGTAAGATGCTCTTACACTAAAGCAAATGAGATTGGCTCTGAACACAGTGGAGGAGTTTACTGACCAGGGTGATACAACTTTGGAAGATGGGTTTCACTCCTAGAGAGTGTCAAGAAAAGAAGAGAGAACTGACATTAATTAACAAAATTGCTACACCAAATTTGAGAGTTACAAATCAAGCACTCACACTTTTTTTACAGCCATGAGACCCTATGATTAGCACCCATTTTCAAGAAGCCATGCTGAGAGGCAAGGTCTGTAATTGTAGAACACCTTCTCTAGTATGGAATTACCCAGTCTGAATAAGCCCATGTATGGATTAAAGCTAGGCCACTGGCTATAGTCTGACCAATATTTTCCAGACTGCATTTTCTGGAAAGTGTGGTTTGATTTCACTAGTGTATGTATTAGAGTGGGAGGTTGAGGAAGAAGAGTGTGTGTTTGTGTATATGTATGAAATTAGTGATTTGTCATCTTTTTCATATTCACACTCCAATTTTATGTAAGGACATATTATTCAGCATTTTGCTCTTTTCTCTGTGATGCAGATGTGTGATTTAGCATCGCACAGTTATAAGTTTGAAACTGTATTGTCTCAAATAAGTTACTTATCCTGCCTTACCTACAGTTTTCTCATCTATAAAATCGAGGTTACCATGTCTGCCTCACAGGGTGGTTTAGAAAGTTCTTTCTCTAGTTCAAGAGGCTTTGGTTCTTCCTGCCTCTTGATTTCCTCCCAGCCCATTCTCTCACCACTACACCGTAGGTTCTATCAGGGCAGGTACTGTATCACAGCCTGCCCCTCACAAAAGCAGGAGCTCAAGAAATGTCTGTTGAATAAACTTCAGTCAGAGGTTAAATTTCTGGGTTAAAATTCTCCAAAAGTTCATCATTACCCATAGAATGAAGTTCAAACTCCTTGGAGGGACATAAAAGCTATTTGTGCATCTGTTCCTGCTTACAGATCTAGCTCAACCCTTGGCATCCTCCTATCCCACCCCAGGGCCACTGGACGTGGCAGTGCATGTGGCTCTCGGACAAGAGGGAATACGGTGCACAGTGGAGAGACTAAATCACCCTGGAAGAAAAGTCTCTTTTCTAATTGGTCAGTCTGGAGAGGGGCACCCTTCTGTAATTTATTCACCTTGAGATGACAATGTTTTCTAATTTGCACAAAGGCCTGTCGACAGCAGCATTTCTGAGCTCCAGGCATGCAGTTCCCAGTTCCCTGGGATGTACCAAGCAGTTCCACCTCTGGGCCCTTGAAAGAGTTGCCCTGTCTTTACCTAGCTAAACATCATTATCCCTGTAGGTTTCAGTTTAAATAGCACTCCTTCTCCAAAGCCTCCCTGACTTCCAAGATAAAGTTAATAGTCCCTCAGCATTCCATATTTACCTTTCTTCTAGCATTCATTCATTTACTCACCCATATATTTAGTGATTATTTATTAAGTAGGCCTGGCGGCATAAGGTACCAGTGTAGAACAGCCAGCAAGATGGACTCAGTTTTGTCTCTTGCAACTAACAATATGTCAGTAGAGGTAGCCATTAAATAAATCACCAAACAAGATAAGCATTTGATTTTAATTTTGAAGAGACTACAGAATGTTGAGAAAGTGTGGATCAAACTGGAATAAGAATCACAGTTTTCAGACTGATTTCTTGTCAGTCTCCCTACTAGACCATAGGGTGCTTGAGTTCTAAATCTCAGCTTTTCTCAGAGCTGTGGCCCTAGAGTTGAGTACAATACACTTTATATGCACTCAGTAAATTATAAATATTACCAATATAAACATTATCATCTTGGAAATAGTTTCTATAAGGCTCTGTATTTGCTCACTTGTGGCAATAGAGGATTTGGAGTACCTCTGTCTACAATTTTCATTTGTCCTTGAATAGATAGAAATAAGTGGCACATATGTGAGGGAAAAAATCTTTGTAAATCTTGAGGCATCGCTTTTAGAATATCCGAGCCCCCTTTCTTCCTCCTCCTCATCAGGGATGAACCTTCTCCACTTCCATCCCTCCAAGGGTCTTTACTTTTCTCAGCCTCCTGTACAAAAACACTGAGCTGTCACCATTTATGCTTTGCCTGAAGCTCACTTATACCAATGCGTCAACTCTCCTGGTAGCTGCATTCTAACCTTCTTTTCCATGTCTTGCATGAAAGCCTGTGCTCTATAAAAGCAATCTCAGATAATTGTGAAATATCAGGCGTAACTGAGATATAAGGCCGACCACTGAGTATGCACTTTATGCCCACAAGCATTTACGTTATCAGTATGTGACACAGCTTACACAAGTTACATATAGTCTTTCGTGACTCAAATACTACAAATAATAAAACCATAAAAATGAAGAATCCTAGAGTCCTGAAGGCAAACTTGGTTTAGCAATTTCAAAGTAAAACTGATTTGGATGTTTGGGAGTCCTGAGGTGAAGGTGCTGTACAGAAACTGGGTTAGTTCCTCACTCTCATCCTTTCCTACTCCCTCCTTCCCTTCCCTCTCTCCTAGGTCTCAAACAGTCGGGGCTCCAAAGCTCACTGTTTCTGTGCCATCTGTCCTGTTCTGTGCCCCTGTATGTGAGTCCAAATTTCACCTTCACCCTTGCAGCTTGGCATGTATATGTTATGCTCTCACATAAGCTGCGGACAGCACCATCGAGATTCCCAGACCCCTCCAAGGGCCTTTTCCTTTCTCACCCTCCTGCTACAGAAACACTGGGCTGTCACCATTTATGCTTTGCCTGAGAATCTTGGGGAGTCATATGCAAGAAAATGAGTGTGGTGGGAGGACTTGAGCAGATGCAGGGTCCTTAGATCTGGGTCACAAGGAAGAGCATTTCAGGACTAGGGAACTATAACTATTGGTGGCACAAAATGAAGATGTGATAATATGCACATTAATTGGTTCTCTTAGAGTCAATAAATATTTTGGACATTGGTGACAATTATAGACATCAAAGAAGTGATAGAAAGAGAAAAAACATTATTTATTTGCATAAACAATCTACTTGTCATATATGTCCACTGCGTGTCAGATGAAATGTATTGTAAATTATATTGGATTAAAACAGCAACATCTATACCTATTAATGTAACTTGTAGGTCAATACAGAACAGAATTAAACTCAAGCACACATGACAGAAGCATGTTTGTTCCAGCCAACACTAGTCTTTGAGATGATCTTTCTGGAGCACTTTTCTGAGGTATGTGGTTTCTCCCCCTTTTTCCCTCTCCCTTCAGTCCCCACTCTCTCCTCTCTGATGTTTATAACGGTGAGAATCAGTGAGCTAGGATTAACTTCAAACAATGGGTTACTTCAGAGAGTATGAAGAAAAAACATTATTTATTTGCATAAACAATCTACTTGTCATATATGTCCACTGCGTGTCAGATAAAATGTATTGTAAATTATATTGGTTTAAAACAGCAAAATCTATACCTATTAATGTAACTTATAGGTCAATACAGAACAGAATTAAACTCAAGCACACATGACAGAAGGATGTTTGTTCCAGCCAACACTAGTCTTTGAGTGGGAATTTTTGGCCACAGTGAAGAAATACAAATCTCTGTGTTGTCTTGTTTCTTGCAGAGATGATCTTTCTGGAGCACTTTTCTGAGGTATGTGGTTTCTCCCCCTTTTTCCCTCTCCCTTCAGTCCCCACTCTCTCCTCTCTGATGTTTATAACGGTGAGAATCAGTGAGCTAGGATTAACTTCAAACAATGGGTTACTTCAGAGAGTATGAGCCTTTAGTGAAAATGTCAGATAAAGAGAGGGCTCAGCTACATGGAGGGAGGCCAATGAGAGCAAGAGATATATTTATTTGCTATTTTTAGTAGTTGAGGGGGAAACCACAGTAAAAGAGAGAGCCTACTATAATGAAAGAAGGCTGTCGCTCATAGAAAATATATTTTTACATGTGTGAGACAGGAATCCTGCATTTACAGAATGTGCATACACAAATATGATTAAGAAGAGATATCTCATTCATTAGTACAAATATAACACTAACTTTAGTCCTTTATAAAACTCCTCAAGATGTATGCTTAAAGAACATACAGTACAATTTATTCTTTTTATAGAATGCTGATCGTGTGCTAGGCATTGTGATAGGCATTGGAAAACAGTTATTAGCCAAGCCAGACATGGGTTCATGCTCTCACAGATTTGATAGTCCGGTGGGTATGCCAGTGTCTAATCAAGGAATTTCCAGGAGGGAGCTCAAGGATGTATATTTAAGAGAGAGTTCATGGTACTACATGAGTATCTCACAGTATGACTTGACTTCTTGGGAGAGACAGGAAAGGATCAGGAAAATCTCCCTAGGGAAAATTACATTTCTTAAGAAGTAAAATTGTTATGGTCAGGATTATTATCCCATGTTATAACAGAGCTCATGTTCCTCTGTGTTCCTAATTTGTCTATCATAGCCATCAGTCTGCCAGGTGGCTTCTGGCTTCTTTAACATCTCTAGAGTTTAAAATATCAACAATGTGACTTCAGTACCCTACTTTTTTTTTTAAACACCTACAGCACCTGGTCTTCCTAGATGGTCTACCTTCCAAGTACTAACCAGGCCCGACCCTGCTTAGCTTTTGAGATCAGAAGAGATTGGGCACGAGTACCCTACTTTTTCTAATCATTTTATATGCAATGTCTGTTTTTTAAATCATCTACTTATTTACTCACTCAATAAATGTTTTAGCTCTATATTAGACCTTATGTTAAGTATTCAAGAGCATAGAGGCTAGCTGGAGATACCAGGTAACAAGGAAATATTTCAAGGAATATATGACTACAAATTGCAGTGAATATTTCTCTGTGGGCCAAGGCTCTTAATGACTGACAACAGGATCCACTTTAGACAATTTAAACAGAGAGGGATGTATTAAGAGATGCAGCTAGTTCCATGTTTTAGAGATCTAAAGAAGCAGACTTAAGGCAAGCATTCCAGGCTTAACACTCCAAACCATATTACAGAACTAGGCCACCAAGGGAGCCACTGCCTTTGTCAAGGTGGGAATCACATGTTCTCTCCCAAGACCACAGCCAGCCAAATGAACTCCTCTATCCACACCTTCTCTGTTCATGCAACAGCATGTCAAAACCACTTCCCACACATACATCTGATAGGCAAAACCTGAGCCACTTCTAGAACCCAGCTTCAAGGGACCCTGAGACCCCAAGAGACCCTAATCTTAGTTCCTGACTTCTGGAAGGAGACTGGAATGCATGTTGAGGAAGCCCACCCAGGAAGCCATAGTCACACCAAGGAAAAGAGCAGAGATCTATCAGAAAGAATAGCATTAGAGATCTGCTATATGTGACATTTTGGACAAAAGAGAAAAGTGGGGGAACTAGGTATTAGATTTCAGAAGTGAGAATAGTTGGTTTGTAGGTAGTTGAGGAAGAGAGAACATATATGACAGGCAAATTCTCTCTAGGCAACTGAGAAACAATGGGACACAAGGGGTATCCAGCTAACAGGCCCCTGCCTGAAGTCCTGCTGTTTACCACACTTAACCCTTTTGCCTTGCTTAGAAAAAAAAGTGCAGCTCACCACAAGAGTTAATTTAACATGCCTTGTAATGATGCTACGTTTTCTAGGATTTGACATTTTCAGTGATTGAGAATTACTATATTTTGTAAATGGAAATACCACTACTAAAAACTGAATGCTAAAAATAGGATGATGTCATTTGTTTCCAAAGACTATTGATATACTAGAGCAATGCGAAAATAATCATAAAAGTGAGATACTCCATGGTAGACTTTGGGGGTAAGGTTAGGACTGTAATCTGCAAATTATCTTAGGATAAATGCTGCAGCCACAAGCGCCATCAGGGCAAATGGGAAATGGTTTAATTCAAATCAGTAAGGCGAACATCCCAAGATTTCCTTCCTGAAGCAGGTTTTTCTGCCTGAACCTATTGGTCAGGAAAGAGGAAGAAGGGTCAAAGGTTCTTTCTGAGTCTTTTGTTTCTTAATAAACAGTTTAAAATCAATGTTCCAAAAGGCAGCTTCAGGGTGGCAAAACTTTGGCTTCCTTCAATCAATATGTTGTGATATATTCTTAATGCTCTCTGTTGTAAGAAACAAAATATCCGACTAAAAGGGGCTTAGATAAGTTTACTTTTTTCACTTAACAAGAAGCTTAGAGAGAAGTAATGCCCAGATAGGTTCAGTTGCTCGGTGATGTCTTGGTTATAAGACAGTGGCTGCAGTTCCAAGCATCACATGCTTCCTCTATAGAAAGAAAAAACAAGGAGAAATGTCTCTTTGGAAATTAGAAAAAGAAAGATATTTTCCTGAAATCTTCAAGTTTCTGTGGCCAGGATTGGATGCCATTGCTCTGCTGAACTGCAAAGTACACCAGGAAAAGGATTATCTGACATTTTCAGATTCTACAGTGGGAGGCAACCTCTGCCAAGACAGGGCAAGGAAGTAGAGGCTTTTGATAGGGAGCTATAACAAATGTCAGTTATATTTCACAACAGTGAAACTCCACACATACTCGTGTCATTTGAGAGAATGAGCAGTTCAGGGTAAGAGTAATATTAGCCTACACTACCCTATCTAGAGAACACTAGACACTCCCTAAGGCATAGAATGGGATGGTTAAAATAAATTCATGCTTATATAAATCAATCATTATTTCCCATGTAATTGTGCTACTTGGAAACTTTGTTCGTAAATTGATCCATAAGATTATTCATAGGGCGATGCAAACTGTTGATACAGTGCTTGTAATATACTGTGCCTGGGCATCAGATATAGTTCTGGGCAGGGCTAGGCTTAGCTGACCCTGCATCTACCTGGGGGCTTACAGATGACTTCTCTTAGTCTTCCTGAATTGTGTTTGACCATTTGTACACATACGTGTATGCCAGATGTCCTTTTTCCTCTGTATTTGACAGGGCGCCAGTGTGAGAAGATTCTATCTAGACAATTGTACTCTTTGCAGTAGGTGTTATTAAAGAAGAATCTCTCCTCTTTTTCAAATTGGGAAAAGCATTTTGACCTTCTCATCTAGTTCCATTGTTTCATTGTCTCAGAACAGTTCCAAATTTCTCTCTCTCTCATAGAGGGGGGCGGCTAAGTCATATTTTCTAGATGTTGTTTGCACAAGACAGAGGCAGCCAGACACGCCCACAGATATTCATTATTTTCTGTTTCTTTCCTGTGCTCATTGGAAATACACTAATGCCCCTGCCAGACACCAAGGCGATGACAAATCTGGAATGCTGCACTCTTGCCCACTGTGATGGAGTAGTGAATAGTCATCTGCCTCTTTTGTTCCCATCACAGACTTTGCCTAATGTATTCCCAACTCCCTCTATAAAATTCCCACTCCGGCTGCTCTCCATCTGGGAGAGCCGGTCTTACAGCTGTCGCTGCGTCTGATAGTGGAGTTGTGATTCCAACTGCAAGAGGGACCTGTTGTTAAGTAAGATACTAGACTCCATTCCAGAGACTTGCTTGTGAAATGTCTAACAGAAGGTGGAGAAAAAAGGGAAGAGGCAGAAGGATAGATGAAGAGAGGGGAATTTCTATAAAAACCTTTAGCTAAATTAAAAATAAATCATAAAGTATAATAGGGGCTTTTTATCTCTTTTTATTAAATTTCTTGGGGTGGAATTGGTTAATAGGATTGTATAAGTTTCAAGTATACAATTCTATAATGCATCATGTGTATATTGCATTGTGTGCTTACCACCCAAATTTAGATTCCTTCCATTATCATATATTTAATCCCCTTCATCCTTATGTTACAAAGTAAGTGTTAATTCTCCTACTAGCTTCCCTGCTCCCTGCACTGCAATTTAGAACTTTAGTGTTAAAAAGCCAATGCTCCATCCCCTCTGTGATTCCTAAGTCTGGTATGAATAATGAAACGGGGGTAGGTGCGCTTACCATCCAAATTTAGATTCCTTCCATTATCATATATTTAATCTCCTTCATCCTTATGTTACAAAGTAAGTGTTAATTCTCCTACTAGCTTCCCTGCTCCCTGCACTGCAATTTAGAACTTTAGTGTTAAAAATCCAATGCTCCATCCCCTCTGTGATTCCTAAGTCTGGTATGAATAATGAAACGGGGGTAGGAGGAAGGAAAAAGAAACTAGACAGAGGTGAGTAGAAAAGGAAGATGGATATAGGATGAGAGTGAAAAAAAGGAGAAAAATAACAGGTTCATAACTGTAACTGTGAGTGATAAGATGAAATTACTGGAGAGAAAGGACTATTCCAGACAGAAAAATCCTCTTGTACAGTGCATTTGAGTGCCTGCTAAGAACCAGACTCTGCTAGGCATTGAACGCTAAATATACAGTGATGATCAAATAAGACAAAGTACCTGCTCTTACTGAATGTGCATTCTAATGAGGGAGACCAAGAATAAGCAAATAATGGTGTGAGAGGAGTGGAGAAAATTAGAGTAGGAAAACCTTTAGATAGGTCAGACAAAACTCATAAACAATTTTACTTCCCACAAAAGAAATAGTAACATATGCACACGATTTAATGGCTGAATGTCACCTACATGTTCATGCCTACAACTTTAAATGTCAAATGAAAGCATTATGAACCGAGAGAGAAATAGTGTGACAAGTGATTCTGCTAGATTATTTGTGCTGACCGCAGCATTCTTACTTATAAAACGTGGGAGGAGGGGGGAAACACAAGAGCGTTGTAGAGTGGGGGAAGGGAGAACTTTTATAAAACTACACATTAAAAGGCACTTTATACAAAAAAAAAATGTTCAGAGGAAGAGAAATAGAATTTTTATTCGAGCCATGAACTCCAAGTGGTGATTAAGTTTTAAAATCCAAAAATTCTATTTATCGGGTAGTTTTAAGCCCGAAGGGGCATTCCTTTCCGAAGCTCTATTCCCCTGGTCCAAATTCCCCTAGTCCATGTGCTAGTCCATGACATATACATTTCCAGCTAACACACAGGTAAGTGCTGGTCAGGTGCTGGTGAAGTCGTAGGATGAGGTTGCTTTGAGAATGTGTAAAGCCTCTTTGCTCACCACCAGCAGCTTCTCGATACTATTGCTTTGGGCAGCATATTACTTGTTAAGTTTGATCTATTTGTGATCACACAAAGTGCTATTCTAAACACTAGAAATGGATATAGGAGAAGGAGTGGATATACAAAAAGTCTGAGAGTCTTGTAGTCCCTTGAAATTTGCATCATCTATAAGATAAAAGAATCAACTGATTTTTAAAATCTCTTTTAGTTAGAAAAGGTTAAATTTCAAAAATCTAACTGGAGACACCATTATTGAATAATGCAAGAAATTGACATATAGTATATGTGGATACACAAACATGTAAGTATAGCCTCATGATATAGATTAGCATATGACTGCTAAATTAATGATATACCTGAGAATTTGAGTAATGCTATCTCATATAAATCTTAATTTTATGTAAGTTTCTTGGCAAAATTCATACTAGCTCTAAAGCTATAGTAATCAAAACAGTATGATACTGGCACAGAAACAGAACAGACATATAGATCAAAGGAACAGAATAGAGAGCCCCAAAATTAACCCACATATACATAGCCAATTAACCTATGACAAAAGAGGCAATGTACAATGGGGGAAAGATAGTCTCTTCAATAAGTGCTGGGACAACTTGACAGATATATGCAAAAAAACTGGATCACTTCCTAATACAAGAATAAACTCAACATGAATTGAAGACTTAAAGTAAGAACAGAAATGATAAACTCCTAGAAGAAAACATAGGCAGTAAACTCTTTGACATCACTTTTCGCAACAATTTTTTTAATACATTTCCACTGGTAAAGGGCAACACAAGCAAAAATAAACAAATGGAGTTACATCAAATTGAAAAGCTTTTGCTCAGTGAAGGAAATCATCAACAGAACGAAAGACAGCCCACGGAATTGGAGAATACATTTGCAAATGATACATCAGATAAGGGTTCATGTCCAAAATATATAAAGAACTCATATGACTCAACATCAAAAAAACAAACAATCCAATTTTAAAAGGGGCAGAGGATCCGAACAGACCTTTTTTTAAAGAGGGCATAAAGATAGCCAACAGATACATGAAAAGATACTCAACATTACTAATCATCAGGGAAATGCAAATCAAAACCACGAGACATCACCTCACACATTTTGAATTGGCTGTTATCTAAAAGACTAATAACTACTGTTGGTAAGGATAGGAAGAAAAGAGAACCTTCATTTACTGTGAGTGAGATGGCAAATTGGTACAGCCACTGTGGAGAACAGTATGGTGGTTCCTCAAAAAATTAAAAATAGAACTACCACAGGATCCAGCAATTCCACTTCTGGATATCTATTAGAAGAAAACAAAAACACTATCTTAAAAAGATATATATATTCCTATGTTTATTGCAGTATTATTTACAATAGCCAAGATATGAAAGCAACTTATATGTCCATTGATAGATGAATGGGTAAAGATGTGATATATAGACACAGTGAAACAGAAGATTCTGGAGTGCCGTAGCCCTTAAGTGCAACTTTATCCCCAGAAGAAGTGCTAAGGAAAGAAGATCAATCACAACATTTCATAATTTTGAGAAAAGTGGACTTAGGGTGGTAAAATAGTTTTGAGGCAAATCAAGAAAAAAAATATCTAAGGAATTCAAATCTTCCAAAAGTAGGAAGCCAATCCATATAGTCTAAAACTGAAACATACAGTTAAAATACAGTTATAGTTATAATAGTAAAGTATCCAATTTCCTAATGGTTTTCATAATATATTTTTTTGAATTTAGAGGAATTTTCATTGGTGAAGAAATACTTAGTGAATGTCAGCAATTCTTTCAGTTTAATGTCAGTTTATTTTTCTTCTGTCAAGTTTAAATAAAATTAATTGTAATTTTAATAAATAAGTGGCATCTATAGGATTATTTTATTTTGAAACAATTATTTATACGCTGGTTAATTTTCAACAAATCTATCTACCCGTCCATCTATTTAACTATCTATAACAAATACCACTTATCAGGCTACATTCCATGTTTCATTTAGTCTACACAGTGTTTTCAAGCAATTTTGAGAAAATATTTTAAAAGAAGGAGATTTCAAGTACAAACACAAATGTCTCACAAATTCTAATTGAACAGAAGGTCTGACAACACTGGGGCCACCTTCCCACTTGGGAGCAATTTGCTCCACCCGAATGACACTTGTACCCTCCGGGCCCATTGGAGCATTCCTACCCAGTTTGTCACAGTATCCACCACTCTTCATTTGTCCCCAGCAATGAGGAAAACTTGGCTATTTATTGTTTCACTTGCACTTTGACTTCTCTTAAAGTAGAGAAATATTTCTCAATATCCACGTAAAAAATCCCAAGGAAGACTGAGAGGACTGAGTGAGTTTTCTTACACTTAGCCTATCCCAGTCATTGAGGTTCCATTCGACTCCTGAAGCACCTCAGTCTGCAATCGAGGTTTAGAGAGAGATCTAGAATGATGTTCGCCAAGAGTCAATACTGACGTTTTTTTCTTGGGAGGTGTGATTTTATGTGAGTTGTTACTTTTTTCTTTGTATTTTTGTGCATTCTTTGACTTGTCTTTATGACGAAAATGTATCATTTTCATTTAAAAAAAAACATGAGGAATTACTTGAATATAATATACCTACATGAATATGTTTATCTAAATACATATACATACATAAATACATATATTTATATACACATATAAGTGCTGCAAAGTGGTAAAGGAAAATGATACAAAGTGTTCTTGTTAGAAAGGAGAGTACAGACCCTCGGAGATCATCTATGTACTTTTTCCTGAGTGAATAAGTTGGATTTTTTATTATATTCTTCAGACATACTCCAGGGAATCCTATCTCATACACACACACGCACACACACACACAAATGAAACTTATATAAAAACCATTTATTTATCAGGCATTACGACTTTTCAGGATTTCTAAAACGCAGCAGAAAAATAACATTTTTTAATACCACAGAAGGGAAACGTTTTAAAAAGCATGTCAGTTCCAGGGGAACCACATCTAAATTAGGGACATATTTCTTCTTTTTTTTTCCTCTCAAGAAAGACTGACAAGGAACTTAATCTGAATATATAATGAGGTTTTAGTTAAGTTGTATTTAATCACTCTTCCTGGCAGTTGTGTTTAATTTACAAAGGCATATTATTTCCCCCTTCATATTATTCAATTCAGTCCCCAGAGGTTGTAAGTAACATACTGTGTGCCAGAAGATGACAAATTCATATAAGGAGACAACACTTTCACACCTGTTATGCTTTCAAATCATAGTTCTTCATTAGATTTGTTTCTTTAAAAAAAAAAAATTTAACAGTGTTATTGATGTTTTCTATAAGTGACCTTAGCAACTATAAACCACTCTAGGCTGAAATAGGTGAAAAATAAGAATTGCAAAACATAAAAACAACAGAGATTGAAATTTAGTTTTTCAAAGATACTATTTGCTTTAAAATTATACCAGCTAATCAAAGGACATTTTCTATTTTGATAGCTATGGTAAGAAAGGTGAAAACTGTTTGGACTATGGTATAATTTTATACTTTTTAGTTCCATTTTTACATTTCATCTTTGCATTTTCTCCTTTGCAGACTGTTATCCCTTCTCTTCCTGGTCCACCAGGCAGGAATTCTGTTTCGCCAGAGTGAATGCTCAGTTATTGGTATCTGGAAAATACCAGTTCCCATTTATCATCATCTCCTTTCGAGAAGAAAAATTTGTCTTTGTCTCAAATCAAAGTTTCCCTATAGGCTTAATCACCATCTCTTAGACTTCGAACGAATTCCTTAATCTCTATTTCTCACATTCCCACAATATGCAATAGAGAGAAAAATGTCAATATTTTTTTTACCACACAGGAATGTTTTGATTGTACGCATGAGGCAGTTATATGCTATATCAGATATAATATATTAAATATGTATGCATATTTAATGAATCATTACATGTAAAGCACTTAGTATTTGCCACACGTTGCTCCAGTTATGCTATTATTACTATTTATACATTCATTCAACAAATATTTCTTGAGTGCCTACTACATGCCAAGCACTTTTCTAGAGTTGGGCATACATCAGTGAATAAAATTAACAAAACTCTCTTCCTTCATGGAACTTACATTCTAATGGCGAAGTCATCTGATTAAATAAGTATATCATATAGAATGTTTGGAGGTAATAAGCACTGTAGAGAAAAATAAAGCAATAAAGAAGAATAAAAAGTGTTGAGGGAGGGTAGGAGGCAGTTGGTTTGTAACTGTGAATAAGGTAGCCAGAGAAGGCCTTGCTGAGAAGATAAGATTGGAACAGAGAGTTGAAGAAAATAAGGGAAGGAGCAAGGGAAATATCTGGGAAAAGTATGTTCCATGCAGTAGGAACAGCGTGTACAAGGAACAGTGAGGAGGCCCTGGTGGCTAAAGCAGAGAGAACATGGGTGCAAGTAACCATTCTGCATTCTGTGAAGGAAAGGGTTATATAAATCCAATACCCACTGTATTAGATTGCTAGGGCTGTATAACAAAGATCCACAGATTGGTTGGTTTAAACAACAGCAAGTTATTTCCTCACAGTGCTAGAGGTGCACAAGCTAGAAGTGCAAGATCAAGGTATCAGGAGGGTTGGTTTCTTCTGAGGACTCATCAGCAGGCATGGTTTCATCTCGGCTTGCAGATGGCCATGTTCTCCCTGTGTCCTCACATGGTCTTCCCTCTTTGCATGTCTAAACTCCTCTTATAAAGACATGAGTCCTATTGGATTAGGGTCCATCCCAATGACCTCATTTAACCTTAATTACCTCTTTTTAAAAGCCCTGTCTCCAAATACAGCCACATTCTGAGGTACTAGGGAATAGGACTTCAGCATATGAATTTGGAGAAGAGGATACAATTCACATAACAATCCATAATACCACCAGTAATTTCCTTTGTGGTCACATAAACCGTGGTGAAACCCCTTATAAGGACAAGTCTTCCTACTTCAGAGTCTAACTATGGGATTCTAGTGTTAAGTGACACCATTGCCTCACTTTGTGTTTATAGAATTGCTTAAAACTTAGTATGTATTTTCTGACTGCTCTCACCAAGTTTAGGAATGTTCCCAAAGTTCATAATAGGAAAAGTTTAGGTTATGAGCTGGCTATGTGAAATGAGGCTATTTATAACCTCTACAGAAAGGTAGGAAAGTATAGCGACAACTGTTGAGAGAAGAGAATGTAATCGTAAGGGAAAACAGCTAGTTTCCTAATTTCTCTATTTTTAAGGCTTATACTCAAAGAAGAAAAAAGTTCTAATTTCATAGCCATAAATTCATCACATAAGAAGAGTGCTTGGTAAGCATTTCTCTTCTGAATGGGTAATGAAATCAGCCTCAAATTCCATGCCTTCCACAGTCTCCCTCCTGGGGAGTGCTCATTAATCAAAAGCATGGAGCTAAAGGATTGTTTTTCACCCTGTTAATGGAGTCCTGGAGCTTATGCTCAAGAACAAGCTTAATCTAAATCATGCCATTCTTTGGAGACTTTCCCTTCATGGTTTAGAATGAGTCTTTGGCCCAATCAAATGCCTTAGGCAGACCTTAAGTCTACCCAAAAGTTCTGCTCTTACTCATCACACCTGGGTTTAGCTACAAAACTCTCTTTTTTTTTAATTGTCTTTTTTCTCTCTCTCTCTCTACTGTTTCCTTAATTAGAAAAATCCTCACCCCTACCTCCACTCCACACATTCGGTGTCTCGAAGCAAGTCAAATGAAAAGGAGAAAAAATGCTGTTTGTAAATGATTTCTTTGGCATTTTTGCCCAAATTTGATTATATCTTAACCATGTGAAAAAAGGTGCATGTATTTTTATGGCCTACACAAGCTCCTCTGGATTCCAGTTTTCTGCTGCTTACTAGCTGTGTGTGTGAACTTGAACAAGTTACTTAAACTCTATGCTTTGGTTACCTCATCTGAAAAGTGGGAATGGATGTGCCTACTTACGGTGATTTAGGATCAAAAGAGTAAATATATATAGGAACTTAGATTAGTGACTGGTCCTGGCAAGTACTATATAAATATTTGTTGTTGTCATCATCATCGTTACTATCTTTTTCTGGGAAATTACTCAAAAGACGAAGGAACATTAGATGCTGCAAAGCACCTATCTGAGTTAATAAAATGCATAAATCAAAGAATTAGTAAAATGAATTACTACTATCCTGTTTCTTTTATTGAAGTATCAATATTAATGAAGCATCGAATTAAATAATTTTTATGGGCCTTCCTTATTTCAGGTAATCAACAATTCCTTTTTGGAGAAAAATGTTGTTGTTGTTGTTGTTGTTGTTGTTAATATTATTATTATTTGGAGGGAATGACCTCAGAAGATACTTCTAAAAATGTTAATCACTTAGTAACACCCTGTAATGAACAATAACTACACTAGATACCATTTGAAGAGTGCTTTTTCAGTGTCAGGCACTTTGCATAAACTATCTCATTTAATTTTCAGAATCCCTACAGAGATATTAACATTATCTTTATTTTACAGCTGAATAAACTGAAGCCCAGACAGATTCAATAACCTGAATAATAACTAGTGGGTGACAGAGCTGATATCAAATCAAGATCTGTAGTCTTCCACACCCGTGATCCTTAAATTTAGATTCTTTATTGCAAAGTAGTTATGAAATTACCAGACAATGGATCAGACTTTCAGCTGGTAGCCCCAGTCAGCTTTAGAGGCAGTTTCATAGCAGTTACAGGGCAATGTATCCTCTATATTTAGAAGACTATACAAACTATAGGAATTCAGTGGAAATCCTCAGTTTATTATTAACGTAAGGAATTTAAATAATCTATATCTAATTAAGTACAACAATGAAAATTATATTTACTGAGCATTCATGTGCAACTGCATGGCACAAACATTTTAAAAAATAAAGACATGGTCCCTGCAAGGTCTTTTTAATAGATAGCTTACTGTGGTAAAAATCCATCTCAGCAATCGCATTACCTTTCACTTTGCATGCTACAGAAGTCATTAGAGGGAATTAAGACCTTAGGCTGAAATGAAACCACTGCAGGCAATTAAAATGAGGTGCCACACCAGACTATCCAGGTGCCAGCAGTCTCCACTCATCAGGGATGATTTGTCTTAAAAAGTAAACAGAATCAGAACAGGTTTTTTAAATGCTTCTGATACTTTAAGGTGACATTTTTCCATGGGATCCAATTTCCTTATTTTCACTTGATCGATGTTGGCAACTCACTAGGTTTATTAACATGTGGTGTTGACAGGTTAATTATAGGAGGAAATTAGTCTACATTAGAGACCTAGGTGATTACCCCTTCTACCAATCACCTTTCATTGTAAATGATTTGCTACAGCTTCTCATTTACCTCTTGGGCAGTGTTTGGACAACAATGAAGTTGCACGGAACTCTGGCCTCAGCTAGCACGGTGCCTTTGCTGGAAACTTGGTGAAGACTAAGTTGAATATATAAAATATTGATGATAACCTAAACACAGCATATTACTTTCCTAGGGCTGCCATAACAAAGTATCACAAACTGAGTGCTTTAGACCTCAGAAATTTGTTGTCGCACAAGTCTGGAGGCTAGATGTCCAAGATCAATGTGTGGGCAGGGCCTTGCTGCCCTTAAAAGCACAACAGCAGAATCTGTCCCCTGCCTCTCTCCTAGTTCCTGGTGGTTCCTTGGCTTGTGGCAGCATAACTCCACTCTCAACATGGCGTTCTCTTTTTTTGTGTGTCCCTGTGTCCAAATTTCCCCTTTTAATAAGGACACCAGTCATATTGGATTAGGATCCATCCTAATGACCTCATTTTAACTTGATAACATCTGTAAAGACCAAATCTCCACATTCTCAGGTACTGGGGGTTAGGACTTCAACACAGGAATTGCCAGGGGGCCAGGTTGGGGGGAATTCAACTCATAACACGCAGTGTTACTATTTCATTAATGATGGCTCC
>NW_006434369.1:9234474-9237878 GCF_000325575.1 Pteropus alecto
CAGGTACCATGTTGTATGGCAAAATGTCAGCTTCAGGGTCATCTGCATGACCCTGGATATAAATCCTGACCTGGTCACCTACAAGTTGTGGCCTTAGGAAAGTTACTTGTATTAACTGCGAAAAGATAGGTCATATCTACTTTGCAATCTTTCTTAAAAAGTGATCCTTTAAAAATACATTTATGTGTTTAACAAACATGTAGTTTACAAATATTAATTGATATAATTCTTATAACAACTCTAGGGGGTAAATACAGAAGGCATGCAAAAGTTAAATAACTTTCAGTCATATAGCTAGCAAGAAGCAGAGGAGTTTCCAAACTAGCATCCTGGGCCAAAAACCTAAGGACCTCGCCCGCAGTGCCAGTTATGCTTACCAAAAATGACCCATTAGGCACTTACATTCCATGCAGTAGATCCTGTCCTATTAACCTTTGCTCAAAATAATTTACTGGCTTCCCCTTTGAAGCAGAGGGAAAGCTAATGTCTTTACCATGGCCTACAAGATCTCACCCCTGACAGCTTTGTGACCTCATCTCCTATCATCCCCCTCATCCCTCTGTTCCAGATAAACTGTAGTTCTTGAATACTTAGACTCTGACTCAGGGCCTTTGTCTTTGCTGTTCCTTTTGGCTGTAATGCTTTTCCCATTATAGCTTCCACAGGATTTGTTCCAGTCCTTTGCTCAACCTGGCCGCTCTCTACGTACCTCATGCTGTTTTATTTTTATTCGTGTCACTCATTACCACTTGATATAATGTATGTTTATTGATTGCAAATTGCTTCTCTCCCTGACCTTCATGAGGATAGTCTTTGGTTGCTCATTCAGTGCTGTAATTCCAGTACTTAGTACATGAAAGATGCTCAATAAATATGTGTGATTGGATAAATGAATCAATGAATTAGGTGACTACTACTAGGCTTGATCATGCTTAATAAATAATAATTGCATTTTTCAAATGTAGAAACCAAAATTTATTGAAAGTGGCACAGAATTGGGTTGAGAATCAAATGATTTTAATCAAAACAAAATCTTTCTTTTTCTTAATATTTAGGAGGATGCATGTTGCTGAAATTCACCATGCATCATCAGGCTTTCCAGATCATACTTGGATAAAGTGCCTGGGATATAAGAACGCTCAGCTACTGAGGGCTGAGGAAGAAGGAGCATGAGGAGAAGGAAAGAGAAAGGAAAGAACAGCAGAGATGGATGATGAAGAACAGTAAAGGAGAAAGAGAGGGAAGGGAGGAAATTTGAATGCCTATTGTACTGAGCAGTAGACTACATTATTGGCAACAAAGATGAAAACTCAAAGTGGGCCCGTAAGAAGCTGTCCCATGGTAGATAATGCAATCTAGCAAAGCCACTCTACTTTCTGTCCATCCGGTCGTCTGCAGGGAAGAATGCTCTGAGTGTCTCCATTCTTCATTTCTCTATATGATAAGAAAGAATTTTCTTTGAACACCTGAATGCCACTTTTCCAAGCCACAGTAGTACCAAGATCAGTAGTGAAATTTCTTAGACATGCAATCACCTCCAGAGACATTTTCTGTCCTCAGTGACAGGGCACATTGCTCAGCCTCATGTCGATTAATTTTCTCATTGGTTTGCAAAAGTCGAGACAAATTATTTTTCTGAAGGGCTTTTTTTGTCTCTTGCTGTTCTCAGCAAAGGAAACAATAGCTTGCTAGTGATTCTATGTGCCTGTGTCACCCCTATAATAATAAGCTACTGCACTAAAAGGCTAGCAGAGGCAAACTCACTCCACGGGAAGTGCATTTTGGCTTGCAATTCCAAATGCTAAAAAGAAAAACAAGCTTAGCCCAGGTCATAGTGTCTATGATTAATGAAAATTCTACCAGCTGCCACTCTTCACTGGTCTGAAACAAGAGCCAGTGTTTAATGGGTAATTGTACTACAGTGATCCTTCCTCAACCCAACCCCAGCATTCTCCTGTGGAATGTCCTTATCAGCCTTAAGAGTCACTACATTCCATAGTGATCTTTCTAGCAGAGGGAGTGTGAAGCGATGTTACTATAGAAGGTTTTTTCCAGCTGCTGAAGTGGTGCTTTCAGTGACAAAGCTTCATGTGTTAGACCATTCTCCCCCAAAGTCAAGGGCAAGAGGGAGAGGCTTCTTGGGCGTTAGACCACAAAATGCACAATGTCTGACATCAGTGTGCATTCGACATATGAGAATGTATGCCTTTTTTTGGAATCTAGAAAGACAATTCTTTGAGATCACGGTTTACAAATGTACACTCTGTACTTATAGTCACTATAAATATTTGAAAGAGTGCCTTATGATTACTTCATTTCAGAAAATTGGAGGAGAGAGTTCTGGTTTTCAGGAAATTTCCTAATAACTAACTTGCCTAACATTTAACACAAGGTTCACATTCTAAAGGCTAGATCAAGGGATGATAGATTCAGCATCCATTGTATTTGATGCAAGTCAAGGATGGAATGTATTTACCTTCCTTGAAATATATTTTTAAACTAAATATTATAATGAATTTGCATATTCTGGCTATGCACCAACTCTTTTGTTTATTCAACCAGCATTTATCTGCAACACACTCTGCTGAAGTGAAAGATTTAGAGAGAAAGAGAGAAGTAAGAAGGAGAAAGTGATCCAGAAATGTCCTAAATAAATTATGAGGGATAATTAATACCTAAAACAGTCAATAATCTTGCATTACTGGAAACAGCATGAAAATAAAAATGTACTTCAAATTATGAAATAAAATAAATCTCAAAGTAAAAAAAAAACAACAAAAGACTATGATAGAAGACAGTAGAAAATAAAAATTGTCTCTTGTATTATTTGAAGTTGTTTTATTTTTTTTACTCCTAGGCAATATTAGAAAATATGGATTTAAATCAAAGTGTTTTTCCAAAGCACTGAATTATAGAAAAATAATTTCTTGAGTGTAAAGGGAACAATTTCTGGTAGAACACACTTGGATTTCTTCCCATTTCCATTTATCTTCCAAGTCAGCAAAAGCTTATGTTAATATTACTCTCATGAGACTCTCATACATAGTCATAAAATCGACGTATAAAAAGTTTATCAAAAACATCTTAGAAAGAAGCAATTAAGAATATTTTTTTTAAAAAGTAACTTCTCTTACTGGATATAAATAGGAGTTGTTTTTTATCTCCACAAACTAAAGTTTCTTCAAGTTACCATAATGTGGGTGGGCTTTACTCATTCAGTTGAAGGCCTTACAAAAAAAGACTGACCTCTGAAGGAAAAGGAATTCAGCCAACAGACTGCCTTCACACACAAACTTCAATGCCTCCCTGGCCTGCTGGCCAATCTGCAGATTTTTGGACTTGCCAACCATGTGCTAATTCATTTTTAGCAAGCGCTCGCTCTCTCTCTCTCTCTCTCTCTCTCT
>NW_006434369.1:9237932-9248577 GCF_000325575.1 Pteropus alecto
CCTCTGCCGTAAGTGCCTGAGCCAATTCCTTATAATATATTACTCTCTCATATATGTAAGCTATATGTGAGATAGAAATGAGATAAATATATGAGATATATATCCATGAGATATGTAGGATATATACATATATATTATATATCATATACCCCCTATTGGTCCTATTTCTCTGGAGAACTTTGACTTATATAGCTTCCAACGGTCTATCTTCAACTCAGTTATCAAAACAATTCTTTAAAATCTAATAGACCTTGTTTTTCCTCGGCTCGCAACCTTCCAGTGGATTGCCATCTTAGAGAAAAAGCCATGCTCCTTACAAAGCTCTACAAATCTCTATGTGATCTGTCCAATTGTACCTTTTGGTCTAATCTGCTGTCTTTCTCCGACCCCACCTCATTCTGCTACAACCACATTCCTTACTATTCCCTGAGGCTCAAATTATTTGCGCTTACTATTCCCTTGCCGAGAACATTCTTTCCCCAGATGTCTGCATGTCTTTCTCCTTCACCTACCTCAATTTTCTGACACCTCCTCAGGCAGGATTCTTCCTTAATCACTAATTAAATCACACACATAAACTCCCCACCAGCACCCTGTGACCTCTTTAAGCCAACTTATTTCCTCTGTAAAATAAGTTGTCACCTTCTAACGTACTTAATTCTTGCTGGCTTTCTCTTGTTACCACTAGAATGTAAGCTGCATGGGGGCAGGAATCTTTTATTCCCAGCTTCCTAGAAGCCCTTAGTAAATATTTGTTGAACAAATGAATGAATGAATTCTGCCCCTCAGGAAAATTACTCTATTACTTATCTGCTCTCTTTTTTATTTCCAAACTTTCTTCTTTAGCTCTTTCCTCTCAGCACTAAAAACAAAACAAAACAAAAACTTCAAAAGTCTCTGTATTTATAAAACAAAACATTTGTGATGACAAAGACCAATCACAAACCTTTTCCTCTGATCCATTCTCACAGTCTTCTGCCAGTGTGGCTCTATACCACTTGCTTGGGTCACTTCATTAAAATCCAGGGTTTCAGCCATGATATACACACTGATGAAATCCATTTATACCCTGACCTCTAGCCCAGCCCACTCTTCTGGAGCTGCTGGACCTTCAGGACAACCACCTAATACGTGTCCCCTGTATCCTTCACAAACATCTCAAACTCAACATTTCCAAAACTGAAGCCATCATCATTCCCCCAGACCTACCTATGTATTTCTTGCTTGTGATATCCTTGTCCACCCAACTTGCCCAAGCCAGAAACCCAGGTACTCTTATACATCTGCCCTCTTCCTCACCTGTATATATAAATTTTCATGAAGTTCTTTCAATTTTACCTCCTAAATCACTCTCAAAACTTTCTCTTCAGGGGCTTAGTTCAGACTATCACCACTTTTTATTTATATCACTACCTAACCTCTTAATGGTCCTTCCTCTTGTCTTTTTCCTACTGCCTTTATCCTCCATGGCTCCCAGAAGTAGTCTCTCCACAATACAAATCAGATCCTGTCACACCTCAGTTTAAAACTCTTCCTTGGTTCCCCACAGCATTAAGAAGTAGAGTCAAACATCTTTTATAATCTAAAGCCAACCTACCTTTCTCAGACCTGGTTTGCTCTCACATCCCTCCTGATCTATACTTTCCCCTTGCCAGACAGAAGGCAGTTCCCAAAGCATCATCTCATCAGGCCTTCTTGCCTTTATTCATGCTGACAGTTTTGTCTGAAACTCCCATCTCCTTTTTATTCATACAGTTAACTTGTACTTACTCTTAAAGACTCACCTTGTGCAACTCCCTCAGCAGGATGATTTAGATACCCTTTCTTTGAGTGCTCACAGCATCACCTGTAAACTTCTACTAGCACCTAACATCTATTACCCTGAATTAAAGTTGATTTACTTACTACCTCTATCTTGTTAAATTTAACAGTTTTGGAGAGCAAGCAATATGTCTTTATGCATTTTTTGTTCCTCATTCTTAGCTCAGTTCCTGGCATAGAATAACTGTTCAATGAATCTTATTTAAATGAAATAACTGATTTTCTTGTCAGTTGCTAGTGCAGCATAAAGCTAAATAAATTAAATGAAATAAATGGATTGTGATGCTCAGGACATCTTGAGATTAACTAAAAGAGTGAGGCTGCTTTTGCCAGGAGCCTAGGAAAACTATTCTTCCGTAGATGCTTTCTCTCCTATCTCTCTACTAGAACCACATGTCAGAAATGGAAAGGGTGATTGGAGTGGCAAGTAATGATGGGGGATGGAGAGAGAAAAGAATGATTTGCAGCAGGAAGTTGGATCAATGTGACAGCATCTAACCCCAAAGCCACTCTAAGGCCAGTTCTCATTAGCAGGAAGAATAATAGGGTAACAGGGATATTCCAAAGTGGTTGGTAGCCACAGAGGCGAACGTGAATGCTCACCAAGGAAAATGTGTGGTCCACACTCACAAATCTTTTCCGGAGTAATGATAGGAATGAGGAAACTAAGATTCTCTTAATTTTTTTCTTAAGAAATAAAAGGCAAAAACTTTCTTTTAAAGTGTACATAAAGGTCCATGGATTAAATGTCTATATATAAAACACATTTCATAGGAATTTCAATGAGATCACTTCTTGTTCTACTAGAGGAAGAGGAAGTAGAAAAGAGGATTTGTGTAAAATGGGAGTACATAGGCTAGTTGTCCAAATGTAAGAATTGGTATAAAATTGTACAATCGGCTAAAAATGGGAATGTTATTCCTACTTTCTCCAAGTCACCGATCACAGTTTTTAAACATATAATGGTCAAGAACAAAGTTCTGTGCCACATGACTTCCTTTCAGTTTCACATCAATTAATTCACACTACTTGGGACCAGTGGTTCCACATACTACTAATTGGTCTGATTGTCACAATCCAGACTTAGTTGCAATGCTATTACAAGCGACCTTATCAAATGACCATCTGAAATCTGATTACATTTTGTTTTTGTTTGCAGTGGATTAAAATGTTCTGCAAAAGCGAATGGATGGCTGTTTGGGTAGGTCTCTGAATTTCTGTTTTACCCAGAATAGCTAGAAAGTTCTATTAGGAACTTCTTTACATATTTAGATTTGGGGTAAGGGTTTCACTGCTTTTTAAAAAGAGTACAAACCAGTTATCTATGGCATCAACCAATTTAGCAAGTAGATTAACAAGAAAATTAGGAGAGTTTAGCACAATCATTTTTAGTGTGTGTGTGTGTATATATATAATGTCCGTTTAAAGTAATCACCATTTCTCTTTCCAAGGACAACCAGTAGAGTGGAAAGAACAAGACTTTGGAGTCAGTAGATGTGTTCTGTGTGCCAGCTTTTCTGCTTACCAGCTATATGCAGCTATATGAACCCTAGGCAAATTATTTAACTTCTTTGGGCCTCAGTTTTCTTATCTGCCAAATGTGTAAGTTTTCTTATCTGCCAAATCTTGGCACATTACGACCTTTTTTTATTAGTTTACTCAAATTTTTTCAACTATTGACGTCTTGTTTGCATGATGCTTGGGTATCTATATAATTCAAAATCCTCATTTCCCTTATTTTGAAGATCTGAATATTTTTTCCATTTTAATTAGCTGGCCATTCTATGTTCTCTGTTAATTTATTCTGCATATATTTCTTGAGTACTTACTGTATGCTAGGCAATGTTTTTGGCACTGAGGCCATAGCAGTGAATAAAAGAGATCAAGTCCGTGCTCTCATGGAACTGATAATCTAGTAACTCAATGAGTTCAAATTTGGAACAAGTCAATTGCCAATGATTATTGATAATTTCATTACTCAGAAATAAAATTTATCTGCAGTTCGAGATGAACACTTATTTATAACAGCTGGATATTCTCAAATGTCTTCTTTCCTATCTTGAGTTCATTTTTCTCTTGAGACTTTGTCTCTCATTTCCAGCTTGAAGATTATTCTTTTTTTATAGTGAGAAGCAAAATAGGAGTTGCATAATTCTGTCTTCTCTCTTTCTCTCATATAGTAATATGTTCCCAGCTTTTCTAGGCAGTATTTGTCCTCCTTTGCTCTTCTTTGTGCTCTGGACATAGTTTTCAAAGCCTTTTTGGCTTCTTCTAGCTCATCCTATGTAAGAGTCCTGACAGCAGTAGCTGGTTATGTTCGTTTATGTTTGTCTTTTGTAGTAGGTCTTTTACAATCTGAATTTATAAATAAATATCGAAGCTCTTCAGAGCCCTCCTAGCTGTCTATATTGGTTGCTGCAGTGTCACTCTCTTTACTTTATTACATGATATCTCTCCTTCTATCTTGTCATATATCCTTTTAGATTTCTGGTCAAAGTACTGAAATTTTGTAATAGCCTTCCTAAAATCTGAGATCATGATTTTTTAGACCTGTGTTGTCCAATATTAGCCATATATGCAATTACAAATTTTGTAGAGGTCACATTAAAAAAGTAAAGCAAAAGGAAACAGGTAAAATTACTTTTAATGTTATGTTTTATTTAACCTAATATATCCAAAATCTTAGCATTTCAACATGATATTAAAAATTATTAATGAGATGCTTTACATTTCTTTCTTTTGTGCTAGGCCCTCATGATCAGGTGTGTATTTTGTACTTACGGTACACTTCCAGTCAGATCAGCCCCATTTCAAGCATTCAATAATAGCCGCTTGCCTCTCCCGATGACCATATTGCCCGGCACAACTGTAGGCCCATCAGGCAGAAATTATTTATGCTACTCATTATTTTCTTTTAATATAAAATAATTCCTTTACACTAATGCATTTAGTTTGTAAAATCTTCGACAAGGAATAAAAGTGTCTTAAGATCTAAAAATGAGCCAGTCAGAAGTAATTTTTATTATATTGAGTGCAAGTCTTGGGACCTCTGCTTCTTCTTTCTCATAACTTGTGTATTAATGTAACTGACAATATTATTTGAAATAATCATCACCTTAGTGGGGCGGGGGGGCTCACAAATAGTTTCTGCTTCTGTTTTCCTCATCTCCACTCTCCATTGCTTTTCATCTTCAGCATCTTAGCTTGTCAGAAAAAAAACATAAAAGATTAATTTAGCCATAAAAGATATCAGGTAAACAAATAAGTTGGAAAATGTTTGATCTCATTAATAAGTAAATAAATGCAAAATAAAAGAACAATTGGGAGCTATTTTGTCTATTAAATTAGTAATTTACTTTTCAATGATAACCCCCAATGAGAATAAAAACTTGTAAACTGTTTCTCACACACTATTGGTGATATTGTCACATCCTTTGAGGAAAACCCTTTGACATGTTAAAAATATTCATTCTATTTGATCCTGTAATCACCCTACAGAGAATCTGTCTGATAGAAATTATCAGAGATATTGACTATGATATTCACATGGATTGTTTACTTCAGAATTATTTATAAAAGCAAGAAGTGAAAACCTCAAGTCCAAAATGGAATAAGTAACTTACACCAAGTTCTTTAGGCAGCATGTTAAATGTTTAAAATTATGATTATGAAAATATTTCAGGAATAAAAAATATAAGAATGACATGTTATATGAAACATGCAGATCAAAGAAAGATACTAGAAAATAATATACAAAAGTGAAACTGGTTCTATTAGTAGTGGGGTATAAATGATCTTTTTTTATTGCACCATGATCCATGTTTTAAATAAAAATTTTGCAATTTATTTAAATAAATAAAATTGCACATTTTGAAAGTCATTAGTATGATGTTAAGGTAATGCAGAAGCATATTCAGTCATTTTCCAGTTGCCCAAGAAAGAACCTGGATTCTGATCCTAACAAGCTGTGAAACCTGATCACACCTTTCTTTATAAGGCTTCTTAGCCTACGTTTTTAATCTATAAAATGAGCAATGGAACTAAATGACATTGTAAATTTCCCACACCTAAAATTTTATGATTTTACAAAAGCTTGGGCCAAAATGATATCTATTGTGTGTTTATAATGAGGATCGAATGAAATAATATTTATGAAAGCAATTTAAACTATGAAATGCATTATACCATTTTACACTGGTATTACTATCAAAATTCAGCTCTGTAACTACACTGTGTATTGAACTTTGGCAAAAATAATCAAATAACACTGAGCATAAATTTACATACATGTTTTATTGTTTCCTTTTTAGATTTGATGACGATGGAAGATGTTTCAGCAAATTGATGGAGATGAAGTAATAGCCCTCCGAAACAAATGCGGTTACTCCACACCTTACTACATCGGTTTGCCTCTCACTTAGTTTACTGCCATAGGAAACCACATTTTTACACTAATTATCAATCAATAATACATTTATTCTAACTTGTTGTAAAACTTTTGCTTTTTCATGAATGAATTAATTTATTCAACATATGTATGCATTCCAATCAAGTCAGAATGTGTCAAGCATTATCATAGGTGCTGACCAGAGAACAAAACATAAAAGGTATCTCAAGGAGTTTACAGTCTTGAGAAGGGATAAGAAGACTCTCAACAAGCCAAGAACCAGATAGAGAAATTTAAAAACTACTCTTTGCGATAAGGGTGCATAGAAGAAATTAGGTGCCCCCGCGCCCCCCCGCCCACACACACACAAAGACTTAAAAAGAAGGAGTCTACTTCAGAGTGGATGGTTCAGGGTGCGATCTCTCTGAATAAGGTACCACCAGAGCTGAGAGAATGAGGGAGAAAGGCAGGAACCATAAAGAGTTGGGGAATGGAGTTGCAGGCAGAAAGCAAGCTCAGACACTCTGAAGGGGGATAACTGACTTTTCAAGGAACTGAAAGTAGGGCAGTATAGCTGGAAACTACAGTGTGAAAAGGACAAGGAAACAAGATATGATTGAAGAAATGGGAGAAAGCCAGTTCAAGGAGGGCTTGGATCTATGGAAAGAAGTTTGACTTTTATCCTGGGTGCAATGAAAAGCCACTGTAATGAAACTCTCCTTATGTTCTTTCTGTGGCTCTGGTTACACATATGTTATACCACTTCGTATGTTCCACAGGTCACTTTGCTTTTAAGAAATCTTTCTTCTCTGTGTTTAAATTTGTATTTTCTGAATTAAGTTTACTTTTACTTCTTTCTGTATTTTCCAATCTGCTGTTCAGCACACTCAGTGAAATTTTTATTTCTGATTATAGTTTCAGATTTTCCATGTATTTAATTTTTATAATTTTAATTTCTCTACTGAAATCTACCATCTCTTCACCCAAAACATGTTTTCTTTTTAAGCCTCCAATATATTTATAAAACTTTTTGAAAGTTTTTATTTCCTAATTCCACCTTCTCGATCATCTCAGGTCTATTTCTATTGACTTTTTCCCCTCCTGATTATAGGTCACATTTTTCTGCTTCTTTGTACATCTAGTAAGTATTATATGTTGGATATTGCCATTTCTATGTGGCTTAGAGTCTGGATTTTGTTGCTTTTCAAATAATGTTGAATTTTATTCTGGTAGGCAGTCAGTTTACTGGTGGATAAACTTGACTTTAGGCTTTATTAGGATGGCTCTAGAGTGACCCTTACTATTTGGTTAATATAGCCCTTATGTTTTAATAAGTCAATGGTTTTAGTAAATTTATAGAATTGTATCACCATGACTACAATCAAGTATATGTATATTTTCATTATTCCAAAAAGCTTTGTGCCATATATAGTTAATTCTAGCCTCTGTCTTCATTCCTAGGCAGACACTGACCTGTTTTATACCTACAAATTTGCCTTTTTTAGATATTGCCTTATATAGTTTTTGTGTCTGGCTTCTTTCACTTAGCATATTTTTAGCTTAATACATTTTGTAACATTATCAGCAGTTCTTTCCTTTTAATTGTTGAACATGCAGTTTCATTATATGGATAGATCCATTTTTGTTTATCCAATTACCAATTGATAGACATTTAGATTGTTTATTGATTTTGGGCTATTATAAATGATGCTGCTGTAAACATTCATGTACATGCCTTTGTGTAGATCTATGTTTTTATTTATCTTGGGTAGCTTTCTAGAAGTGGATTTCCTAGATCGAATAGTAAATTTAACACTTTAAGAAACTGTCAAAATGTTATTCAAAGTAGCTGTACCAATCTCATTCCCACCTGAATAAATGAATTTTCCTGTTTTCCCACATCCTTGTCAACACATGGTATTGTATGACTTTTTATTAAATCCATTCTAGTGTAGTGGGATGTCATTATTATTTTAATATGCTCTAATGACTAAGAATGTTGAGCAAATTTTATGTGTTTATTAGCCATGTAATATATCTTTTAAAAATAAAATGTGTATTTAAATCTTATGCTCACTTTTTAATTCAGTCGTTAGCCCTGCTTTTAAGGTGTGTCTTTTCTACAATGTCAACAGAATTCCTGGGGTAGTCAGTGAAATGACTGCACTCTGACTGGTCAGAACTCCAGTGCTGCCCTACACTCTATAACCCAGCATCCCAGCTCAACTCTCAGCCTCTCAGTAGCATTTCTCAGCTCCTAAGCATGGAGTTTTGCCCTGAGCATAGCCAGGTTAGTATTGGCAAAAGACTCAAAGGAACCTATATGCAGATTCCTAGAGCTACTTCTCTGGGCAGCTCTTTCCTCTGTGGATATCCTTCTCCATCGATTATAGTTGCCTCAGCAGCCTTGAACTTTGATATCTGTTTTCTTCACCCAGTAAGACCACTGCTTTTTATCTAGATTTATTTCTTTGTATCACAGTTTGGAAAGTGCTTTAGGCAGAAAACTTAGGTGAATGGAAGATGTGTCTAAATTCATGTGTTTTCCTTCTCTCAAAGATGGCAGACTTGTGTGGTATATTGTCCAATGTCTGAAAACAGCTACTTCATATATTTTGTCCGGTTTGATAGTTGATTATTTTGGGTAGTTAAATCCAATACCTGTTACTTGACTATGTCTGTAATCAAAAGTCTCTTCTTTTTAATTCCAAAATATTTATCCCGGAAATTTTATTTCTAAATATATATATATTTAGACATACACACACACACACACACACACACACACATATATATATACACATATATATATATTCATAGAGAATATATATAAGCTAATGTTTAGCCTGAAATATTATAAAAATATTTTTAAGACCTCCACTGCTCTTCATTTTTAAGTAAATAATGCTTTCTCCTGGGAAGATTTTTAATGTTGCAATAAAATAATCATACATATCACTTTCCAGCTGAACCCTTTACTATACGGGACAATTAAATGATTACTTACAAAGTCTTGATTTATTGATGGAATTTAAGCTTATGAATATAAAGTAACTTCTTTTCTATTTTAACTGCTTCATAGAAATTAGAAATGCACACGAAAAAATTCCATCTGCAACAACAGATCGATGCACAAAAGGGCCGCAGTTCACATTTAAGAGACTATTAAAAGGGAAAATGGAAGAAACCATCAATATCCTCATTATTATGATCATAATAAAATAAAAATGTAAATACAGTCTGCCAAAGTGGGATTGTTTGTGAATACCACATTAATCAATGGCAATGGATACAGAACAAAACATACTTTGTGTGCAGTTCTGAAATAGTGGAATGAAGAGAAGTTTAAGTCTATATTTAGTGCGATGATACTATAAATGTAAATAGATGATAAGAAAAAATATTTATATTTGTATTAAGTGTTATTACAGGATTAGTATCTAAACCTTCTGTAGCTAACATTCTAGAAAATTGTACATCAGTCCATGAAGTAGACAAATATATCATCAGCATTCCCAATACAAAGGTTTTAAGACAGCCAAAATTAGGACTTTTGATGAAAACATTCTGCCTCTAGTGTGTTGAAGCCAGAAAAGAATGGCAATCTCATATCATTTATAGCATTCCTCAAGTAAAAGTGACCTGGCAGAAGGATTCTAACAGTCCCCTTTTAAATTCTGACAAATAGCTCCCACTTCTTCAAAAGACACTGTCTGTCTGTCTATCTATTGATCTATCTATCATCTATCTATCCAGCTATCTATCTATGAATATAATAATATTAGTAATGTGATTTAGTCTAGAATCCCTGCCACTAGTTTCTTGAAGTAATATTAAGTTTTAATCGTCTAAAATTAATTTTGTTAGCAATTTAGATTTCAAACTTTTTTCATTTCACATAAAAAAATAAGCATAAATTCTACCCCCTGTTTTTTTAATCTCTAATGTCAAAGAATATTATGAAATTATTAAAATATAATTGATTGTGATTCATATTCTTATATAGGAAGTATGTGCCATAATATAATTTTGAGTGGTGGTGGCTAGATAGTATCCAAAAATGAGTTAAAAAAAACTCTAATAATTAGGCCAAGAGGCTTGTATTAGTGGAAGCGAGGGAGTCAGCAGGTGGCTGTAGGAGAGCCCAGCGGTGCCTGCAGAAGAAGGCGGGTGGCTGGAGAATGCCATTGGGATTTGGATAGGAGATTGCATTAAATCTGTATAATGCAGAGACTGGAACCCAAATGGCATAGATGATAGAGGCTCTGTTGATCCCTCTGGTGACCAAATCAAGGTTGTGACAGAAACAAGGAGCAGCAGCAAGGAAAAATCGCCTGGAATGTCGCTGAACAAGCCATACAACTAGGGAGAAATCTAAGAAAGCACCCTGCAATGGCAGAAGGTAGGATGAGGCGAGCACGTGGGCCAACCTGGTCT
>NW_006434369.1:9248806-9264549 GCF_000325575.1 Pteropus alecto
AACATCCAGGTATATCCTCAGCAAGTCAAGTGCCCATTGCTGAGACTCACACTGGTAGAGGCAGCTGGCCTCGGTTTCTGGCGTGGCCTTTTGAGGCAACTATAAGCATGGCATCTGTGGATTGCTTGCTCAGTCTTAACTGGTGGCCCTGGAAAGGCACAGGCTTGGGCTAAATTTGGCCTGCAGCTGTGCCACTGGATACCTACTTCACAAATCCACACTAATAAGACCAGGAGACTTAGGAGCTTTGCTTAGTACATAAAAACAAATACAGAAAGGCAGCCAAAATGGGAAGAAAAAGAAGCAGAAGCCATGTGAGAAAACAGAACAGAAATCTAGATATAATAGAGTCAGGTAATCTAACAGATGCAGAATTCAAAACGCTGGTTATAAAGATGCTCAATGAACTTTTGGAAAGTGTAGATAAATTCAGTGAGAATTTCAACAAAGAGATAAAAAACATAAAAGTGGAAATGGAAATTATAAAAGGGAACAAGTCTGAAATGAAGAACACATCTGAGATGTGAAGTATATTAAATGGAATAAACAAAGGAATAAACAAAGTGAATAAAGAAAAGGATCAAATACCCTATCTAGAGGATAGAAAAGCCAAGGACACTCAATCAGAATAGCAAGAGATAAGATGCAAAGACTATAAAAATAATTTAAGGAACATATAGGACACTATTAAGGGTCTAAATATTCGTCTGATTGGCATAAGTGAAGAAAATCAAGATGCTGAACAGCTGTTTGAAGAAATAATGATGGAAAACTTCTCTAACTGGTGAAGGAAATGGACATAAAACCCAGGAAGCTCAGAGAATTCCAAAAATCAGGGATCCAAAGAGGCACACACCAAGACACATCATTATTAAAATGCCAAAGGTTAATACAAAGAAAGAATATTAAAAGTAGCAAGAGAAAAACAGATAGTTACTTATAAGGGAAAACTCATAAGACTGGCAGCTGATTTCTCAAAAGAAACTATACAAGACAGAAGGGCCTGGCAAAAAATATTCGACATAATGAAAACCCAGGATATACAACCAAAAATAATTTATTCAGCAAAGCTATCATTTAGAGTTGAAGGACAGATAAAGAGCTTTCCAGACAAAAACAAGCCAGTATTACAGGAAATGCTGGAGGGAATTCTTAAAGAAGAAAAAACATGTATTAAAAACAAAAATGAAGAACGGTAACAACTACATTCCTATCAATAAGTACTTCAAATGGAAAAGAATTCAGAGCTCCATCTAAAAGAGTGAATGAATAGAAAGGAAAACTATACTCCTACATGTTGCCTATAAGAGACTCATTTCAGATTAAAAGACACAGACTAAAAGGAAGAAGATGGAAAAAGATATTGCTTTGATGGACCTAGAAGGTATTTAAGTCAAACAGAGAAAGATAAACACTATATGATTTCACTTAAATGTGGAATCCAAGGAATATAAAAAGAAAAACTAATCAAAAACAGACTCACAAATATAGTGGGCAATTTGGTGGTGAACAGAGGGGAAGGGAGTTTGGGAGGCTGGGAGAATGGGGTGAAGGGTTAAAGACGTACAAAGTAGTAGCTGATGGATGGACACTGGGATCGGGAGCACAGCACAGGGAATGCAATTAGAATGACTATGTTGGCTAGGTGGAGGGTCAGGGGAGGGAGGAAGCAATTGGAGGGATCGTTTTATGAACTATATAGATGTCTAACCAATGTGCTGTATAGTTGAAACTAATTAAAATGAATTTTAAAAATCTAAAACACTGTCTAATAATGAAATTATCACATGTTATAAATGTGAAAAATGATAAAAGCTGACAAAAAGATTAGGAATAAGGAAGTCTGAATTCTAATCTAAGCAGGACAAAATTAAATTGAATGATTAAAACTTAGTTATCTCAGTTATCCTTCTCAATTAAAAAGTAAGGGCTTTTACCTGAAAGATCACCAAGAACTCCATAATGCAGCTTGCAATCCAGACTTTTGCACAGAATATTTAATAAACACAAGAGGGTGCTGAAGCTAGAGTTTACTCCACATAAGTATCATACACTCAATGTGCCTTTTTCCTCTCTCTCTCTCTCTCTTTCCCCCCTCCAGAGTGTTTATTCTATCTGATTAATGTTACAGAAGATGTTAAGACCAGTAAAAACAACGGCTTTGTTTTACCATGTTTACAAATTCATTACTTCTCAAGTTTTTCTACTTTTCAAAATGATTAAAACTATAGTTGGTACGCTCCTAACACTTCTTTTGTCTTCCTTTGTCTGACACCTTTTTCTGGAATTTTTAAAATACCATCTCTCTTAGCTGTTCTAGTTGAAAGTACATTTTCTTTTTAATGCATATATTTTCCTTTTTAAATGTTTTGTGACAAAGTCTTCCCCACAGATAATATTATATTGTAGTTTGGTCTCTGACATTGTTTTTGCATCTACGCTTTTAAAACTTAGGCCTCCTTCTGTGTTGAGATGTGCATCCTTTCCTGAGTCCCACCACCTGAGCCAAGATTTATATCCATGCAGTAAGCACTCACAGTGTCACACTCATTAGTGGTCACAAAAAAATCTGACATTGATAATGACAGCTTATACTTGTACAATACTGTTCATTTTATTAGGTGATTCTAATACATCTCTTTATTAGATCTCCCTCACAATGCTCCTTGAAGGCAGGCATGGCAGGCATTACTCTATATGAAGGAAGAAATGGAAGATCAAAGATAATGAGACACAAAGAAGGTCAGTGCTGGAGCTGAGGGAAAACTCACATACTCTCTGGCCTCTGGTCCAGGACTCAATCCACTGCCCCATCTTTTCCCTCTGGAGAAACAAGTATTTCTTTCAGCCCCAAACTAAAGTAAAAACTTTATTTAACATCTCTGTGAAAATACCTGGTTTCATATTAGTTGGCATATGATCAGAACTTTTGCTACTAGTTGCAAGAACAACAGACCTCTTAGAGTTGTCAATAATCTGCTAGCTCTATGATCTGTATACTGATCACACTTAACTTTTTGCTTCACATCCCTGAGGCGCAAGGAAGCAATTTCTGAGTGTGATCCTTCATATACCTTTTTCATTGTTTTTTTTTTCTTTAAATAAAATGGAAAAATTTAAGAACAAAATGGAAAAAAAAAATGGTACTAATATTATGTGTGAATTACGTTTTCTCTGATTTCTCTACATGACAAGCTCCTATAACACATTTCTAAATATCTCCTTTAATCATCATCTTAAAATGCTTTTTTCTTTTGTGTGATAACTTTGTTCCCTATTGTTAATACAGAAAGTGCTTGGGCTTTGGGCCCCATGTATTGACTGTCTAATCCCCAGATTTTAGGAGCTGTGAATAAACAACAGAATGATTGGATTTGGATATCTGGGGAATCAAGTTTTGAGAGAAGAGACATGAGGTATTTCATAGTTTCTATATCTTGGCTCTGACATAATCTCACTCTATTTTGGCAGATAAAAAAGTAGGCTTCTCTCGTTTGTACCTCAAAATACATCATAATTTTACCAAAAGAGCAAAAAAAGAGTTTTAAGGTGAGTCATCGAGGTCGTAGCTCCCATATTTTATGACATAAGAAGAACTGAATCTGCACTCCGACAAATATAAGCTCTCACCCTTGCACACTTGCATCAGCACAATGGTATCCAGGATAATACTCGCATTTTCACGTATTGACTTTGGCGAAGTAGCCAGTGCTTCGGCATCTCAATGTCTTTCTGTTGGCTCGAGAATCTACTGGAAGTCCCCAAATATTTTTCTTTCAGATTACCTCAGTTCTGCTCTGCAACAACAGCTTGGATAAAGTTCACAAGCCACGCTAAACATATGTACAGTAAGAATAATAAGGTAGTCTCCATATACAGAGTATCAGTTCTTACATTGACATATCTTTTTTGGCCTATGAATCTGACCAAGCTGCCATCATTGCTGTATAGTGATATGTACCCTTATAAAAACACATGCTATTTATACCTGTACTTGACATATCCTCTCAAGCTTATTCGGTATTCAACAGCATTTACAATTAAAAAAAAAAAATTCTTTGCTGCAAATTAAAACAAAGATGTATTCACATAGTAATCTTTTGTGTAAATTTCTTCCAACATGACAGTGTAAGATCTGAGGTAATTCATAAGGAAAAGAATGTGCGGATGCTTCCAGTACAGACTTAAGCCCCGTTTGGCCTAATACTGTCTCATATCAACAAATAGAAATTATGATGAATGAAAATTATATGGTGTTTATGAAATACAAGTAACACTGAATATCTTTCTCATTTTTCACACCAAAACATCTATTTATAATTACTTGTTAAGAAATTTAGAAAACAATAGTAATTTTTGAGAAACTGACAATTAGAGCAAATCTGTAGGTAATTATTAAATACCTACCATAAACAGATACATTTTCTCCTCTAAAAATATTGAACACTTATAATTATAGCTTATAAGAATAAAGTACTCTTTCTTCTTAGTAGATATTCTAAGTCTGTGAATCACTGCAAAATGTACATGCCAAGAAAACACCTGAATTTATTTTAATTTAAAATGCATATATTCAGCTTATCCAATGATGGAAGGTAGGTCCCTTACCAAATTCCCTGCATGAGATCTCATATAATCCTCACGCTGACTTCTAAAGTTGACATTATTATACCTATCTTATATATCAAGAAATTGAGGTACAGGAAAGCCCAATGACTTTCCCAAGTTTAGAAAGCTCCAAGGCAGAGGAGGAAGGGTATAATCTGACACTGTCTGTAGAGTTTGTGCTGGTAGCCAGCCAGCATAAATGTGACCACTTTCTATTTTTCATAAAGGATGTATTTCCCCTTTGAACAAAATTTTCCTCATTTATTAAATGAGGAGATGAGAGGAGTTATTTGCTTTCGATATCAAAAATTCAATAATTCTTAAAAATACACATAAGACTTAAAAAAAAATATTACCTAGAATCAAACCTCATAGCTGACTAATCCAATGTTTCCAATCTCTGTTTAACAATCTGATTCACATATCATCCTCCTTCAGTTGCAGTTGCTAGGCCGTGAAAATCAGTCCCAAATTCCAGCATAGCTAGAGATGCTGACAAGCATCAGCCTAATTGTGCTGACTTGGGCTCCTCAGGGCTCCAGGAGGTTTAATCAGTACCCTGTGCTGATTTCTGGGCAGGCCTGGCATCTGTGGAGGGCCCAGCTAGGATCCTCTGTGAAGAAAGCTGCTCTCCATGCCCACTTCTGCTAGAGTCCACCAGGAGTAAAGGCAACCACAGGACAGCCTGAGACGTGTGTCCTTTCCCTCGAAGAGTGTGCATCATCATCTGCAAATATCAGACATTTTTTTTTGCCAGTTGACAGACTATCTTCTTCAGAATGGACAAGAATATCTTTACTTTTTCAAACTTTTAGACAGAAAAATTCATGTAAGCTGTTAGAGACGATCTGCTTGGTTTATTCATTATACTTCTACTTTGCCTTGTTTTCCTGCAAAGCAAAATGTTAGAAACATTTTAAACATAGCCCAGCATTTTTAAAAAGGGTGTAAGTTGTTTTCAACATAGTCACACATAAAGATCTGATCATGGTCTTGCATGTGGTTGGTGCTTCATAAGTATTTGTTAAATGACTTATTATCTGATTACAAACTATTTAAAATCATTGAAAATATCTAATAATCAGTTCTAACATTTTCTCAGATATTACTGTGTACCAGGAATTGTTACTTTTACATATAGTCTGCTTTAATTTTCCCAAAAGCTCTCTGAGTTAAATACTTAATTTTTGCCCTAAATGACAAATGAGAAAATTGAGGCACAGAAAATAATTTGACAATTAGCTGATAAACTGTCTACTGGGATTTGAATTTAGGCAATGTTTCCATATGCAATATGTTACTTCTTTCCTTATGTAATACATAAAATAAGAATCAAAACTTAAGGTTATATTTTGATTTGACAAACAGATAAACTACAAAACATCAGAACTATCTATACTAATAATATTGTTGCAACGTGTAGATTATGGACCTTGAGCTTTTTTTTTTTTTGCAAATTTATTCTCTCCTATCCATATCCCACTGGGTAATAAATTTGTGAGACATTGGCAACAATGGGAATACAATCTATGGGCACTAAGATAACCCTGGAACAGAGATTGAACTAAAAGTTCAATCACGCTGCAGCTGACAGATCTAAGGGCCCTTAACTCTAAATCATTTACAAAGACATTTAGCATATATTCTACATGGTGCAGACTTATTTACATAGCAACAATAAAAGCAACAGTAACAAAATCTTGAAGTGTTTCTAAGAGAAAATAGTGAGTCTGCCATGAAATATTTTATCTATTTCAGCTGCAATTCTAAAGATTATATAATCTACCTATAGCAGAGACTTTAAATGTTTTGACGCCTGAATCCGCTTTGTCTTCCAAATCCCCCGTTTTTTGAAGGATTTAGAAAAATGACAACAAAGAGTTCACAGGGATTTGTTTAGTTACAAAACAAAACAAACAAAACATTTTCCAAGATGGGCCCCTGGGGTCTCTGTGTCAGTTCTGATCTTTATCTCCATTTAAAAAATCTTCAGAGCATTGACCTGGAGGCATTGAGGGTTGCTTGAGCATCAGAGAGGACTGATGTACCATGTACCAAATATTTACAACTATTTCAAACAGGCTGAGACAAAGAAAAAATATATTTTATTAAGGATTTAACTTAATGGTCATTAACAAATGGAAGTCATTAATAATTCGGTTCTAAAATTAATTAAAAAAACAAATTTTAAAATTTATTATTATCCTCATAGATGAGTTTTTGAAATTCAGTTTCTTATAATCTACATTACGAATTCAAAAGGTTAGAGCCCCCTGTAGACTATGAAATGAAGCAAGTTATTGTATTAGATAGTAAACTTTTAATGAAGCTGGATCTTTCAATTATTATGATTGTACATGGTTAGTTATATATAAGGAGACTGCATGAAATTGTAAACTACTTCTAGGGAACCACTTTTAATGAATATGAGTGTCAAAGTAACAGAAAATGTCTTACTGTATAATGTACAAATATATTCCAAAATAACTAAATTCAAATGTATCAAAGGATATAACTACGGAATCAAAACCAGTCTTAACATTTGACCCATCTGGGCAAAAATAAACCTTGCTATTAGCAAAGAAAACTAAGCATGCCTGGCTAATTGATCTCAAAGCTGGCTTTTCTTTCCATGACTGACCTCCAGGAATGTAAAGCCCTGTTGTCTTTCACCTAACATGGTTCCTTAGATCTCATTTGGCAACATTCACAGGGAACTAAATGTACTGTCTTTCACGTAACTGAAAACGAATAAATGAAAGATGTCTGGTCTCAAGTAAAACCAACTACATAACAAATGTCTATTAGTCTTTATATCTTTTGAAAACCCACAAACTTATGGCTACCATAAAAGGTATCTTATTTTTCACTTTTTTATTCCAGAAACCAAAAGTAAGAATTAGAAGGTAAAAACGTTAAATTTTACATAGTTACCTCAATTGTTTTATTCTGAAATATGGAATCATTTGCTAAATAGATCAATGATTTGTTTTTCTCTCTTACTGCTTTTGTAAAATAATTTATAAATATTTTTATTCTAAATTTTTATCTTTGCTTTCTTTACATTATATTTAAATATGTACAATAAAAAAATAGTATAATTTGATGCACCTTCTAATTTAAATAATTTTCTTTTCTACCATAAATAATGAAAAGTTCCTCTATTTCTTTTTGGAAATATTTCTGAAAAGATCAAATTCAGAGACTTTATAATATTGTTACCATACCAGCGATCGGAGTTTGGGTAACACAAACTCCGGAGTTTGGTCCTTATCACTGATGAAGAAATGATTTTGCATTCAGTGACAATTATAAGAAGTATTATTTATTAAAGGCATGTTTTGAAGTAGAAGACGGGTCAAGCCTAAACCCGGCCATGTGGAAATGAGGATACGTACCCGGTGGAGTTGGGGGATAGGGGGTGGAGGGGGCCAGGGAAGATAGAGAGCTGTAACCCTGAGGGAAGGAGAGGTCTGAGTTATATTAGGGCCAGGATGGGTGGTTACAAAGGCGTTCCTAGGTGATTGGCACATGAAGTCATTTTGATTGATACTTGGCTGCTATATAACTCTTTACCTAGTTCGCATGCACTTACCCAGAATTCAGTCTGTTATAATTAGATTCATTAACTTCCGAGCATAAACATGGTATCATAATGATGATATAATGAGGCTTAGGTGTGAGCGGATTAGGGCAGTACCTTCTGCGCAGGTGTCTGTGGCTGGCTTAAACCAGCTATAGATTATGGCCCTCTTGTCCTTTGTCTCTGGGGATGCAAGAGGGATTCTCTAACTACCAATAAGGTGTTCTTTGGGCAGTCTCTAGGCTGGGCCTCTATTCCTTTATTCCCCTGTGGCTCATGTCTGATTAGCTACCTAACAGTATTATGTATGCTGTCCTCAAAACATGTCTATATCCAAAACAATGTGAATCTATGACCAACTTTCATCATTTCAAGCTAACTTTCATCATCATAAATATATGACAAAGACATTTTTCTGAATAATGATTGATAATTAAAACCTAATATACTTTGGAAATTTACATTTTATGCTTGATTAGAATTGTCATTTTAGATTGCCATTTTATCTCCTGCTATTTAAATTAAATATTTCTTTCCTAAATCTTTTCACGGCTCCTATTATATCAATTGTGAGTAAGAGCATAGAAAAAAAGTTATAAAATCTATTATCTATACAAATATGCATGGCACTGGACATACTCAAGTCAGTAGAAAATTTAAATGGAATGTTTTATTAATACTAAGTAGACTTTCACCTAGAAATGAATACAGAACAATCCAATTACCATAAATCATTACTGAAACAGCAGCTTGATACATTAGAAATAAATAGACCTAGTTTTAAATCTTAGCCTCACTACTTAACTAGTTTTGTAGCTCTGAGACAGTTTCTCAACCAAAGAATGGGAATAACATCATATAGTATTTGTTGTAATTGTTAAAATTAGAAATACTACATTATATATGTAATTTGTTCATAAAATATTCAATTATAGTATTGATGGGGCATGACTTGCCTACAATCGTAAAAAATTAAATCTATATAAATACCTTCTTAGTTTAAGCAAGAAAATTTACCTAATTTCAAAAATTAATATAATATATCCTTTTAAGCCAGAAAATTTTCACATTTAAAGCCTCATTCTAATTACCTCAATCAGTTACATCTTTTCAGAATTAGAGACATGGCGTAGTGGTATGGGAAATAAAATTTATCTTACCTAGATTCTTAACTTTCATTCTTCCATCATTACCCCAACATGTAGTCTCCACCTCTGTTGTTATCCAGTGCCTCAGAAGAACAAGTCTTCAGTGTGCTGAAATAAACCCTTAATTTCTAATGTAACCCTCAGATATTAAGGAATGAGGTAGCCCTAATGTCTCAGAGAACAAAAGCGAAGCCATAAGAAAACTTTTATTTGTCATAGATAGGCACCTTTTAATTTAAAAAAGGCCCAAACTGTAAAATAAGCAAAATGTGATTCATGACTTCGAGAGACACATGTGCTTGGTCTTTCTCCCTGATTCTAGAATGTGGGTGGATCCCTGATGGAGACTGAGGCTCTTCAAAGCTGACTTTGTGCTCTCCCAGAGCAAGATCCAAGCTGTTGGAAATGCTGCTCTTCAGAACTCGCTTCAGAATCAAGTGGAGAGAAGGACCGTTAAGCATTTCCTGCTGGCTGATCCAGATGTATTTTAAAGGATAGGTACGAATAATACTAGAATTTTTAATCTTGCAGTCTCCTCTGAAGATAAATGTTTCTACATATTTATGTCTGATTACACAAATATGAGCATTAGTTTGTGAGCCTTGAATTTCTACTAGCTGCTTGCTGTGAGGTTAATTCTGGTTTTGCACAAGAATTAATGGAGACATAAAATTTCTCTCACAATAGCTGCCTTTCTCTTTTCATAATCTCTAAACTTTCTCCCCCCGCTATTGGAAAGACAACTTACTTATTATATTTTATTATGATTGTTCTTTAACATTTCTTCTGCTGTGACTCTCCTGTAGTGCTTTCTTGGCTGCCATGATGAACCATGAAGGTTGACTTGTGTCCCAGCCCTCTCATGGCCATTCTCTAAGCTTGGTGTCCAGGGCCCAAGGGCCTCAAAATGTCCTCATTTGTCTTTATCTCGTTCAAGCTTGGAGTGCAGAAATCCCCGTTTTGAAGAACACTCTCATGAAGAAATAGAGCATGGCTATCTTTTACCTGAGTCTAAATAATGTATTTCTAATATCCCCAAAATGAGATGATGCTTTTGGTGGGGTGGTAAGGATGTACATACTGAACTTTGTGTAAATAAAACTTACATTTTTGATAGTTTATTTTTTCAACAAAGGTGTCAGAGTGTCTTGTTTTCCTGTTAAATTTTCTTCTCTCTCCAGTTAATCAAATCATCTTGGATGTGGATCCTCATGTATTTGGATCAACAAATGTCTCCTATAGTTTTATTGAGTCCATTAATTAAAAAGAAAATGCTTGGTAATGGATAATTTGTGCTTGTTTTTCATGGTCCCTGCATTATTTCCCTTTCCTCCTCACTTTTGCTGTTCTCTTATTGCCCCCACCTCCCCTCAAATTATTAGCACATTAAAGAAATAATGCTCCTTTTCCGGCATAACTCAGATCCACTGAGTGTCCTTTTCATGTGATAAGGCTAGACAGTTCTAATTAAGTCTATCCCTTGTTCTCCATATTATCATGGCTTTGTCAAATGCTTGCTAAATCCCCAAAATACTGTTTATTCTCTTCATCTCAATATTTCTTGCACCTTATGTGTAATGCTGCTGCATCATACAATCTTGGATCAGCTGCTGCACCAGCATGACCAGGATTCAAAATGTTGTGAGATGCAGCCTCCTTGTACATAAAATGGGAGAATATCTGTCTAGGAGGATTAAATGAGATTATGACACATATTACTAATAAATATTGGTTCCCCTCCACATCCCTGTATCATCCCTTCTGTCTGTAATGTCCTTCTCTTGGCAAAGTCCCCCTCAAAGCCAAGCTTAAATGCCACATAATCCATAGGGTTCCCTGATCAACTCAATCAACTTATTTGCACTATTACTGTTCTTGGCTCTACTACTTTTATGCCTCTTAAGATACTTTGCCTCTTGTGCTTACTCTTCTACTAGAACACAAGCTCCTAGATGGTAGATACCATTTAATGTGCATTAAATCTTCATCTCCGAAGTGCTTTCTAGATTGTTAGAGCTAAATAAATATTTGTTGGAAATTTGAGTGAATCCCTCTTTTCCATTTAGACTAGTTCCCTGACACAATTTTAAATTTCATCTCTGCTTTCTTTACTCTATTTGTTCTACTGCTTAGCAACATTTCTATTCTAAATCCCAAATCTCCTTCAAAATACATCAATTCCAAAATACACAAATTGTTCAATTACTTAAGACAATAATTTTCTTAACTCTTGCAACATTTAAAGTCTGGTATGTACTGTAGTATTATTTTCTAGGTGATATGGTGTTAAGTCTTAAGCAGACATGATCCTTCAGTATAAAAAGTATACCTTCTAATTTCTTTTGTATCTTGCATAGTATTGGAGTTGGTTGGTACTTAAACCATTATTTGATTTGGGATGGCTGAGTCTTCAGGTCCACCCCTGATTCAGAGAAAAGATAACACATAAGGGCAGGTTATGTCTTTGCTTTAACTCTATGCCTGCACAAAACTTTGTATGTGCAAGATTCTAGATGATCTATTATATGTAAGGGTCTCATTATTTTCAGATTGCATAATTAGAACAGAAAAATATTTTGCTATTCTTGCTTTAAACCTGTTCTCTCGTTTTTGTTGTTTTTTTGGTAATGATAGCGGGGAGTTACTGTCATTAAAATATTATATTCATTGAATATTAAATAGATAATTCTCCAAAGTCATGGTAAGTCACTCTGGGAGAAGATTCCTTAGATTTAATATGTTGTGTTTAGAATTTATAGGTGGTTTTGAAACAGAATTATTCTAAAATAGTCACCTTTTTGGAATTGCTTAAACTTGATCTCAAAATGTAATGTCACAGAGAGAAAAGTCGAAAAGAGCACTGATGTTATATTTTGACCTGAGCATGCATCAAGAAATATTAACTATCTTGACAGTCTTCCAACAAAAATGATCATACTCCATAATCCTTGTTAAACTCCATCATTTAAAATTCAGGTTAGAGATTAATAAGTGTTATACTATTTCTGTGAAAGGAAAATCATATTTCTATTATGAAAAAATGATACAGAATCTCTAAATAGAAGATACTGAAATTGTCTTACAGTGTTTTGCCAAAAACTTATCAAAGAGATTTGCTATGTCATTGAACTCTACTTCTTTATGGACCTGAGTCTTTCATAACAGTACTACAGAATAAAAGTCAAATGCAGTCTCCTAGCAAATCATTCGTATTTGAGAATAACAGTGCTCCTTGAGCAAAGACTCTGGAAAAACAATTCAAAATTATTCTCTTATATTTGTTCATGTGACTATTTCAAAATATAGTGGCACAAACTTTAGTAATGTTTCTTATTTGGCTGCGTATTTCAAAATATTTGAAAGCCACATGAAAGCATTAAAGTCCACAGTATTAAAGGTATACATATAATGTAATGAATCTTGAAAAGTCAACAGTATAAGATATCTTAAAGTATATTACAGAATTATGAAATGTTCAAGGGAGTGTCCAAGCATATCACAGCATTTAGTATGCGGTTAAATATAGGAATTCTTCAAATTAAGAAAATCTATCTACGTAAACTAAAAAAATCCTCAGTGCTGAAATTCGGAGCATTACTTTTGAATTAAAAGTTATGTACACTTAAACATGTTTATGGACTAAGAATATGCTTATTATACTGCTTTCAAATTTTAGGCCATAAACATATAATATAAAGGCATGACAGAGTTAAAACTTATTAATTTCAAGAAATTTGAGATAATGGACCTCGGTTTCAACTACTGTATTGATAGAGCAATGCAATTCCTATAATAGGAGTTTCCAGAATTCTTTTCAAATTTATCTTGGAATAAAAATGCAGTTTTATTATTTTTGAGAATTTTGTTACTTAATATGTGGAAAAGTATAAATGTAAATTGAAGCATTCATTGAAAGCATCACAGATCCATCAGAGACTGCTGGTGCTGGAGCACATCTTAGAGATCATAATTTAGATTAAGACATGCAGGCCAAGATAGCAAAATGGTGTCTCTTCGAAAGTCACAGACATGAAGGCATGAAGGAGGGGTCGGCTAGTAGCAGGTCTCCGAACTCCTTAGAATTCTTCCCCCATGCTCTGTTGTCTTATAAACTTCATATATCTGAAATCTTCATGAAGCAGGCTTTTTAAAATGTTAATGCATTGCCTTAATGATGTGCTAAGTGTTCAAATTCCGACATTAAAACATCTTCTCACAAATCTAGCATCTGTAATGCTTAGGTAATAATGCAAATCACTGCAGTGGTAATTGTGAGTTCCTCGCATCATTTTTCTGAATGAGTAAGGGCTGTTTAGCTTCCCAAGACAGGAAGGAATTATTGCTAAAGAGACACTTAAGGAATTTAGAAGTTTTCTAACTTATTTTACATTTACCAGAAATCATCATACCCACATTTAGGAACTCTGCCCATTTCAGGCTGTATGCTATAAATACTTACAGACAATGTTCTTAAATACTGACTCTTCTAATAAGTTAATAGTTACAGAATTACTCATCACAAATAGGAAAAATAGATCTCTTAGCTGTGTAAATTTTGGTGAGTTTCCCACAGTAGTAACATCACCAAGCCAGTTTCTTAAAAATAACAGTGGGGTGAGTGTGCAAAGAATGTAACCTAAGGCTATATTCTGAATGCAGATGACTGATCACTAAATGATATAAAGAAGGCACAACTAAAGCAATGATAAAGTCAGTAAACAATATTTTACTGAAACATTTTATAACACAGAAAATCTGTCTGAAGTGTAAAGTTACCATCTTACACAAGAAGGACAGACCCATTTTCAAAGACTAATATGAATACAATAAATATGGAGTTTACATATTAATTTATACACAGAAACTCTGCCCCACAGCCATAGAAATTTATACTTAACAGTGCAACATATAATTTAATCAGTTGATTTATTTGACAGGTTTTTGTTACTAAACACAAATAACTACCTGGTTTTCATATATATATATATATATGTATATATATATATAATATATATTTTATATGTATAGATATTCAACAATCTGTACAGATTCTAAACATAAAACTCCTAAAAGGCACAATTGTCTATACAACATGTACAAAAATGGCTGGAGCTGACACAAAACAACAATTATTGGTCAAAATTTCATGATTGCACAAAGATTAGTCATGAGTTTATGTCAGAAAAATGTGCTTTAAGGGAAGGGGGGTTTACAAAGAAACCTTGAAGTGTTATATAAAAAAACTCAAAAAAAAAAAAAAAAAACAAAACGAACAAAAAAACAAAGTAAAAAGCCACTAGGTTGCTATCACAAGCCTGTCCTCGTCGTCGTCACTACTCACGTCGCTGAACTGCGCAGTGGCCTGCCTGCGGGACAGGGCCATGGGCCTAGCCACTGGCCTGTCTGGACAGAGAGCCTGCTGGCCTGAGGGCTCTGTGAAAGCGTCAGGATGCACCTTTAGCAGAGGCTCTGATGTGGACGCTGGTTTGCCCTGAATGGAAGGGAGTTCATGCTTGGGCTTCACATGATTGACGGAGGCAGCCTTCCCTATGTCCATTTTACTTGAGCCATCAAGCCTTGCATGGTCTCTTGCAGGGGCAAGTGGATCTAGCACTTTTTTTGCATTTTCCCGGTGGACTTGAGGTGACCCCTGAGGAGACACGGTCCTGCTGCCCTGACTCACACTGGCTATGGAAGTTGGCTTGGGGAGCGCCTCACGTGCTCTGTTTTGGGAAGCTGGTATTTCAGGAGCTCCCTGTGCATCCACGGTCACTTGACTAACTGAGGGAATTAAAGCAGGCAATGCGATGTTCAAGATCTGGAGGCCAGGAATGTGTGCCTGTGGAGTGGGACTGCTCTGTGACGAAGGGTTTGCAGTCAAAACTTGCAGTCCGACAGCATTTAGAGCCAGCCCTGGCGGATGTACTTGTGGGGCCATGTTTGTATTGGAGAGGCCTAAAATATTGACGGTTTCCATGCTCAGTGATGAAAGTGACTGCAAGCCCGGGGTACTGAGGTTCTGAAGGCCTGGCACACGGATTTGGCCAATGGGAATACATGGCATGACACTGCTTAATTCAGCCACTCCAGCAGGATTTGTAGTGCCAGAAACTTCTGTGATTGTATCCCCAGGAGTGCCTACAGTTCTGTGAATTACATTGAAAAAAAAGGAATCGTATTGCATTGGCCCAGCTTGAATGGGTACGAATGTAGAATATGTGAGGCCAGCAGGTACCACGTGGATTCCCCCAACTGGAACCATATTATAAGGTGTCCTTGATTGCTGTTGGGAATGCAAAGGAAGGTGGCTAAACAAATGAGTCTGAGGAGAAGGCAGGCCTGGAGTCGGAGGGAGAGTTATTTGCGGCTTCTCTCCTTGAGTATCAGGCTGAGGTGAGGCCCCT
>NW_006434369.1:9264565-9313457 GCF_000325575.1 Pteropus alecto
AGGGTTGCGCTCCGTTGCAGGAGGAGGGAGCCGTACAGAAGATGTGTTCTAAAAGACAGGAGAGAAGAATCCTTTCAGAGCACAGCTTTTTTACTTAGTCACTGAGCTAAAATGCTAGCATAAAATGTATTTCTAGTGAGCTGAAAATATGCATAATTGTATTTTATAAAATTATAGGCTTGCTAAAAATTCTATTTTCATTTTAAAAATAAATTTCCAATGGAAAAAACCTCTATTGCACTTTTACTCTTTATTTTCTTGTACAAATAAAACACATTTTGCATAGTACTCTGCATTTTTCAAATTTCCTAGATATCATCTCACTTATACTAAAATTAACTCTTAGAGGTGGCCATAATTATATTCAGCTGTTGTTGTCATTACTACTGCTGGCATCACTAGTTCCATCCTATTTTAGACATTAGAAGTCTTTAAGAAATTGAAGTATTAGTTGGCTACGATTATCAACTCAGGGAAAAATTAACTGGAGAACTACTCATTTATGAAATAGAGTTGTTATTAATAAAAAGATCTATAGTTGTTCATTTGTATGGTCATTCATACGTAAGTTTGTGAAAGGTCTACTAAAAACCAGATTTCCATGTACTGGCAGGTATATGAGAAATTTGGGGATAGAGAAGCTTAAAGTACTAGTGACCAATATGAAAGTAAAGAAATGTCATTAGAAGGAATAAATCTTGCCTATCCTTTCTTCCACTTTAAGGTCATTATCTATATATTAGCTTTATCTTGATGTCTGTATTATAGAGCGACATTAATTTATATGCTAATGTAAATATTAAAATAATTTAAAGATTAAATTATATTAATTTAGGGTAGCCTATAAAACTTCAAGCTTTCAGCCTTTTAAATTTTCTCCAGTGTTACCTAATAAACCAAAATAAATCTGCCACATTTAGGAATAAATCCTAGTGCAATTGTTAATATCTACTAGAACTGTCAATGAGAGAAGAATGTATTCCTAACACACTTACATGTTTCTCACCAGCCGCCAAGTGTAAAAGCAGGGTATCATTCATAGCAGCACCCTCAGGGTGACTTTCTGGAGGCGTGTGTCTGGCCCTCAGCTAGTTCTTAGGGCAGGAAGCTTTCCCAAGCTGCCACAGCAATTTGATCATTCAAGTAAAGTGAACTACTTGACATATTTTTTTGGTCATACTTACTTTGCCATAGAAACTGGTAGCTGTTTTGCTAACAGGGACAAAGCGCAAAATTTTTGGATAATCTAGTGTAAATCTATCATATCAATGCCAGTGGAAAAACAATTTAGAGTAGCCATGGGATGAATATGTCTGAGAGTCATGTTCTCAATAGGCACATACATGTTTTTTTAATTTCAAGATGTTAAAAAAATAGCAAATAAAAAATGAGTTTATTTCAAAAGATTCATTTGGTTCTTTCACAGATTTATAATACAATATGTGAACTCTGATTAAAATACCTAAAAAGAATTTAAGGGAAATAAATATCCTTAGCCTTTAAAACAAAACAAAAAGCTTAAACAAATTGATTTAGCCATGCATGAATGAATAATTTAAGCACATTATTTTCTTAAACCATTAGGTGCCCCATATTTAATAGGTTTGAAAAATAGGAAAACAACCATTTACCTGTGTTAAAGCAATAGCCTTTCCAACCACAGATTGTCTCAGAATTTCTTCTGATTCAGGGAAGTCTACAGACATTTGATGACATGGAGATCTACGTACAACTTCAGGTGACCTAGAAGAGTCTACAGGAGCAGCTGTATCTTCTTCGTCTTTCACAGCATGCTGCCGGGTCCTCAGTGGCAACTCTGTCTTCTTGCTGTAGTCTGACTGCATCGTGCTAAGTACCGTCATCTTGGTGGGCAATGCTCTAGGCAGAACGTCCATTGGGTCTGTGTGTACCCCGGAAAAGCAATCGGTAATCCTGATGTCCTCATCAGCACTCACAGAGTCCTGGAGGCTACTTCTAGATGGAAGATGCTGAGGGCTGGCCGTAACAGAGGGAGCTGCTGATAGGACTGATTCAGCCTGGCTGTCCTCATCATCATCTTCATTTTCATTATCGTCCTCATCTGGGCCATCAGATTCTTCAAGATCATATCCAGACCGCTCGTAACTGAATCTTTGTTTTTCATCTAATAAAAACAACCAAGAGGGTATGTTATACAATGTTTTGCAACTGGGCAAATGCAATTGTTTATTTTTTTTATAAGCTTGGCAATACTGTGAGGAATATAAAAGACAAGAACTCTACCCACAAAAAGCCTACCATTTAGTTGAGTAGAATGACATGGGGAAGAGTGGGTCAGTTCAGTAGGAATCAGAGACATGAGGCACTAATAGAGAGTGGCATGGCCAGGAAAGGCTTTATTGAGGATGCAGAACATGAAATAAGCCTCGAGAATAGATAGGCAAAGGGTCTTACATAAAGAAAATCAGAAATAAAGACCTCAAACAATATACTTGTAAAATCCCCCAAAGAAGACCGAACCATATAAAAAAATTTAACAAAGTCCAAGCCAATTCTTTTCCTGAATTCTTTTTCTATATCTATTTTTTTATCTCCTTCCTACTGAACAAATTTTAATAGAAAAAAAAAACCTGATGACATTTCATATTTATAAGCAAAATTATTTTAGACAAGTTTCCATTGTCCTCTGAGTATATTATTATCTAATATATAAATCTCCTTCTACTTTTTTTTTTACTTATAGAGGTGCTGAATTTTCCTATCATTTGTTTTCTATAATCCCACCAATGCCTCACAGGAAGGGAACATTAACCAAAAGTCATTCAAATCAGCCTCATGTCATGTGAGACTGTCTCACAAGGAATATTCAAGACTGTCCAGGGAATAGTCTCAAAATTCTCATAGGCTCATAACCTTATCTATTCAAAATCTTGCAAAATTAAAACGTTAAATGGAAAAAGAATGCAAAATATCTGCCCCGATTCTTTTCACTGAGCTAAAATGAAGATATCAGACCACATTCAGCTTAGCTGTGATACACTCTGAACTTACACATATATTTTTGAAAAGAAATAAATGTAAATAGAGAAATAGGCAATCAGTATATTTCCTGGCTTTCCCAAATAGTCTGTGTATTAATTTATTTTATTACCTTTTCTGTATTATGAAGTAAGTTTTTAGGGAAAAGTCTCAAAGGATCAGTGTGATTATTTCTAGGATGGAACAGACTAGAACTTTTATGTTTATCTCAAGCATATGTTACTTTTATAATTAAAATATTCAAGGACAAAAAATATGCATTTAGGTTCCTTTAATATGTGATTTCATAAACTATTTGTTTTAAGGGTTCTATTTTGCAATAAAATAATAAATAACACCAATTTATTGAGTCATACCAGGTGCTTGTGCTGGAAATGAAATGGGTGATTTCTGGGTAAATGTCCTAATTCCTACCTCAAAGATATCTCTCCAATATCTCTTTGCCAAAGTAGCGCCAAATCAGATATATTTTGAGACACTTTTTTTTTTTAAAAGTATGAAAAAAAGAAAATCATATGACGGGGAGACTAGGTCATAGAAAGGGGGCTGATTTCATTAAAGGCCAAATCTGCTGCAAAATCTTAACTACGGTGGGACTTGCTTTACCTTAAAAACTATTACTTTTTTTTTTTAAAGGAGGCATAACTTTAAATTTATGACTTTTACCAAATCCATCATAAAGCTGAAGTCCCAGATAAACAAAAAGCCCAAACTCCAAGCAGAGACAATGCCTACAGGAAGAGAAAAGAAACAAGCTGTGTCATTAGGAGTAGATGCAACAGGATGCTGGTCCATGAAGTCAGCTAAATAGCTGACAGACTGGTTAGAGCCAAGTATGGGGTGGGAGGATTATGTACATCCTCTGGGGCTACACGCTCTTGTAGGCTCTATGCCATAAACCCCGCCTAAGAACTCACGCCAAAGAGCACATTAAGTGTCCACTGTGGTCTAGATCTGGAGGAAGAGAAGCAGTAGCCATATAGAAGGGGCAAGGAATTCTAACCTAAATCTACCTCCCCTCTCTCTACTGTGGAAGAAAAACCTTACCCTGAAAACTCACTGCAGTGAGGAAGGGGAATGGACAGCAGAAAAAACACAAGTCTAGTCCTTGAGGAGGGGCAGATTACCAGCTGAGTCCAACACTACAGCTGGAGGAGGGGTAGGAGAATGAGAGGGCCACAGCCCAGAAACTTAACAACATGGTACACATAGAAGACTGAGGCTGAATTAGAACAGTGACAGCAAACTATCTCCTCTTCACCCACTAATATCAAGCTAAAAAGTTTTAAATTACTGGTAACAGCAAAATACTTCTGGGAGAGAGAGAGAATAAAAAAGTGTAAAGGGATCCTCTGTGTGGCACTGTGCAAAGGAAAGGCCTAAAACTAGAACAAAGAGGCACTGCTCTCATAATCCACCCTCGACTAAAACACAGTATCTCTATAGGAATTTAAAGCCCCTGGTGCACTAAGGGTAGCCATCGTAACAAAAAAATCTCTCAAACTCAGTCCAACTATAACTAGAAAAAAAACCCCACCCTAAAGGCCTAGTAGAAGGAGAGGTACACCCATTACTAGGCATAAAAGCTATTTAATTAGTCTGTACTGTCTTGTACAAGATGTTCACGTTTCAACAAAAATTACAAGGCACACAAAAAGGCAAGAAAAAAATATACTCAGAAGAGAAAAATTAGTCAGAACCAGTAAATATGACACAGATGTTACAACTGTCAGAGAATTTAAAATAATTATGATTAAATGTTAAAAGCTCTAATGGGAAAGGTGGACAACATTCACTATCAAAGGGGAATTTCAGCTGAGATATGGAAACTACAAAAAAGAATAAAATGAAATGCTACAAGTGAAAAACAGTAACAATGACAACAAAAAAAACTGTCAAACCCAGAATTCTATCCCCACTGAAGATAATTTTCAAAGATGAAGGGAAATATAGGCTTCCTTAGAAAAACAAAAACAGAGGATTCACTGCCAGCAGACCTCCTTGACAATACATGTTAAGGAAATCTCTTTAGGCAGAGAGAATATGGTAGCAGATGGGAACTTGGATCTATACAAAAAATGAAGAAAATCAGAAACAGAACAAAAAAAGGTAAAATTAATTTTAAATTGCTTGCTCTAAAAGATAACTGAATGTTTATAGCAAAATAGTAGCAATGTACTGTGTGTTTATAGCATAAATATAAATATAGAAGATATGACAACAGTAGCACAAAGGATGGAAAGAAGGAATTGTGAATATAGTGTTACGAAGTCTTTATACTACATGTAAAGCAATGTATATTATTTGAAGGTAGGCAACTAAATTTTTCAAAAGGTAGAAACAAGTCAATTAGAGAAGAGAGAATCATAAAAATGCTGAATTAAGGCATAAAAAGAGGAAAACAAAAAAATGAAACAAATAGAAAACAGCTGGCAAGATGGTAGGTTCTAATCCAACTACATGAACATTAAAAGGAATAGTCTAACACATGAATTAAAAGAGAGAGATGCCAAACTGGACAAAAGAGCAAATTCCAGGTATATACTGTGTACAAGAAATCCATTTTATATGTAAAGACATAAATAGATTGAAAGTAAAGTGTGGAGAAAGATATACCTTAAATCATTAACTAAAATATAGCTGGAAAAAATTATAGTAATATTAGACTTTAGAACAGGAATATTATCAAAGATAAACGGGAGCATTACAAAATGATAAAGGGGTTAATTCTCTGTGAACATATAGGAATCCTAAATATGTAGCAACCAACCAGAGCACAACATAAATGAGGCTAAAACTGAAAAAAAGTAATAAATTCACAATCATATTTGAAAACTTCAACACTCCACTCTCAATAACTGATAAAATAAGAATTTAGAAAATCAGTAAGAACATAAAAAATCTGGAAAACACTATTAATGAACTAGACCTAACTGACATTCATAGAAAGTTTCACCCACCATCAGAATATACTTTCGTTATATGTGCACATGAAACATTCACCAATTTTTATCATATTCTGAGCTACAAAACAAACCTCAATTATTTTTAAATGGATAGAAATCAAATTGAGTATGTTTTCGGATGAAAACAGAATTAAACTAGAAATCAATAATTAGAAGATATCTGAAAAATTCCCCAATAGTTCAGAATTAAATAACACATTTCTAAATAATCCATGGGTAAAAGAGAAAAATCTCAAAAAAAGTTAGAAATATTTTGAGCTGGATGAAAATTAAAATATTCAAAACTGGTGGGATACAGCTAAAGCAGTAGTTAGTGGAAATTTTATTGTATTAAATGTTTTTATTAGAAAATAATGTATCAAATAAATAACCTAAGCTCTCATTTTTAAAAATTAGAAAAAAAAAAACTAAACCCAAAATGATAAGAGGGAAAGAAATAATAAAGATGAAACCAGAAATAATAAAATTGACAAAAGAAAAATAGAGAAAGTCAATAAAACCAAAATCTGGATCTTTGAAAAAAAAATCAGTAAAACTGAAAGACCTCTAGTAATACCGGCCAAGAAAAAAAAAGATAAAATTACCAACATTAGGCAAGAAAGGGGATATATCACTACAGAATCTACAAACAATAAAAGGATAAGAAAATATATGAAAAATTCTATGCTCTACCAATGAACTGGAATTCAAAATTAAAACTATAATACTATTTATAATAGAACAAAAAGAGTAAATATTTAGGTATAAATTTAAAAAATATGCAGGATCAGTATGCTGAAAATTACAAAACACTGGTTAAAAAAATCAAATAGACATACCATATTCACAGATTGGAAGCCTCAATATTGTTACAACAGGATTTCTCCCCAATTTGAAATATAAATGCAATGCAATTCCGTAAAAAAAAAAAACAAAAACAAAAACAAAAACAAAAAAACCAACTCACGAGCACTTTCCTGATATCAACAATCTGATTCTAAAATTTCTATGGAAAAGAAAAGAAACTAGAATAGCCAACACAATTTTGAAAAAGGAAAAAAGTTAGAGGACTCACACTAAAGACAATATGGTATTAGAAAAAGGATAGACATATAGGAGCAATAGATCAGAAGACAGTCCAGACAGAAAAAAATGCATAGACATAGTAAGCTAAATATTGACAAAGGAAATTCCATGAAGAATAATCTTTCTAGCAAATGGTGATAAAACAAATGGACATCCACATACCAAAAAATGAACATATTTGATACAAACCTTATACCTAATACAAAAACTCAAAATAGATTATAGACCTAAATGTAATATATAAAACTATATAACTTGTCATAGAAAATTGTAGAAATCTATGTGATTCAATATAGACAAAGATTTCTTACATATGACACCAAAAGCACAATCAATACAACAAAAACTGATAAACTGGGATTTATTAACATTATCATTTATTTATTTGCTCTGAGGAAGACACTGCAAGAGAACAATAAGACAAGCCACAGACTGGGAATAAACATCTGCAAAGCACATTTCTGACAAAGAGATTACCCACAGTATTAAAAAAAAAAAAAAATCAAAATTCAACAATAAGCAACAAACAACTCATTTTTAAAAATGGGCAAAATTTCTGAATAGACATTTCACTGAAGAAGCCACGTGGAAGGCAAACAGCACATGAAAAGATGCTCAACATCATCAATCAAGAGGGAAATGAATATTAAAACCACAATGAAATACCACTACATACCTACTAAAGTATTTTTTTTTTAATGTGCTGGTGAGGTTGTAGAACAACTGGACCCTCATACATTACTGATGGAAATGTAAAATGGTATAGTCACTTTGGAAAACAGTTTGACAGTTTTTTATAAAACTAAAGTACAGCAACCATATAACCCAGAGATTCCATTCCTAGTATCAAACTCTGGAGAAACAGAAACTTACATTCACATAACCTGTACATGAATGTATATAACAATTTTATTCATAACTGCCGAAAATCAGAAGCAACCCAGGTGTCTTTTAACTGCTCAGTGCATAACAAATTCCAGGACATCAATACAATAGAATGCTACTCAGCAATAAAGGAAGGAAATAAACCACTGACTCACACAATAACATGGATGAATCTTACATGCATTTTGCTAAGTGAAAGAAGCCAGACTTCCAAAAGCTACTTATTGTATGATTCCTTTCACATGACATTCTGGAAGATGCAAAATGATGGGACGAAAAAGAGATCAGTGGTTGTTAGGGGTTATGGGGTGGGGGAGCAATTTCCTATAAAGGAGTGGCACAGGGGAATTTTGGGGGTGAAGGAACTGCTTTGCATGGACCTGTGGGGGGTGGACATACAATTCTATATATTTGTATGTCCACCCCCCACAGGTCCATGCAAAGCAGAACTACAGACCGCAAAATAAATTCTACTGTTTTTAATAAAACATAATCAGTGAGGATGTGGGGGAAATCAAGAATGAAATTCAAGCTGAGAAAGATGACTGAAGTACAAATGAACCACATAATTATACTAAAGGGGACAGGAAGAAAGGTCTCGACCTTGATATCCTTAAAGAGGGCTTGGGCTAGATATTGTGAAGACTAAAGACAAAATTAACTACACACAAACACTGTACTGTAATTGTAAATCTGTTTTTCACAGGTTGGTTAAGATTTCTGAAACTAGTTTATTGGTACACTAGAGTTGAACAAGTATGTACACGCACTATAGATGAGATTCAGGTTTCTCATTGTGGGTGTAAGAAAAAGAAGAAAATGGAGACGGCTAGGATAAACCTTGTGTTGCTGACCTGGAATTGAAACTGTCAATATGAACTCATGTTCTCATTTATATATGGCAGCTTAAAAAAAGATGGGGCCATGTCAAAAGGGCACAGGAACAGACCTCAAAGAACACTCAATGGCCAATGAGAATTTGAGCTACTTAATAAATAATGAACAGTTCTGGATTATAACGCAAAGGATAAAATATACATCCTTAAGTCCATACTGATATAAATGAATAAATGGAAGAATGCATAAATGGAGAAATAACTTTTCCTTACTAAAAAATTAGAACATTACTAAAAAATTAATAAATTAGACCACCACGGTAATACTTACCATAGGCAAGATCCATTGATGTATAAACAGGATATCTGCATAGTCTCAAAGTATCCCTCACTAATATTTAATATTCATAAAAGCAACATTAAATTTACAGTAATGTCCTGACAGACATCGCCTTAGCAAGTAATGAAGGTTAATATGACCAATAATAAATATTGACATAATAGACCTCCTTCTATGATGTGCTAAGAAAACCACATCACCCTATGACACTTTCTTAATGATCACAACCTCAACTCAATCATGAACATATATCAGAAAATCTCAAGTTGGAGAGTATTCTACAAAATAACTGATCAGCATTCTCTAAAAATGTCAAGGTCACAAAAGACAAGAAAGACTGAGGAACACACTGGAGGAGCCTAAGGAACCATGACAACTAAGTGCAATGTAGGATATTGAAATGAGATCCTGGGACGGAAAAAGTACATCAGCAGAAAAATGAGAGAAATCCAAGTAAATTCTGTACTTTAGTTAGTAATACTGAGTTGAGGTTAATTTCTTAGTGTTAACAAATATTCTATAGTTATGTAAGATGCTAACAAAAGGGGAAGCTGGGTGAAGGGTATAAAGGAATTCTCTATACTAGTTTTGTAACTTTTCTGTAAGACTAAAATAATCTTTTAAAAATAGCATTAAAAGAAAAACTATTTGCCAATTCTCCAGGGTCTATATTTTACTCTACTGACACGAATATGCCATTTCATTCAGAAATCTTGCACAATATCTATCCCTGTTCTTATATTCATCAACATTTCTCTTTCTGATAAGCAATATTTTTCTTTCCTGTTTACTAGGAAACTATTAATTCTTGAAACCAATTCCAACACTTCCATTGGTCAATTTAAAAGCACAGGAAATTTCTCCAAAATATACCCTAACACATGTTTAAATTTTTTTACCACTTAAAATTCTGTTCTTATCTGTTATCTTTTACCTACTTTTGTTTTTATCATCCAATAGTACATATATATAATGACTAAATGGCTTTACTTCTAGCCATCTAGACTCTAAGAGAACCTGGTTTAGCACTACATACAGACCAATACTATTTGATCATAACTAAAACAAAGACCAATTAAGAACCTGACCTTTTCTCAGACAATGATTTAAAAAGTGAAAAATGCAGTTAATTATTTCAAAGTGTCGAGCCAAGATTCAAACCATGGTTTGCCTGTCTTCTCAGTCTGTGCTAAACATTCCACATTTAAATGCCATATTTAAAAAGTATAACAGCAGAACGATCTGAAAAAAGGTCAACAATGAATTACAGTCAATAAGCTAGCTTATAAATATGCATGAGCTGAATGTTTATAGGTACAGACATTAAAAGCTTCATATAATTGATTACAAATAAAACACATAAAGTACAATCCCCAAGAATGTAAATAACTGAACTTTTTAAATTTCACAGGAAATACACTGTATATTATAGTCGCTATAGACAATTAAGAATTATAAATCTTTTAAATTTTATATATATATATAAATCAAATATACATATAATATGTACACAGTAAGTCTTCAACGTCATCAATATGTTTCGCAACTTTAAGCAAAATGACATAAAACCAATTTCATCATACATTAATTGATATAAACAAGAATCTAAGTTTATCAACGTTCTAACAATGTTATGTGAGGATCTGCTGTGTGTATGTGTGTGCGTATAAATTTCCAGTGTAATTTATGAGAAGGATTTTTTTTAATGGGGAAGGAAGTAAAATTCTTTGGCTTCATTTTAATCTGATTTTCCCTTGATCATACCAAGTTTCAGACCAGGGCTGGTGGTATTATGGATGGGAAGACTACAGGGTGGCTTCCCTGGACTTACTTTCTCTCTGAACTGAGCCACATGCCTACAGCCTGGAGAGGCCTTAAGAAGCACTGGATTCCTTTCTATAATTTTACTTTGCTTAGGTAAATAGAGAATAATGTTTTTCTCTCTGCATGCATTATCTGGAAACCTGCAAATGAATTTTGGATCATTATATACAAACTGATATTCTGGGGTGACAGAAAAAAGATAAAATGGATAGCTTAAATGAACAGAAGACAATGGTATTTTTTAAAATATCCATAGCATCAAAACAAACCCCAAACAACTTGCTCTCTGGATTTATGCTAATAAAAGTCCTTTCATATTACCTTGCTTTCCCCTGAACCTCTACCTCTGACCCAAAGATCATTACACTGAATTAGAAGTGCTGATAGAAGACCCAGAAAGGAAAAGCAGCCTGTTGATGATCATAATACAGTAAAGGTAAGAAAAAAGACTCAATAACTACTCCAAAAACTTAAATTTATGACTCTGTGATATTGCTTATTTTACTACTGCATGTTATTTAACACAATAACTACTATAGTGTAGTATACTAAGTACCTCTGAGTACCTATAATATCAGGAGTTGGCAAATTACAGCTGCTGGACACGTGTGGCTCACCCACTATTCTTGTAAATAGTTTTATTGGAACATAGCCATGCTCATTAGTTTACATGCGGCCTACGGCCTCTCTTGCACCACAGCCACAAAGTTTGGTGATTACAACAGAGACTATGTGGCCCACAAAGCCTAAAATACTTATAATCCGGTCCTTTATAGAAAAAGTTTGCCATCATTTATACTCTATTTTGTGTTTAAACCTAACAACCACCCCATGATAGAGATGAAATCAAACTCACCTTACACAAGAAAGTTAAGAAACATACAGAGCTGGAAGGCATCAAAGCCAGAATTTGGAACATTTTTTTTATACATTTAGGATCCTGTCATTAGTCCAATAAGATATACTGACTTTTCATTGTTATATTACAATTGTTATTTCCTTGGCTTGTACAATATAGACTGTAATACTGCAGGAGGGTAAAGCTGTGGCTTGCCCTTACGCATCCTCTAGGCACTCTAGAACAGACATAAGGAACCTATATACTTGCTTAACAAATTCATAAACAAATGGCTCTTAAAAGGTCTATTTAATTTACAATCTGCTAGACGCAGTCTCCACTCATTATAAATATTTTTTTCCAACACTCGGTAAAATTTTATATATGTGCAAAATTAATTCCTTTGTTTTCTGTGAATTTAAATTCATGAGGCGAAAAATGAGGTATGCAATGCAGCAATACTGTTTTTCAAGAGTACGTTTCAATAAACTTATGTGAAACAACTTCCCTAAAGATGTATTCCAAAAGCATCTTTTTAAGGTCAGTTGGATGAACTGCAAACTGCCTTCCCACTGCTGCCAGACAGTGACACCTGCTGGAAGAGCTGGATGCACAAAGACAGCACAAGGGAATCCCCTAAAGACAGGCTCCTCTGAGAGGACACCACCACACACCAGGACCTCCTGCATCAACATTCTTTTGTTGTTGTAGTTTGTCTGTTTTTGTTTTCTCATATATTTAAAAATATTACTTTGAAATCGTGACACACAGCAGCAGCAACCTGAAGGGAAAAATTTTTTAAAGCAGGCAACTGCTGCAGTAATGAGTTTTTGTTTTTGTTTTTGTTTTTTTATGATGAAAACATCATTAACAACATGATGTGCCAGAGTTTAATGTTTGTTAACTTAAGGAAATAAACCACAAGACTATCAAGACTATCTGTGTCACTCATTAATGATATTAATACTTTATTTTAAATATAAATTCTAAGGCCTAGTGTCATTTCATAACGTGCATGGAAATTTTTCTTAAAAGGAATAATGTAGTTTTCTATACAAATCTCAGTGACAAAAATATATTCTACAGGTTTTATTTAGAAAAAAGGTTTTGTTAGTATTTTTATAAAAATCATTTAAATTATTTTTAAAGGTCAGTGTAATACAGGTTTATAACATCATCTTACATACATTATCCTAAATACTTAAACTCTAACAAGAATGTTTCTAGTTATACTTTGCCATGTTGAATGGTTCTTCCAGTCTGGCAGTTGAGGGCATGTATTAACATTCCTAGCATTGAAGTCCAGCATTCTGTTGACAAAAACATTCTTTGGATCAAGGCATGAAAAGCAAATAGCCAGCAGCAAGATTTTTGATACAAAAGGTGAAAAAGTATTCACTAATACCCCAAGAACCCAGGACAAAATTCCTAAGACTATATAATTTTGCATGGCAAAAATACAGACCATGTGCGGCTGAGTTGGAGGGACTTCATGAGCACATACTATAATTACAGCTTAAGTTGCTAGTTTTGAACTAAATGGAAACTTCCCTAAAATGCTAAATGTCCGAGTTTTAATTTCCTCTGCTTAATTCAAAATAAATGTTTCCCAACATCTCTAAATTTGATCCATTTGAAAATTAGAACAGGAATTCATCTGCTAACGGGAAAAACAGGTAACCATACAGCCCACTGTTGCTAAGGGTAGCACCTTTAATAGCACTCTTTATTAGCCAGAGAACATGCACATCATGCCGATGAATGACAGTCTAGGTATTATGTGGTTGGCACAGTAGAGAATGGGTTTAGGATCCTCAAAAAAAGACTGAAGATAATGCCAGGAAAAGAACTACTTATGTGAAATAGAAATAAACCAGGAGTAAAACTTCACTGAAAACAAATGAAAAAAGGCAGACGCAAAGTAATAACTAAAAACAAACAGCATAAAAAGACTTGGACTTTTCCCAGAAAGCCATAAGCTGACCAAGACATTACCAAATGGTAATGATCTTTATGAAAGAAATATTATGGTGGGATACTTTGTAGCAATACTCTCTGGTTTTTAGCGAATATTTAATCAATTTTTGTTGAAGGAATGAAAGCTCAGAGATGGTATTTTTTGGTGACCATGTGCTACAGAAAAGAGCGATTAAATGATCAAATCCCCAAATGTGTCCGGTAAACCTAAAAACACTATTCTTAGGTTTCTGGGTGCTGTTCTGCAAAGTTTGGCAGGGGCTAGATTAAAATCCTGTCTCAAATAACACCGTGGTAGTTTTTTTTTCTTTAAAAAGATTTACCCCATTTCCCAGATGTGTGAGATAATCAAGATTTAAATATATGTAGCAAGTTCTTGCATATCCTGTTAGCACTGATTAGGTATATGTGACTTTCATAAAAGTGTGCCGAATCTAACAGTTCTTTTTAAGGTACTGAAAGACTCCACTAGTGAAATAATTACCACATTTTTAATATAAAATATGAAGTGTGGCTATCAAAACTAATTAGGAATTTTATTCACTATTTTCTAGAAGACATCGCAAATTTTCACACTGTTCAAAGACTTGATGTTTTATAATACTGGTTTCCTAAAGGACATGTGGCTCCTAAATCTGGCTACTCATTTTTCTTTTATTATTTAGTTGGCATCTGTAACCTATTAGCATAATTAAAGGACAAATTTCAATAGTGTTCAGGAAAACCTAGGTGATAAAGGATACTCAGCTGATAGCGTTTTCTGTTATTTCAGACATTAACTTTTCATACAGCCAGACCAAATGACCCTTGATAAGTGCAACTGTGGAGGTATAATGAAAGGCATCTGAAAAGCCACTGTAATCACTACTTTTTGGAATGAAGGTAAGAAAACAAACTGTGATAACTGCTGTGGCATCTCATCATTTTTCTGAATGTTTATTGTAGACATGAAACAAATGGAATCCCAGTGTGGCTTCTAGGAGTGTACTGTGCAGCAGGCTTAATATCAGATTTACATTAGATTAAGAATATGAGAAATAATATCATGACCCCAGGATCCCACAAAAGCATTTCATAAAACTGTTCACCACAATGGAGGGGATGTGTGAAAAGACCCTACATTGCACAGTGCAATTTTATCACTAATTTTCATTTATTGGGCCAGGAAAATGGAGAATACACTGTCAGGCAGGAATCTCAATATGGGTAGAGGATCTCATGTGGCAGCTGGTCTCAGAACTACTGCTATGAGTCTGATTGCTAAAGTAGGGAGCTTGCCCTGTGTGATCAGGGAAGTGGGGAAACTGACCAGCCTCTAAACCCCAGAGCTTTGTTCTACCAGTAGATGTACATTTCAAAACTTAAAACTATAGTATTTGAAAATATTTATTTTCCTTTCTAATTTTTTAAATCAGCACTTCATCTGTGATTTATATCTAAATTAAACACGTCACACATGCTGCTGATACTTATAACATTCTTATGAAATTGATAAAAGCAAAATTTTAAAATATATACAGAAACATTGAAGTAGAAATAAATCAAGTCCTATCTCTTATGATACTCTATTCTATGAAGAAAATTCTATACCATATTGATGCTGGGCCAGAGCAGCAATTAATTCCAGGGGAAATATAATATATGAAGAGTAAGATGTCTAAATTATTCATTATACATTTATACATATACATACAAAACTGGATGTCACAAAGGAAAAACCATACCAGACTTTCTACCTAACTTATAAACTCTATCTTGTGGAGAATGAGGGATGTTGAAGCACTGAGGTACTTTTTAATAAAAACACCCCTCCAGAAAAAAGATTTTTGTTCTATGATATTATTCATTATTGTTGTTGCTGAGTGAAATTATCTACTTAATGAAATCATGCACCTTTTAGTCATTACTGTCTAAATTCTCACTACAAAATAAAACAGAAGCAGGGAAAAACAAAACTCTCAGCAATGAGATTCCAGGATCACAGGTTTAAAACCCTATTACCTTTTGTTTCCTTGTTTCAAGAACATTTTAGAAAATAATCTGGATTAAAAATCAGAAATATATGGGCCTAAAGAGGCAATGGCTTTAAATGATACAAAAAAAAAAAAAATCAGAGTTTCTTAATAAAAAGAACACTATATCACTGAATGTTTACAATACAAATGCTAGAAAAATATCTAAGAGATAATGGTTTTCAAGCACCCAACATCAAGAAATTGGTAAAAACTTTCACGGCAGAGAATGATTATATCTAAGAATAAGTGATCATAGTTTAAACCTAGAATGACTGCTTCCCATGCTAAAATTCCCTAGCATAGTATGACCTGTTCACCACTCCCTTTCCCACAGTACACCCTGTCCAACTCTCTAATTCTACCCCATTCACACCTTTAATGCCCCATTCCTCTTGCCCAATCTCCGGACTTCTGCTCAAACAACTCCTTCAGTCCAGAATGCCTGCCTTTCCGTACCTAACTCCTCCATCAACATCTTTTGAAATAAAGCAATATAAGAGTAAGTGAATCTCTTCCCTTTCTTCTGGGATACATTTGGTTGTCCCTCTGAAAACCAGCTAGTCCATTACTACTCTTTCCATGACCCCAGCCTTGGGAAGTGAACCCTGCCAAGTCTGAGTGCACTCTAACTTCACAGCCATGGGCAAAGAGCTCCTGGGGGTAATGACTATGCCCTGAAGTGCTAAAAAAAATAAATAAGAGAAATCTAAAAGACAATAAACATTTCTTCTCTGAAATCATTGGGGAAAAAAAAAATAGATTTTTATGAATCTGGAGAGATCATTACCGAGATGCAAAAATGAAATAGTCAGATAAATTATATTCTAGTCTTCTGAGCCAATGACCAAAAAAGAAATTACTAAACAAATGCCTTCATCACTTTAACCATACCCATATCAACCATGGCCATATCATATAAACACTACTTTTGGGTAAAGGCATTAAATACTATATTATAGCTACCATTTGACTTTAGTAAAGGAATTATATGGATAACTAATATGTCAAAATCAAAAAATAATCTTGAATGATTTCCAGACAGATTATAAGTCATTTGTTCCCAGTCATCTACTCAATCAATAAGTATTTACTACTACCTACTACTTGCTAGGCACAATCCTAAGGCACTGGACATACAACAGTAAACACAATAAAATCCCTGTCCTCACATCTGGTGGCAATAAGTGCCATAAGGAAAAATAACAGGATAGGGAACATAAGTAATGCTGGCAGTAGAGAGTGAGGTGCTCTTTTTTTTCTTTTTTTTAAATAGGTTCAAGAAGTCCTCACTGGTAGGGAGACATCTGAGTTAAGAAGAGCAATGAGGAGATGATGGGATAAGTCTTGCAATATCTGGTAGAGGGCATTTCAAAGACAGCAAACAAGTGCAAAGGCAAGGCAGGAGCCTGTTGAGTGTGTTCAATAAAGAGCAAGGAGATCAGTATGGCTGCAGTTGAGTGAGCAAGGGAGGCAGAGAGATGGTGGTGAGGAAGGGTGAGTGGGACTGGAGAGCTCAGAGGGCACAGTGGATCACTGCTCTGAAGGAGACAGGAAACCACTCGAGGGTTTTAAGCAAAGTAATGACATAATTTTTTAAAAATCACTTTGGTGGCTATGTTAAAACATAGGGGTTGAACCACAGAGACCAGTCAGGGGCTACTACAAGCAATTTAGTAAAGATGATAGTAGCTTTGACCAGGGTTGAGTGGCAAAGGGTAGTTAAAAGCGGTTGGATTCTGAACACATTTTGAAGGAAAAGCAGAAATGTAATCTGGTGGACTGGAGGCAAAATGCGGATATCAAGGATGACTTCAAGATTTCTGGTCTAGCAGCTGGAAGGATGAGAGAGGACTATAGGGGAAGGTGCTTCTTAGAGGCAAGAAGTAAATCAGGAGTTTGGACAATGTCAAACTTGAAATGCCCATCAGACATCTAAGTGGTGATGGTGAGTAGGCAGATGGATATATACGGTACTTAAAGTCATTAGACTATATGAATATAGACAGAAAAGACATTAGAGATCACAGCCATGGGGAACTACATTTAGAGGCTAGGGAGATGAGGAAGAAGCCAGCCAAGGAGACTAAAGAATAGCCAGTATATTCTTAGACCAGAAAAGAGTATACCCTCCAGGCACAAAGCATCATGTTACAGGCTTCTGGGCACTGTCCCCTTACATACAGAAGTCTGAAAAATTGCTAAGCAAAATCGCATCTCTACCATCAATTTGCTGGCATGAAACTTCTTTTTAAAGAATAAGATCCAACCGTGGGATAGTAATCAAGAAAACACACATAAAGGCAGCAGACTATCATCCATAAAACTGGCCCAAAATTTAGATTCTTACGGTATTAGGTATGGTTAAGGATGTGCAGAAATGAAAAGTCTCCTCTGGAGAAAAATTTAAAACTATAAAGCAAAACTAATTTTCTATGTATCTATATATGAGGTGGTACTGTTGACGCAAATCTAAGAATAAAATAAACAAAACCACATACTATTTATAGATATATACATGCTCATTAAATGAACTGAAAGGAAAACCCTTAAATGCAGTTAGTGTTTGCCTGGGGTGGGAAGGACTGGCAATGGCGAGTAAGGAAAGCTGCGCCTAATATGTAATGCCTTACTCAGTTTGTTTTTTCAAGTTTTTTCAAGAATTTATGAAAAAGACTTGAAACAGATGTGAGAAAGTATTTATAATCAGCAATTCTGGTGTGAATACATGAGTGCGGATAATACAATTCTTTGTAATCTTTTTGTATTTAAAGAAAATCTCAAAATATTTTTTTAAAAGAACAAAAGCAGAAAAGGAAAACAAGACAATCTGTTTAAAACAACAAATATTTACTATATTTATACCTACATTCCAAGCCTATAATAAAGCAAAAGTAGAGGAATATATTGTTGGTGTATTAATAAGGAGTAAGTAGGCCTCTAGTATGACGTTGTACTTAGCTAATGCTAATTCACTATTCGAAAAAGTGAAACAAGTTCAAGTACACTATCCATAAATACAGTAGTTTAAAAAATTAAACAGAAAAACAGGTAAAACTACCTAGTTTTATCAGAAGATCTAATCTGAATAGAGAATTAGGCTATAAAGTTTGAGTTAGAATCAAAGATTTGCATCAAGTGCTTCTGGAACGAGACAAGAAATATTAAAATGAATGAATAGATATGTAAGTGCGTCAGCCAGCCAGCTGATCTAAACAATGCATGATAATTAACGAAAACCATAATTAATTCTCCTAGGCAAATTTAGTATACAAGTACTACCTTTCCTTAACAAGTTAGAAGAATCTACAGACATTAATTTTTTTATACAATTTCTCTTCTTGAAGTAAAACATATAAGAGTAGATATGATCATAATAACACCTTTTATACTTACACATTTTTCAGACATCAGTATTTCATACTGTAACCTCTATTTTCTGCCTTTTCTAGTCTGTAGGTAATAAATATACTTAGTGAAACGGCCACTAATTTTTCCTAGCTTTTTACTTCTGAATTGCTCAATACAACAGCAATAAAGCAAATAAATAGAATGATTTTTTTCATTTAAATAGTTAGGGTGGTTAATTTATTGCATGATTACTAAAAGCAGAAAATAAATTGGATGAACTGTTTATATTATAAGTGAATTGCAGAAAAATTAATTTTATTAAATGTGTAAGTGTCTTTAAATGAAGACAATGACAAAGAATTAAATTCCTAGCAATTAAAAAATCAGCTTTTATATGTGGAATCAAAAAAAACAAAACAAAACAAAAAGACCCATAGAAAGACATCCGATTTGTGGTTACCAGAGGCAGGGCATGAAGGGAGAAGGAACTGGAGGAAGGTGGACAAAAGGCACAAAGCTCCGGTTACAAGATAAATAAGTACCAGGGGTGTGATGTGCAGTGTGGTAACTACAGTTACTACCACTGTACGTATGTGTGAAAGTTAAGAGAGTAAATACGAGAAGTTCTCATCACGAGAGAAAAATTTTTCTTTCTTTTTTTGCTTTCTCTTTTTATTGTATTTATATGAGATAATGGATGCTACCTAACTTACTGCGGCAATCATTTCATAATATATGTGTTATAGCATTGTGCTGTACACCTTAAACTTATACAGTGATGTATGTTATGTCTGTTATATCTCACCAGAACTAGAAAAAAAAATCATCTTTTTAATAAAGATTCCTAGAACAAAAATGTTACATATGTTAATAGTGTATGTGCTTTCAAATCCTAATATCATCTTCAATATATATCAAATTGTGTATAAAACATTAAAAAGTTCCTTACTGTCCTAAATTTGTTATGACTATCTTTTCCTTCTATTAAGAGTACATCAGTTTATTCTCCCTCAAAAAGGGTTAAAGGCAGTCCCTTCGTGTGCTTACAAAAATAAATCATATCAACTGTACCATTTGAGATGTGAGTCATTTCTCTAGCATATTTAGAAATAAATTCAGGCTGATTCATTTACTGTGTTGCTGTTTGTCAGATGGAATTAGACGCATCTGATTTTTTACCTCTATTTTCAATGATGTCCTTACCATTTTCTCTTTGGAAATTTTCTCTACATTAAACTAATACGTATTAAGTGAAACAAAGCAAGTAGGTAAATGTTTAATGTAGGACGTTTTTCAAAAAAGCAGTAGGACAACTTTTTCCTTTAGACTAACTTTTTTGTTGATAAATTCTGGGGTTTTAAAAAAAGATCTAACTATAAAAAAAGGAGTAATTCTATTCTCTAATTAGTCAGAACAGATGAACAGGTTTACTATTCCTCAAAATTGGTTAGAGATAAATACTTATGTTTGTTGTTGAGTTGATGTTGTTAAGAAAACAACCAGTTAACTTTTTCAAAATAAACATTTTGGGGAGGAAAGCAAATTTCTTATTCCACAAATACTTCCAGAGCAGCTGCTTTATGCAAGGCACAGTGCTAATGGCTATGGGTGAAGCAAATATTATTCAGTCATCAATTCGGCTCGTAATATGCTTAAGAACCTCAGTAGGGAGGTAAGGTAAGCATGTGAATAGTCCCAAAATAAGGTAGAAAGAGACCCAATACTTTTAGAGATGACACTCTAAAATAGAGTTCAGAAAAGGGAAAAATTGCTTCCCACAAGTAGTGTGAGAAGGAAAAATCAGAGAAGGCTTCATGATGGCGGTGGAGTTGAGCTGGATCTTAGGGAAAGTAAGACTTTGATCAGTGAAGACTGGGAGCCAAGTTTGCATAGAGATTGAGGGTGGGGGTTTTACGGGAAGGTTGTATAAGTAGAGAGCCGGATCAATGTCATGTAAGCAGGAAATTTAAGCATTAGGGTAGGTAACCAAAGAAATGAGAAATAAGAAGTAGGTATGCACCAGAATACAAAGGACTTTGAAGATATAAGATCAAGTGGCTCATACTTTATCTGGTAGGCAAATGGAAACCAATGAAAGGCTTGGAGCAGAGGAGTTGTATGATCAGACACATGCTTCAGTAAGATTAATTTAACATTAGTGGGGACAGATGGATAGGAAGAAAGACAAATTAGAGACGAGCAAACTGATTAGGAGTCTACTGCATAGTATAAATAAGAGATAATGAAAGTAGGAACACTAAGCAGTATCAGTGGGAATGGAAAGAAGAGTATGGATGCAACAAAACAGTACATTGTAAATAGCATTTATGAAAAATATGGAATAAAGCCTTACCTGATTCTTCTGTATCTTGTTCATCTATTAAACCTACTGAGACGCCTAAATCCACACATTTCTTGCTATGTGTCTTGGACTTCATGTGTTTTGTCAGATTTCCTTAAGGGAAAAGAATGTTTACTAAGCTTACATAGTATTATTTTGCTATCGCATTTGTCAACACTGGCAAATTCCATTCCTATTTCAAGTGAAAGTATAGATTCTGGTTATACAATTTCAATCACTAAAATTTGGACAAAAGAAAATAGTGGTACCTTTTGATTTATTAGTAATAGTTTTTCAAATCTGCCTCCTCTACTTTGATAATGGCTACTTTTGCCTTACAGTTTCTATTCTCTAGTCCTTATTTACTTCTTCAAACATTTTATACATACTTAAAGTCCCTTTCAGACAGCTAAGGTCTGTAGTTCCAAGAGTCCAAATTCTCCATCAGTTATGTCTGCTGGATCTCCCTCACAATATTTTGTTTCCTTGCATGTTTTTTAGTTTTTATTGTAACATTTCCATGGGTCAATTTTTTGATTGCTTTTGCCTGGGACCTTCATGGTTTCACACCGCTGACTCTGGACCAGGTTTGTTGTTGTTGTTGTTGTTGTTGTTTTTACAGTATATGTACAGGGTTTTGCTTTTGAGCAAACAGCCTTCCCCTCTTCATGGTCCAAAGCCACTGGACAAAAGAGCCAGGCTTCTTTCAGAGGCCTCAGACTCAACTCCAACATTAACATTAAAACCCCAAGTCTGTAGGCACATATCTGACTTTATCGTCCCTATGGTCTTTTTATTATTATTATTTTTAATATCTGTTCACCATGCTAGCTTAGAGTGTCTTTTTTATTTTTAGTACTTGGGAATTTGTCTTTTTAAATTTTGAGCTTAACTATTAAAAACTGTATCTGGTTGTTGTTTTATTAAAAACAGTAATTCTGTATGTTTGAATCATAAGAAATAATTACCTGCATAACTGCACTTCACCATATTGACTAGAAGTCTCACAGTGTTATTTCTAAAGTTGTGATTCCTCAGGCAGCTGTTGTATGAACAAACCGCTATAAGTATGACCAGGCTAAGTGGGAACCACTGGGCAAGCTTGCCACAAGTGATCATGAATGCAGCGGGAGAGCTCAGATTTTTCTGAGGATATCAAGCACCCTGAGTGGATAATGCCATACACATGCAAAATTTCCAACAAGGGAAAATCATCTCTTTTGACAAAATAAATAAAATCTAATAGTGAGTTTGGTCAGCAGGGCAAATTATTATTCGAGAATAATTAGATGAGCTAAAAATGTCTGAATCATTGGTCCAGATTTGGTGCTTGCAGTGGTTGAAGGACCTGCAAAATAGTTATGTTTACAGAGCCTCAATTCCACTAAAAATGCAATAAGCCCATGGAACTGGTCACATTGTTCAAGCCCTTTCCTGCACTAGATTGTATGTGCTGCATCCCAGAGCCTTGTGCTTTAGGGGTTGAAGTGTAAGAGGATGCCAAGGCCAGATATTGTCCAAGATTCAACAAACTCTAATCTTTGTGATTCTAGGGATAATACCTGGCTTAAAGAGCTTGGCCATGTCTCTGACATTTACTTTAAATATATGTAAAAAATAAAATATAAAGCAAATATGGCAAAAATATTAATAACTATTAAAAGTTGATAGGTATACTGGTGGTGTTCATTATACAAATCTCTTCTGCATGCTTCAGAATTTTCACATTAAAAAGTTATAAAAAATGGTTTGGCAATGTTAATGTGGTTGAAATTTCTACTTATAAGTCAAAATACTTTCTAGTGTCATAACAATATTACCAAATTACAAGGTCCCCAACAAGTTCCTTTCAAAAGGCTTTTGTTCTCTAAATAGATAGCCACAGAAGCTTATTTCCTTTCTAAAAAGTTAATATGTAATTGTAATGAGGCAAATTTGAGAATATGAGCATATTTCCATATAACTTGAGCTATTACTATTAACCAACTTCATAAATAATTTAAAATAGACAAAAAATTTGCATTTTAAATATGCATGTTAAAATGCAAATATCCTGTAGCAATGCTATAAACTTTGTGAATTAATTTAATAGATAAATTTTTCAACAAATTTAATAAATATTAATCTAAATCCTCTGGAAAGCATGAGTGATTATGTTTCTAGGTTCCTATAGCTACATATAGAGACTAGCTTTCTATGACATAAATGGGACTAAATCCTGTAGAGATGCTAGCTCATTGTGTATTTTCTGCTGACTTTTAAAGCAGAATAGTGAAAACAAATCAATTATTTTGAAAATGTATTCATAAAATAAACTAAGAGGACAAATGCTGATGTATAGATTTATAAGCATTACTATCAGAAGCATCAATTTCGAACACTACATCATTCTCTTGATAATATTTTGCTGTCTTTACATACATATACCCATATGTACACACACACACACGCACACACACCACTATTACTTTCTGTTAATAACTGGATACAATGAATAAGAAGTAGAGGTGAACTGGCTAGGACAACAATGCAAACCAGAGTAGGGCAAAATCTATAGCCTAATCTTAAAATAAGCCTATTAATTATTTAGCTACCCTGAAAAGGTACTATGGAATCTGTTTTACATATATTTACAAAAGGTAGACTGCTACAAGGAAGATGACCATAAAAAAAAGACAAGTGTCATGCCAAGAATAGGGAAATATTGAATTTCTAATATTTTCTTCACCAGTCTCCTTAACTAGGGAAGCTTTCTTCAAATTAATATTTATCATATAATTCCAATGAATTATCTAACAAAACAAAAAATTTAATGTAAATTCAGATATGCAGCATATTACAAAATGAAAGACATGGAAACTGCTAACATATAATGATCACTTTTCAGGGGTCACTGTGCCCCCCTGTCCACCATTTAGTAAACATTTATCTAAAATTTTGCATGGTGTTATTTTAAATTATTTTGCTAAAATTAACACTTGGTGATTCATAATATTTTTCTTTGCCAAGAAATCTCTGTAGTTGGTTTTCCACAACTAAGTTTTCCTTCCTTTCTTGCTTTTATTTTATAAACGTGTATTTTTTTTTAACTATCCTGTTTCCTTTCCCTCCTTCTATTGAGAAATACCCATTTCATATTATACCTTGATCCTCTTTTCTTGGTAACATCATTCTTTACTTGGTAATCTTTTACTAGTTATACTGGCCTATATTACTGGTCTCCTGGTCTCACAGTAAAAATAGAAATTTCTTAATCAGAATCAAAACCAGTGAAGAAGCAATAAATTAGGTTAAAATATCAAAGCACTTTATCTTATCAAAGCACAAGACCAGGAAAATCATCCTGAAATCCACCTTCTATTTCTCAAAATCAAGTTCCACAGCACAATCAAAGGACTAAATAAATTACTTTTCCTTTCAAGTCTTCGTGATTTTGATTTCTTGAAACTTTTAAAAAATATTCAATACTACCCGAAGAACAGTTTTCATTTTTTTCCCTATCATTCTTGTTTCAGGTACTATTGGCAGGTAAGAACTATTTTGATGCTACTTAGTCACTACATATTCTAACTCTCTTTAAATGCCGATAAATACTAGCCAAAAAAGGTAACAAATTTTGCTAAAGAGTTGATCAATCTTTAAGTCAAAAAACTGCATAAAACAATATAATCAGAAAAAAGCAAATAACTCAAAATAGATAAAAAAATAATCAAATTTTTTTTGCAGATGTAATCCTTTCAGACTGATCATTTAATGATTACATTACTTTGTTTTAGAAATATTCTTACTTTTTAAAGGGTGTTATATGAAATTAAAGTATCAAGTAACGAATTTTTATATAATGATTCATGAACAAGGAGCCTAATGGAGAAAGCAAACAGTTTATGGTAGTGTATTCATTATATGTAATAGGAAATTTGTAGAGGGTAAAATTATTTTAACTATAATAAAGCCTTACAATTTAAATAACATATAAAGAATACAGAAAGAGCACTAAATATAATTTTAATGACTAGTTCTGAGATGTATAAATGTTATATAGTACAAAAGTTAGAAAATTTTTGAAGCTGAAATTCAACAAAATTTGGGTAAAAAATACATCATAGAAAAGAAAAAGAAATGGCTGCATGCCTAAAATTAGATAAAACATGAATGCAATCATTATAAGTTCACTGCAGTTATTATTTAAAATTTTTCAATCTTTTAACACCGAAGTATATTTACATGTGATCATGAACATTTCTTTTTCTTCTTCAGCCCCTAGTACGTACTTTTGAAAATGTATTTGTCATCATGTTATGCAATTGTAATTTGGGGAGTAAAATAAAAAAGGGCAGTTGCTCCTTCTAAAATGTTATATTTATTATATACTAAAAGCATGTTATTAAAAAAGTTTTTTCCCAAGAGGTCTAGAAACATATAAAGAAAAAAGACTATAATGTTGACAAGATGTAATTTATATTAATCTATTTAAGTTACCACATTTTTGGTCAAAAATATGTAAAGCTGAGTCTTAGCTCTACTAACTCAATGCATATAAAAAGTACTATGAAGTGATGTCATCTCATACCTTTCGTCTTAAAGGAGAAGTTACAGTAAGTGCAGTGGTAGGGGCGGACATCTGTGTGGGTTCGTATGTGTTTCTTTAACATACTAGGTTTCTTACAACGTATTCCACATTCTTCACAAATGTACTTTCCTCTTCCCCTGCCTCGGACATATACATACTCTTCATTTGATTTATATCTAATTTGAAAAAAAAGAAATGAATAGGGAGATTGGATACTAAGTCTTTGAGAAAATACTGGTGATTAAAATTCAACCTAAAAATAAACAAGGCACAATTTTTAGACTCAAACAATATAAAGTTTATGTACATACAAGTAACAGAATATTCTAGCTTTTCATACAGCACTTAATATTCTAATAGCTAATTCTAACCAAACAAATCTTATTCAATACTGGGTTTAATTTTAAAATATTTCCTCTTTAAAGTCATTGGTTTAAAATTTTTCTTTACTGTTAAATTCAATCACAACAACTAAAAGTATTGAAATATTTCTGAGCTTCACTATAACTATAATTGGCTTTTACGTTTTGTTTTTCTCATAACCAAATACACAAAAACATCAAATAGGCACAGTTCACCTTTCCTAGAGCAGGTTTTCCAAGTCATTCTTTATCATAAATCAACATGAAATCCAAGGTTCACTCTGAAAACTTTGTTCTTAGCTGCCTCCTAGAACCTCCAATGTATCCTAAATAGTTATCGTTTTCTTAATCAAAATGGAATTATTTAACATAATACCTAACATATATTGTGCCATGAAGATTCTGTTAATAAGCTGAGAAACTCTGCAACATTTATATAAAATTGGTACTGAAATGTCTTCATTCACATGAAAGCAAATGTACATTTAAAAGGTAAGTTTAAATGTACATTTAAGAAGTAAAATTTGTACTTGCCCTCCATCAAATATTTTAATTCTTCTTGGTTCACTTTTGATTAATGAATTTTCTTTATCTTGCTCACTGTTAATTTCAGAGGCATCTTTATTGCTGAATTCAACTACTGTGGATTTTTGATTACCTAATGCTCTCTGAAAGGAAAAAAAAAAAGAGAAACTAATTTAATAAAACTGAAAACACAAACATGCTAATGTTTCACTTGGAAAATAAAACAAAGCAGAATACAGTGCATATAGTTAACTTCATAAAATGCATTTCAAGGAAGTAACAGGTTTAAAGGTCATTTGCTTTATCTCCCTGCTTATCTCTACCAAATCTGTCTAAACCACAGCAAACTGATAAATCTTATGCTATTTTAAAATCCCACCACAGTCTACTGACAACCCCAAATAAAGGCCTTCCAATCTCCCACACCCTGGTATTCTGTGAGTTTAACAGAAACTTTTTTTTAATAGACTAAGTATTTCTTCTAATATCTAACCAACCACTCATACTACAGTTTAAGTGTATCTCTTAAAATAATTTTTTCTCTTCAGATGGAAAATGTCTCATACTCCTGAGAAACACAATGAAATCTCCTTCAACTTCAGTGTACTGTAAAGTTAAAGCAAAAGCCCCATTTCCCAATATTTTACTCTCTCCTTCCATTACTTTAAACCATAATTATGTTCCTCTCTGTATCTTAATACTGAAAACTGTGAGACATAGATACAGGTCAACAGATTTTGGTGTGATAATAACTAAAACTCTAGAAAAGGTAATAAACATCGAAATGATAAGCAATATGTATTCTTCCATAGAAACATTATAGTAATACCACCTTAAGATTTTATACAACCACACCATTCACAAGTTTTCTCATTCCTCAGCCCATTCCATGCTCATATCCTTGTGGGGCAGGCAGCACAGATGGATCATACCCCAGTAAGGAAGGACACTCAGGTTAAGCCATTTGTCCAAGGTCAAGTGTTAACAGAAAGGCTCAAAGTCTAGTCCTCTGGCCAAATCCGACACAAGGCACAACTTTTCTAATCAAGGGCCTCTTTGTTAAAAAACTCCTTTAAAAAATCATATCACCGTGTAGATAGCTATCATACTAGGATAACTTAATAATAGTAAGTGATGAGAGGGTGTGTGTATCATGGACAGAGGGCCTCTGTGACCTCGGAAAGAGTATCCTGGGAAGCCCCTGTAAAGCCAGGAGTAAAGAAAAGCTGCTGGTCTCAGTTTCTCAAAAAGGTAGTGTGACGATGTAATGACACTGACCCATGACAGGTAAAAACACAACTGTCTCTTTTTCTTTTCCTGGCAAACACATCAGGTTTCCCCACAACGTGTAATATATATACATACCTTTCCTTGACTTTGTACCTTTAACAGTAATCCTAGTTCTCATATTCTTTTCAATACCAAATCCCCACTTAGCTTTTGCTCACTTTCTTACTATCAAATTTGGTTTCCATTTATCGGTGACCAATGAACTAAATGCCAAAATCCTTATCATTTTCGTAGGTCTTTATATGCTAGACCACTCCATGGCACCGTATGTTGCCGATGCCTCATTTCTTTTACTTTAGCATTTATCTTTTTTTTTTTTTTCCATTTTGAATTACATTAACATTTGGGTTGTGAGTTAAAAGCCAACCCAAGACCCAATCTTCCACAGCCACTTGCCCATATAACTTAAGTCTCCAGTGGTATTAGAACTGTTGAGTCCAGATCCCATCTTTATTTGACCTTTCTGCTCAAACAATCTTCCCTGAAATACCTTCTTACTTAATCTGTGTGATACCACTTTCTCATAGTTCCCCTACTTCCTCTATAGACAATCTTTCAGCTTATATGTGGATGTTCTTTATCTATTCAACCCTTTAAATAGTAGTGATTCCTGGGATCCATTTCAGGCCCTGGTGTCTTCTTTACACTCTCCCTGAGCAATCTCACTAATTACACCTATGCACTGAAGAAGCTCTACCATGTTCCACACCTGGGACTCTCTCCTAGCTTCATATCTAGATATACAGTTCCGGAGGCATTTCTGCCAAACACTTGGTACTGAAGGAAAGCCACTTTTCACAGGCACTTCAGAAATATACATACATGAAGTTGTTTAAATTCTCATGATCAGGTCTCATCTTCCAACATTCTGATTTAGTAGATCTAGAATACAGTCCAGGTATTTCAAAATTAAATTTTGAATTTAATTTTTGGATGCGCCTTCCTTCACTGAGAAAGTATTAATGGCCCTCCACCACCATGCATATTCTCTGTTTTTTTACCTACACTTCCAACTTTGAAGTATGTCAGTGTTTCAAACTTATAATACCTTCTAGCCATGAGACTCCTCAGATTTCTTTAAATGAACCAAGTTCTTTCTCATTTCCATGTCATTCATCAGACTACTAAAATTTTTCATTCTTGTTTGCCTAAAAAATAATCTCTCCCCTTTTTTTAAGACTCAGCTCAAGTATCAGCACTTTCAGATCCTCCTCAACCTACTGAGAATATCAGAGACTTTCTTCTTTTAAAGTTATATATACTTCTATTATAATACTGAACAGTGATCTTTCCTTATTGATAAGTACATATTGTTTATGAACCTGAATTATGTGCCTATGAATCTGCAGAGGACAAGGACTTAATCTATAACTCTGAAATCTATAATTCTGAATGTCCAGAGTTCAACGTGATACTCTTATCAATAAACCTACCTACATATTATTAATCACAAATATTTTTTATTTTATACAACACCTCTAATAAGACTGATTCCATAAATAACATAAAATTCTAGTTTTATGATCTTACTCCATAAATCTTGACCAAATCAACTTAATTATGAAGTATGAGTTAGTTATTTTAGGAACGTGATTCTCAGAACTACAGAATGGCTCTCTGCTTATATTTCAAAATGACATATAACAATCTTCAGTATTCACACCTCTGTTCCCCTGTATTAATAAGGACAAAGCATAAACATAATCTCTTCTCACTTAGCAATAAAAACAAAATCTTAATATAAAACAATGAAAGTAAAACCATGATTGTGCCATTAAGCAAAGATTTAAAATATTCAGCTGAGAAATACTCAGGGCAAGTTATTTTCAAAATGCTTCAAAACGGAATCACTGAAAGGACTCCAGCTAACCCCAGCAAACTTATCCTTTTTTTTCAAATAACTACAGTTACAAAGCACAATTTGCCATTACAACTTCCAACCAAAATACTTAAAAGGCATCAAGACATGTTAAAACTCATCTGCACAAACTATTTTTGAAGATAAATAATATTTCAAGTACCTTGCTTAAGTTGCTTTTCCACTTGCTTGAATAGACCAATAAATCTGATTTGGAATGGGTGGTTATTGCTTGACAATATAGTGATTTTCCAGTGTTTTGTTTTGAATTAAGGAGAGAAAGAGCAACTTTTGTAGGCAAACCAAGTGGATTTGGATTACTGGAGCTTACTGTCCAGTCAGTGTAGGCTGAAGTTTTCTGGTCATTCTGAGGCAAATGTAATGTTTTCTGTCTTAACAGACAACACCAAGTAAAGCTGGTTGTGGTCTTCAGGCTGGGGAGAGACAGCTGCCGTGTGTCGTCAGCATCTAACACTGAAAGAGCTGTGGTTATAGGTTGACTTTGTTCTTGGATGTTCACTTCGTCACCTTGATTTTTAACCTCTGGAGACTTCTTTTCTTGGTTATTATCTATACATTCTGAAGGAACTGGTGAATTTCTAACTGTAAGAGTTAGTGATGAGGATGACTTGATGTTTTCAAATTCCTGCAATTCTTTTATAGGTTCTACAACTACAGATTTAGAGTGTCTTGATGACAAATTATCAACAGGTAAAATATCTGTCAAATTAATAGCCTGGCTACTAATTTCGGGCTGAGAAAAAATATCCTGTTCCAATATCACACCTTCAAGGGGCTCTGTAGTACAAACCTGCCTCACTAAAACAGGTTTCTTCTGTTTATTAATGTCATTAGCTCTTGGATTCAGTGGTTCGAATGGTCTGATATCTGCTGCACAAATAGCTCCATTTTCATCTTTAGCTCGCTTTTGGTGCTTTTCCATGGCAATGTCTAAACTATTTGCTGGGGAAAGCATCCTTTTACTTGAAGCTGAAGATTCTTGCTGCGGGGAAAGTCTACCAACAGACATTTTCTGAGTTACAGGCAAGGATCTGGATAGAGAATTGTGGTCTATCTCTGAAAAAACATTTTCACAAACAAGTTCTTCCTCTGGGTTTGGCAAAGCATTCTGGTGAACTTTTTGCAATTTTGGCAGAGAATTTTGTTCTTTGCTGATTGGCACCTCACTATGTTTAGCCTGGCAAATTGGCTGATTGGACAGATCTTGGGTCACGAGTATTTGTGGCAGAGGTGTGACTGTGGCGAAGCAGTATGCTGGAATATTACTCTGCAGATGCATGGGCAGCGTAAATGATGATGTTGGCACCTTCTGCACCTGACCACTGAGCGGCCCAAGCTTCAGTGGTGGTGGAGGACATGAATTAGACATGGCATCTACTGATTTGGTTGGTAGTGCTAATGAAGTTGCACGATGGTCGGCCTCAACTGGCTCTGAAAGAACTTTCTTTGGAAAAGAATGAACAGGATTAGAAGAGCAAGACTGGCTTGAAGTAAAAACCTGACACTGAAGTTGATATTTGGGAGCAAAGCAATCCTCACTTTTATTAGATTCACATAAATTGGGATTTGCTTCTGGTTTGATACTCTGTGTAGACACCTGCAGAGACATCTGCGTGTTTTGCTGGCTAAGGGGTGCATGGACGTGATTAAACAAATTGATACCAAAAAGTTGATGAACAGGAAAGATGTTAGCAGAGCTGGAATTTGAAGTTTCTGTTTGTAGATTAACTTGAGTCTGGGAGTGCACAGTATTTGCAGGAAACTCAGCTACAGATGTATTAGTGAGCTGAGGCCCCTGAAATGGTACAGCATTCACACCGGGAACGGCAATAGTTTGGAGGGATGATGAGTTTCCAGGAGAAAGATGACTATCTGGAGCTATGTTTAAAGATATCTGCCGTATCAGTGGGCCTCTCCTTCTTTCTAAGAGAGGCACGTGCCCAGTCATCCCCATGCCAGAAGGAGATGTTGGAGGCTGTAATTCAACAAGTGGCGTTGTCTGAGGTGAAGTTATGTTTCCACAGTCAAACGATTTACTTCTGAAATCAGAGACCTCCATCAAAGTTTGCATGCAGTTAATCTGTTCTGATGCAGCACGCCTCATTTCCCGGTGGGTTCCAGGTACATTAAGTGTATTAGAGCCAGCTGGAATCATGACAAACTCTGTTTTACTGAGAAAAGCAATTTTGGGGGGAGCCTCAGTTTTTGAAACATCTTCTACATCTAATGAAGCAGAGAAACTCGAAGTGTGAGATAAACTACTCTCCCTACTTAGACTCCTGGAGATGGTGGAATCAAAACTTGATTCAGTTGAAGAATGCTCTATCTCAGCAAGACGAAGCCTCTTCTTTTTGGGAGGCAGTTTCTCTGTTGGCAATTTTGACAAGGTCTCACTACGCTGAGGCCAACTGAACTTCTCTGACTTTTCTTGATCGAGGCCTTGGGCTTCGAGATCCTGATCTGGCTCTTCCGTGACCAGAATTTCTGGGACTTGGATATTGTGCTGCCGGACAAGTCTTGAGGGCTGTCCTAACACGTGTCGTTCATTTGAAAGCTTTCTTGAAACTTCCTGAAGTTCTCCTCGAAGAGTGTCTGATGGTACAGGCTGGTGAGGATGAGACGTGTTCCGAGAAGGGTGACTTTCCTCTTGGGAAATTCCCATTACTTTCAGGGACCCGGGCTTCCCTGTTCTACTTGGCTTCTGGAAACAAACTGGGGAGCCTCTTTCAAAAGACTCAAGCTTATCAAATGAACTGGGTCTGCTCAGTGAGTTTGTATGTTGGATGACTGAGATCCCAGTTCCATGTCTCTTCAACTCTATCTTGTCCTGGGCAGCTGAACTTATCTGTTGTTCCATGATGGTGGACAGCTTCGGATCCATGGTCTGGTCAGGAACTCTGGCAACAAGCTGAATCTGGGAGTTTTGCAACTGTATATTTCTATGATGCTGGTCACTTGTTAGGACATTATGTTTAGACAAACTGGAAGCAGAGCCCAAAGTATTCTGAAACTGGAGGCCTTCGGAGCTTTTTGGAGAAGCTCCACTTTCATTTTGCTGAAGTTCATCATCATCTCCAACACTCTTCATTTTCCTTCTTTTTCTTATCTGGGGTGTCTGTTCCCAGCCCCCTGTGGAACTACCAACTCTGTAATGTAGAATCTGAGGCTGTGTACTGCTAGGCACGGGGCTGTGTTCAGGTTCTCTCACAGCTACCTTTGTTTTTGGTCCATGTAGCTCTGAACAGTAAAATTTCTTATGATTTTCAAAATTTTCCAGTTTCCTGTACCTGTTTCTACAGGTTTCACACTCAAACATCGTCCCTCGCCCTTGATGAGACTTCTTTTTTTCTAAATGTGAACCTGGTAACAATGACTTGTTTCTTGCAGACACAGTGTCACTAGTGATACTGCATCCTTGATAGCTCTCATCCAAGGACTGTCCAGTACCGAGAACATGGTTTTCATTTGCTGAAGAGTCTTCCACTGCTGCCTGTCTGACAAGGGTACGAGGATGTCCACTTTGGGGCACAGAAGTGTTAGGTCCCGATACAAAGACATCATCATAGAAAGTGCCAATTTTGTCATCAAATGACTGACTTCCTCTCAGTGGATGAGGGGGAGGTATTATGTTTGCAGGTACTGCTGAATAACCTGTGGTAGGCATCGAATTACTTCTTGTAATAGGCAAACAGTCAAGGGACGGTACGGACAGAAGAAACACTTGTTTTGATTTCTCAGTAGGGGTAAAAGGGGACTTTGGTATATCAGAGCTTGAACTTGTTCTCCGTCCCACTGGTTTTAAATCAAATTGGAAAGAATCCTTAAATATGTATGATTTGGGGGAATCAATACTTCCTCGTCGTGAGAGAGAGGTTCTCCGTGGCTTTACACTATCCAGCTGTTTATCATCTACCAAGGCTTCGTTGTCGGAGATAAGCTTTGATATCCGTTCTTCAAGTGTTTTTGTTGCCAAAGGTGGACGCATCTGACCTGGTAAAAGCAATGCTTTTTCACCTGTTGGCAATGTAGAAGGTGCAGAAGGCCCATTAATCTTATTTGAGTCTTGTTCTATAGTGGGTAATGTTCTGGCAAAAGGAGTTGGTGGACTCACTGTTTGATCGGCACTTTCAGAACGTGAAAAGTAACCAGAATCTGTACTTCCTAAACTTCGAGGACTCAGAAGTTTTCCTTGTTGCTCTTGGGAGTAATCGGTAGCCTGCTGCCTTTGTAGCTGGGCGTGTACTGTTCCTACATGAGATTCTTGTTTTCCCTCTGGCTGACTCACGTCCCCTTTCTGACGGGACTTTTCAATAGTCTCTAGGGAGGACGTCCAGGCTGAATGTGTCAGTACATTCGTTACCTGAAGATCCTTCTGTTTCTGTGCACTAGAAAGTTCAAGCTTAGAATCTGTAACCTTCGGGCTGTCAACTCTTAAAGGGGACACACTGACAGGGTGGACCACAACTTTTGGTAACTCTGTCACAGCTTGTGATTCTGAAGATTTCTCCTGTAATGAAAAGTCACCTACCACATGATTTGGATTGGTTGGAATGGAACTTGATTTTGGTAAAGCTTCAGAATTTGATATCATTTTCATTATTTGCACAGGCTGAAGGTCAACGGAGCCCAGGTCATTCTGTCTTTCGTCGGCAGCACTCTCGTCATCGCTCTCACCACTGTCTTCTACATCTGAATGAATAAGTGTTTTGGGGGACTCGTGTGACAAGAACAAACCACCAGCATCTGGCTGCAAGACGAGACCCAGTTTGATAGTATGTGCATGGGACTTTTTGTGCTTGTACAGATTACTTTTAGTCTTAAAGGAAAATCCGCAGGTCACACAGGGATAGGGTCGCTCTCCAGTGTGGGAGCGGATATGCTTTAAAAGCACACTTGGTTTTGCACAAGCTCTATTGCAATACTCACAAATATATTTTCCTTGTTTTTTTGGCTTCTGATCTTTCAGAAGAAGATTGCACATTTGCTCTACACTATGATTAACGACAGAGGCGACAGGAGTTGAATTATAAATTGGTGTTGAGGGTGACTGTATAGAATGGGCTGGACTTACTGACATGGGAGAAGCAGAATCCATTTGCTGGTTTTGAGGAGTAACCTGAGTTCTACTGGAAAGTGAAGTCAGACCTACAGATGATGTCACTGCTATATTATAAACCTGTTCAAGTTTGGTGTTCTCTTGATTTTGCAGATTCGTCAGTGATCTTGTGAAACCTGAACACACTGGAAGCTGTTGATTTTGTTGGTTAGATTTAGAAACAAAGTGTTCGTGTTGATTATATGAATGAGAAATTGACTGAACTGATGTTTGCTCACTCTTCTGAGCAGCAGACACATGTACTGTGTATGAGGTACAAGAAGACTGTGATTCAGCAACGAATTCTTGTGAAGTCTGATTTGGGGAATCCATTGAGTTGTTTTTTAATTGAGAAGGGGGTCGTACAGTTTTATTTGGTCTCAGTTTTTCTATCTTAACTGTACAAGGTGAGCCCTTTTGTGACAAGGTGCTCAGTTCTGGCTCCATTGCTTTCAGTAAGACATCAAATGCGGTATTTGTATACGAGGAGGAAACAGGACTACAGTTAGAGGAGATACATTCACTATGGTCAGTCCTGGTTTTACTTGAAACAGAACTAGAATCACATTTTCCATCTAAGAAATTTAACTTGGCGGGGTCAGAGCCTTCTGATCTCCATCTACGCAGTTCAGACGGATGCTGCAGACACAAGGGCTTCTTTGGGGAGACGGATTCTTCAGACTTAGAGGCTTCGGCAATTATCTCAGGTGTTTCTCCATTTTGTTTCGTAAACTGCTTCCCATTTTTTACAGGACTATGATTCTGTTTGTTGTGAGACTCTGAAGCACTCTGAAGAACAGTGAAAGATGACTCTTTCGTATTTTGTTTATGTTTTGCCTGAAGAGGATTTCTCAGTGGCGATTTTGGTATTTTTTTCAGGTGATTCTCTGCCACAATCTTTTTTCGTTTCACGCCTTTAAGTGATTCTGAAGTTCCTTTAATACCAGCCTCGAAGAGTTCTGTTTAAAAAAAAAAAAAAAGTTGGTAAAATAGTACATATACCAACTATAATTTTTTTCTCTTAAATTAAGATTATTATTATTATTGAGTGTGTTAAGACAACAGAACAAGGTAATTTAAGAAAAGTCTATTTAGGATAAAATTGCATTCTAACATTCTAAGACTGTTGCCAATCAAAAATCTATTGAAACAATCATACAAAGACCTTAGCATACATTTCTAGAATGCTGTGTTCCTTTCTTAACTCCCTTCTCAACAAGATCTTAGAACCAGATCTTTCAAAACTAAGTAATCCTCCCCTTTCACCTTTATAGCTGAAGATTCTATCTACACAACACTCTGAGAGAGTTGGCCCACAAATAAGAAAAGTCAGCCTCTAGTGCAGGGTGTTTGATTGTTTTATCACATTTACTATATTTTAAAATAAACTTCTTGGCAAATTTCTAAATAATATTACTGCTCTAAAACATGCGATACTGATATTCTTATGAGAAAAGGGACTACTGTATAATAATTTTTAGAGCAAAAATACCCCATATCTCAAAATAACCATATTAGCTTATAAAATCATGAAATAATTGCTTTATTAGCAATTATATCGATGAACAAAAATATATAAAAGCAAAATAAGCCACTTATTTGTGGTTCTTCACCAACAAAATTAAAACGTCATAATGTTGTAATGATCCTCAGTTAAAAAAAAAGTCACCAATTTAACTGAATAAAATATTCAATGGCTGTGTTTCTTTGTAATTAATGATAGATAGGTAGGTAGGTAGGCGGTAGATAGATAGAACTTATTGCAGGAGAGAGGAGATGAAACTGACTCCATTTCTGGCTGTGCTGGAAATAAACTGGCATCTAAATGGTATCAACAACCCACAATCTCTGTCAAATACTGTATTACTGAGCAGTAATTATTGGCCATTAATTTAGTTTGTTTCCATTTATTGGATGTTTGGGCATATAAAAAATTATTCAAGTATATATTACTTATTTGCAGAAGAGTCAAATACTCTAATTTCTCATTATTTTCAAGTAGCTGTTGTAATGCACATATTTGAAGTTCATATTAGATCAAATGCCTATACCACAACCACTTCATGTTTACTGATAAAATTCACATAAAAAATATTCTAGTCATCTTGTGACAATTTATGTACTGTCATATGTTTAATGAAAAAAGTACTAATCTGATAAAGATACATTTACCGACAATAATCAGGCAAACAATATGTAAGGTAGTAGGGCGTGGGGTTGTCTCATAACTCAACTATTTGAGCTGAAGAATGTAACAGAAAAAAAGTCAGTATTGTTGCTACCTTTACAAAATGTTGTTGAGCAAATCCTTTATTCTTCAATCCACTAATTTATGAGATGCTGTTTTACCAGTGGTTTACCCTCTTACAGATCAATTTAACAAAGTCATTATGTGTTTATATCTCTCATTAACTCTATCAAACAAATGAGCAAAAGGAAAAATGATAATCGTCCAGGGTGAGTAGTTTCCCTACTCACTTCCAAAAAGCTTGGAGGTGGGTTGAAGTAAAAGTTAAAGCCACTAAGCTGCAAAAAATAAGTAAAAAAACAGAGAAGAGAAACCACTTGTTCAGGAGCAGCAGTTCCCAGCTTGGCACCTGTCTGAGTGGAACAAGCAGATCAGAGCGGGTGAGGGATGGGGCTGGGTGAAAAGGGGAAGGGATTAAGAAGTACAAACTGGCAGTTACAAAACAGTCATGAGGATAACTAAAGTACAACATAAGGAATATAGTAAATAATATTGTAATAACTATGTATGGTTTCAGACGGGTACTAGATTGGTGTGATCACTTGATAAATTATATATATGTCTAATCACTATGTTGTACACCTAAAACTAATATAATATTGTATGCCAAATGTAGTTGAAAAAAAAAAAACTATCAAAAAAAAATGAGAAAGAAAATGAAGGTGAAGTGAAACTAAAGGAATTACTAAACTTAAGATTTGTATTTCTTTATTATTTTTACTTATTTATTTTTGTTGGAACAAGGAGAAATTTTAATATATATTAGGATATTAGGTAATATTAAAAATTATTAAATTTCCTTTAATTTTTAATTTTAATTAATTTCAAGTATACAATACATTGGTTAGACATTTATATAGTTTATAAAACGATCTCCCTAATTGCTCCTTCTCTCCTCTAGTTTTCCACCTGGCCAATATGTTAATGCTAACTGCATTCCCTATGCCGTGCTCCCCATTCATGACCATCTATCAACTACTAATTTGTACTTCTTTAACCCTTTACCCCATTCTTGCTGCCCTCAAACCTCTATCCCCTCTGTCCATCACCAAAAAGGACTCTATATTTGTGAGTCAGTGTTTGATCAGTTTGTTCTTTTTGTTCCTTAGATTCTGCATAAAAGCAAAATCGTATGGTATTTATCTTCGTCTGACTTATTTCACTCGCATAATAACCTCTAAGTCCATCCATATATCATTGCAAACGGTGGGAGTTCATTTTCTTAATGGCTGAGTAATATTCAATCATATATATGAACCATAACTTCTTTATGGTTCTTTATATAATCTGATCATCTGTTGATGGGCATTTAGGTTGCTTCCAAGATCCATATTTCTTTACTATTTCCCAAATTTTCCTCTGGAGGTAAGAATTTGAAAAAACATATTTTAAACAGATTTTTCAAATTTTTTTGAACTACACGTTTCAATTTTAAATGAACATTTGACTCATCTTTCTTTTGTCAAAGTTTATGACATTTACATTTATTTTTATAATTGTTTACTACTAGTTCTCCATTTGAATTTTAACACTTACCTGGTGCTAATACATGAATTTTTTTTCCTTCGAAACTTTGTATACCCCTGTGTACTCAGGCAATGATGCTCATATGGAGAAAACTGGTGCCAGCCTAATAGTTTCCCAACCTTGAGGTGACTTACTTTTTTTCTGCCCATATTATCTACAAAATTCTTTATTTTTGAGGTCTTTATAACTAGGAGTTAGCTCAAAGTTGATCAATGTACAAGTTTTAATATTTTTCCTAGAACACATTCTCTATAGGGAGATTAGTTTATTTCCGAAAATTTTTCTTTTATTATATCTTCAAATATATTTTCTGGTCAATTTTTTTTTACAGTGGGCTTCTTTATAGACATCAATTATCTTCATGCTGTATCACCATTATGATAGTGTATATTGCTTTTATCTTTTTCTTTTTTGTTTTTGCTTTCCACAGAATTATCCTTTATGTGAATATTTTTCAGGCCATTAAGTTCCTTAATATTTCAAATTCATTTGTTAGTTTTGGGACTACTGTTGTTTTGTTCTCATTTTGTTCCCTTAGTTCCATATTTCCCATTTCATCTAATTTTACTGTTTCATATGTTTGAGCTCTTGCTAAATAAACTTATGATCTTGTTAAGTTCTATGCTTAAAAAACACTTCTGTTTCTAAGGTAATATTTTCTTTAAGGCTGAGTTTTTGGTTTGTCTTTTCATGTTTTCTCTGCTTTCTGTTGCCTGGTGGCATTGAACTGTTCCTAAAAGTCTTTTTCTAAGTTGTGTTCATTCTTCTAAGATTCTTTTGGATCCCCTTTAACAGGGATCACTCTCCTTCAGGTCTAAAGCCCATTCCATCATGGGTGGGGATGACTCTGGATATGGAATCAGTTTGTAAATTCAAGGCCTTGTTGTTCGGAAGTAGGGAGAGGGAGAGGGAGAGGGAGAGGGAGACACACACACACACACACACACACACACACACACACACACACACAGAGGACACCAGGCACATAGATGAATAATACTGCACTATCATTCTAGAGGTTGACTTGAAGCAAGTTGCATACCTCACTGCTGACTGTCGGTCGTCTTCATTGGCTCTCAAGATTTGGGACTGGGGTGCACAGAGCGGGAAGCTAAACTATCTGGCTACGAATCAGTGACTATAGTGTCCTCTTGGGAACCAATGCCTTGGATTATGAGGTGGCAGACTCTTGGGTCTTCAGAGAATGATACACCTGGAGTAGTATTTTAAACTCATCTTAATCTTCTTAATTTCAAATCTAACTATTAAAGACTGACTGGAGTTATTTTCTCCTGCCCCCTTATCTACAGAAAAAAGTACAATCATTAAACATTGTGGCTATTATCTAAATCTATCATAGAGCTACCATAGGTCACAGAGTTAAGAGATAGTACAGATTAGAATGCCTCAAAGCAGAAAATACAGCTGGGAATGGAGGTGATTGGAGAGCAGCTATTTACCATCAGCACATATGCATTTTGATAATTTTCAAGGCACTCTGTTGTTGTGTTAAACTAAAATGAAAATTAGAGGAAGCAGAGAGAAAGACAGATCATACAACAAGTGACAGAAGATAGCCCAAGAATGGTGCCTGTTTAATATGCTCACTCTTCCATCAACCACTACACAGGCCCACTCTCTGCCTTATAGAATGGACACTGCTATATATTTACCAGCTTATGATTCTACAGCTGCTCAGTTTTTGTTTGTTTATTTTTACCAATATTAGGGTTGGACATGCTTGGTGCACATAGCCCTCTTTGTGTGAAAGATGAAACACAATTCTCTTTCCTTATGCAGCAAGAACATACAGTAAAGTGGATGAGAAAGGCTCAAAAACAGGAGTCAACTAACTGCTAAAAATTATACTCTTGTCAGTCTGCTACTAGAAATGGCTGACAATCAGGCAGAAGCTCTGAGACATCACCATGTTAGAAATCCAAACAGGAATTCATTTAACAGACACAAATCACATTCAAGAGAGGAACAAAAACTGACATTGTTGCCACTGTCAGAGTCTTTTGACTCACTGGGCTTCATAAAAAAAGCCAGAGTTCTCCATCATGTCGACAGCAGTCAAAAGCTTGGAAAAGATAACAGAGGCCACTTGATTGGAGAAAGGTGACTGGAAAAAGGTTAGGGAAATATGAGCTAAACTTCCTAGGTTCTCTGTATCTAAGGCACTGGCACTTCATTTTTTCAGGCATAAACCTAATCATTATTAGAGCTCGTATAATTTTAGAGAGGAGCACCAAGAAATTTAGAATAGCACCCCCAGCTGGTTTCCAGGATTACTTCTGGAGAGCAACAGATTAAAAACAAGCAAATTGGCTCAGGAGAACATCTGAGTTGCCAGTTAAGTGTGACTAAGAATACTGTCGAAGTCAGTAGGCATGGCAAACTACAACCTACCAGTGTGTTTAAAATCCTGTTTTGATTGAAGGTGAATCTGTTTTTCAGCTTTACTTAGAGATACTTTAGAGTGAAAGATTTAGATCTCTTTTGGGTCTTAGGGACATAAGTGCTACCTGCTTTCTAATAATTGAAAGCATGTTGGGTCAGAGTCAAAAGATGAGAGGCAAAGAGACCATTCAGAAGGCCTGTCAGTAGCTCAGTAAGAGTTAAAATGCTACCCTGAACTCAGGTAGTGACAGTGGGCTTCTTGGATGATTCAAAGGAGTAAAGCCTGAGGAAAGTTGCCAGAGATTTTCCCATCTTTATCAGGAAGACTGAACTAGTTTGAGACGGAATAAAAATCAACTCGTTATCCATTCCACCAAATCTTAAGCTTTACATACATGCGTAGAATTATAAATTATAGCTACAAATCCAGGACTAAAAAGAATTTTTTTTTGAAGTCATTACTTTATGATCACTAAAAACTAGAAGCAATGAAGATGAAGATGATCTTCAACAGGGAATGACTAAAGTGTGGTAATCCATAAAACAAAACAAGTCAGTGATAAAAAGGCATAAGCTGTTGATCCGCTTGGTGCAGGTATGAGCTTAGATGCACTTTGCTAAATCAAAGAAGCCAGACCTGTATATGATTCACTCATAGGACATTCTGGAAAAAGCAAACCAAGGGGTGGGGGAGAAGCAGTAGTCGCCAAGGACCGATAGCGTGGGACAATCGGGCCACCAAGAGGCACTATAAGGTGAAGGTGCAGTAGACATGAGAACCCAAAGATGGAACATTAATGTATGCAAACTGGAAAAAAAAAGAAAATAAAAAATTCATATTTGCATTTCATTGTATGTAGACCATATACTCAAAAAGTTTAAACCCTGAGGTACCCTGAAGACTTAACTGATATTTGGCTGATTTTTTTTTTCTTTTTTGTAAAGTTTAATTATGGTTCAGAAAAAAATGAGTGAATAACTTTCTCCTTAAAGATACTTTGACTCTCTGTAGCCTGCAGTAATTTGGGGGTTGGTAAGTTATATTACTCTATTTTCTATTCTGAGAATCACAAAAGGTCTCACTTCTAGTCTAATTAGAGATACACATGTCCACAGGGCTGACGATAAACACAGCAAGAAAGGCAAATGAGGTAAAGACATGGGCATGCTCCAGGCTCTAAGGGAACATCTTAGAAATAGCCACTGTAGCAACAAGGACCATTGGGCATCTCTGTCTCCTGCTCCATGTTAAGGGTACATGTAAGCTCAATGTAACTGAGCCACACCTGTTCTGTCGTCAGGGTTTGTCAGGAAAAACGAAAACAACACTCAGTTGTCCCCTTTCCCAGGCAGCAAGCCTTGTTACACGTGCTCTTGGCTTATTCCATGCACAATATCATGTGTATCCCATTAGAAATTTTCAATAGGGAAATGGTTAGGCTAATTATAGCATATTCATTTAACATAACCTTATACATCCATTTAAAATAATTACAAAGATTACATAGCAATATGAAAATTATGACATATTAAAACCACTTGCATATTCTTTTGTTTCCCTAGAAAGAAATCTGAGCTAGAGGCATAGATCTAGGACTAGAGAGGTCACAGTGAGAGCTGTTTTTGTAAAAGTCAGAAAGTCAGAAAGACTATGTAGTAGAGAGAGAAGTCTGCCGTCAGAAGCTTGGTTAATCACTATATTTTAGAGTGAGCTAGAAATGAAAAGATAAGACAAAACATGGGATAGTGAAGTCTCCGGGAAGTCAGGAACTTATAAGATGGAAGATGTGGCCAATGCTATTAAATATTACATTCGGATAAACAGAACTAAATAAGAAGGTGCTGGGTTGGATGGTCACGAGAACATCATTATCTCAGAAAGTACTTCTCAGCTGGGTCCTGGGGGGTGAAGGTTATGTTACAAAAGGGTAAGAGGTTGGGGTGGGGCGTGGTGAAGCATAAAAGTCAGCAAATACAGACCATATTCTAAGAATTTGGCAATGAAGGAAAAGAACAGGGCAGTAAATCAATATCAGGTGAGGTTGAGGAAACGTATCTTTAGGATAAGGGGATGGGAGTTAAGTGTGCTTATAAACAGGAAGTAAAAGTCAGCAGAGAAAGAGACTGAAAATACAAGACAGAAAGAAAAAAAGATTGTCAGGCTTCTGACATACCAAACTATAAAAATAAGCATTTTTTAAACTGCTAAGTTTACAGTAATTGTTACACAGTAATAGAAAACTAATACTAGTAACCACAGGTCACAGGTGACTATTTAATTTAAAAACAAAGTCTGCTGCTCAAAAAGGTTAAAAGGACATATAAAATGTCTGACCACAACAAAAAGAAATATGAAAAAAAAACAAAACCCACAAACACACACACACACACACACACACACACACACACACACACAGTGAAAGATATCTGGAAAATCCCCAAATATGTGAAAAATAAACAACGTATTTCTAAATAGCCTAGAGGTCAAAGAGGAGTCACACAGAAATGAGTAAAATAAAAACAAAACTTTATGAACTTAGAAAACATGATAAAAATATTTACCATACCAATGATATTCAACACTCAAATCAAACATTAGAGAAAGCTCCTCTGAAGTCTGGGAAAATGAAAGGATTCTTACAATAATCGCTATGACTTTTTAATCACTTCTCTAGATGATCTAGTTACTGCAGCTAAAAAAATGAAATACAGCTGATGGTAAGGAAGAAAATAGCATTATTTACTGATAAAACAGAAAACCCAAGAGAAATAATTGACAATCTACTTTATCTAATAAGAGTTCAATAAGGTAGCTGCCTACCAAAAACATACAATTATCAATTTTCACTTATACCTAAAATAATTAGAAAACATAATGGAAAAAAAGTATTTTTTGTAACAGCAAAAATTTTTTTAAATGCCTAGAAATAAATTTAATACAAGGTATTCAAAACATAAAGAGAATTAAAGTTTCAGGTATGATTACAAAAAAAAAGGCTTACAAAATGAAGAAACACACTATGTTTCTGAGAATCAATATTTTGAAGATATCAATTCACTTATTGTAAAATTTCTAAATTTTATATAATTTCAAACCATAAAAAATACTTTTTAAAAATGTGACATGACTCCAATCTTCATTTGAGAGAAAAAATATTCTAAATTAAACAATAAAATTCTTAATAAGGATTATATAATGAAAGACATTGAGTGCTTAAACACTCCCTGATTTATATATATATAAAAGACTACATAAAAAAGGGGCATATTTCAAAATCTTTTAAAGGATAATATAGTTTTTAAATATGCAATGCTGATTTCACACATGAGGTGAAAAATTAAGGTACATTTTAAGTAGAACCACTGTATTCCAAAATAAGTCCAATGATTACATGTAAGTAATAAAATCATGTAAATAATGAGAAAAATATGAATATTTAGCTAATCTTGAGACTGGAACAGCTGAAAACGATAGTGAATTTGGTAGGAGATGCATTAATAGAAACGAAGTCCTAGGAGGTGACAGGGTGCAAATTCCAGAAGCAATGTTGTGAAACTAAGAGAATAAATTGTAGTGGGTTGAAATTGGAAGCTCAGAAGGAGAGAAGACAAAGAATGGGTCTGAAGCAAGATTTAAGGTCTAAAAATTTTCAAAAACTAACAAAACACATTAATCTACACATTCGAGTGCTATAAACCACAAGCAAGATAAATACAGAGGAACCACACCTATACACATCACTGTTAAACTGTCAAAATCAGACACAAGACAAAAATTATAAAAGTACCAGAAAAATATATTTATAATAAAAAGATATTACTGTCAAATGAGCAATTACACCTACAAGTGATAGCTCAACAGCAACAAAGCGCTCAAGGAAATCAACAGCCAAGATAGAATTCTTTGCTTCTAAAACACTCAACAAAAGTGTTTTTCAAGAATAAAAAGAAATATTTTTTAATAAACAATACTTGAAATTGTCACAACAGACCTGCTCTAATTGAAAACTAAAGACTTTTCTCCAAGTAAAATAAAATTATCCCAGACAGGAAACTAGAGCTATAAGACAAAATGACAGCCAAAAAAAGTGATTATGAGGATAAATCTAAATGAGTAGCAACTGTATGAAAAATAACAAAGCATATGGAATACAAAAATCATAATTAAGAGCATGTAAATGGATAAGACCATAAAAGAGGGAAGAACAAATGCTATGATGAAGATCTGAGAACTTGCAGTTAGTACACTGTACAACAGCAACCTCTGAGAGCATCACTGTACCTCATTAAAAGTGTATCAAGAGAAGATCCGAGTGGTTCTTGGGGCACTAAGTGAAATATAAGTATGACTAATCAATTTAGATTCAACAGCCTTGTTAATATTCCTAGTGGAGGAATATACTGAAAACTCATCAGAACACAGCAGCTATTTTAAATAAGAACCTCAGTCCTGAAAAGAAAAACAAGAATAGAATATAACTGAAATTTGAAATCAACTCTCACCAAAGACCATTTTAAAGGTTTAAAAATGCAAGATACAACATTAAACATTTATAATATAATAGGCAACAAAATACATTCAGAAACAAAAACAATTATGGGGTAGGGAAGGGAATCTGAGCTCACCTTTAACAGGCTAAGATTAGCTAAAGTCAGTAAACAAAAAGAAAATGTAGTAGGATAAAGACAAACTAAAATTTACACCTTACAAAACCTTTATTAAAATAAAAAATTAATAAAGTTTCAAAAAAATTTTAAAACATTATGGAATTAGAGTATAAAAATGGCATAGGAGATCTCCACCTGTCATCTAAAATTCTGTATTTTTAAATTTACCATGTGCTGGTGGTATTATTCTCATATAAATAAACGTGTAATTAAAAAATGGACAGAGGACCTGAAAAAAACACCACTCAAGAAGACATACAAATGGCCAACAGACATATGAAAAGATACTCAACTTCACTAGCTATTAGGGAAATGCAAATCAAAACCACCATGAGACACCACCTCACACCTGTGAGAATGGCTCTTATCAACAAAACAAGTAATAACAAGTGTTGGAGAGGTTGTGGAGGAAAAGAAAACCTCATATACTGCTGGTAAGTATGTAAACTGGTACAGTCACTATGGAAAATCATTTGGAGGCTCCTCAAAAAATTAAGAATAGAATCACCATATGTAAACTGGTACAGTCACTATGGAAAATCATTTGGAGGCCCCTCAAAAAATTAAGAATAGAATCACCATATGACCCTCTTATGGGTATCTACCCCCCAAATTTGAGGGCATTTGTATCTGTAAAGACATATGCACCCTGATGTTCACTGCAGCATAATTCATAGCGGCCAAGACATGGAAACAACTGAAGAGTCCCTCCATAGACGACTGGACAAAGAAGATGTGGTACCCATATACAATGGAATATTACTCAGCCACAAGAAGAGATGAAATACTGCCATCTGTGACAACATGGATAAATCTTGAGATAATCATGCTAAGCAAAATAAGTCAGATGGAAGGGGTTGATAACCATATGATTTCACTTATATGTAAGATATAAAACTGAAAGCAACAAACAAACAAGACAAACAAAAACTCATAGGCACAGACAACAGTTCAGTGGTTACCAGAGGGAACATGGGAGGAGGAGGGAAATAAAGGTAAAGGGGGTCAAATATACGGCGACAGAAGGAGATCTGACTTTGGGTGATAACACACAATGCAATATATGGATGATGTATTATTAAATTGTACATTGGAAACCTATAAAATTTTATTCACCAATGTCACCCTAATAAATTGAAGAAGAAAAAAAAAAGCAAAACAATAGCTACAAGATATTTGCAACTTAACTGGAAATATACAATGGGAATTATGAATCCAGTCTTTCTAAAGTATGTACATTCTGGCACAGAACTTTTTTTTTAATTTAGGGAGAAAATAAAAGTAAATGTGTGAAAAAAATGCTCAACAAAAAAGCAGATCACTTAGCAAAATAAGAAACTAACAAAATAACTCTTATTTAACAATAATTGAAAATAACAGATCAAAATCTAGCAGATATAAACAAAATAGTACTCAATTTGTGTAATTAAAGTCAAATTAATACTCCAGAATTTTTATAGGTGAAAGAAAATTTGCTAAGTAGTCAATATATGATTTCAGAGAAATAGACTACAGAAATATAGAAAAATAAAATCCAAACAAAAATAAAATCAGATATAAATCAAATTGAAAATTTCAAAAAGTAAAATAGATAAAACTTGTCTTTGAAAAGTTTAATTGCAACAGTACTAGAACAAAATGGCTAAACCAGTATTTCAGCATTCTTTTCTATAATACTAAATACTACATAGCCAGGATTAACACTTATATTTAAACTTCAGTGAAACTAAATTTTTAATACTCTTCTAACAATTTAAAATGTAAACATTTTATTTGATGTTTTGTAAAATAAGTTTATAAAATAGTTAATATAATTCTGATGTATTCTATGTATTAGAATATTAAAAAAAAACATTATTTAAAATAAACTGAACACTATTAAAATAAAGAACATTAAACTGGGGTTCTAGATTAAACACAGCAAAATGAAAGCCATCCCTAGATCTCTCCCCTTGAAAGAACAAAAACATAACATCTAAAACTCAACAAAAAACACCCAAACTGCACACCAGCACATCTGAGCATGGGATCTGTGCATAAGAGCTACCACAGGTCAGAATCCGGGACTGGGAGAAATAAAGAAGCTTCCTCCTGCAGCCACCACAGCTACCTGTGGGAGAGGGGGAGGGGAGAAGATGCAGTGACTTCTCTAACAGCCCTGCCTTGGACAGTTGTGAGCTCCACGCAGCTGGCAGCAGTGCCCAGTCATCAGGGCAGAAGACTGAGAAATGGAGATGGCAGAGAAACACCAGTTGATTTTTAATGGCCGAGCGGGCAAAACCGAGGCTGAGCTGCAGATCCCATCTCCTCAATCTACAGAGCCCCACCCCCCATATCCTCCAAGATGGAATGCCACAGAGTCCCAGGAGAATCTGAGAAAACGCTATTGAAACTGGCCCTAACACTGACAGGAACTGAGACTGAGGGTAGTGGGTGTGATTAAACATCTGTAAGAAAAAAAAAAAAAGACATTATTAAGAATTTATATAAAGCAGAGATCCAAGAGCTTAGATGCCACCTACTGGAAACCAAAATAAAAACACCTTCTTTGCAAAAGGCTAGAGACCATTACATAATAAATTTTCTTTCTGAGGAGGGGAGAAGGGAAGCAGAATACACTTCCATTAATGCCCAGGCAGAGAAACAGTCCCTTAAACACCAGGAACAACCAAGGTGACAAGGCAGCTCAGAAAGAAAGAGAAAAATCTCCAGAAAATAAGCTTACAAACATAGAAATATACGACTTAAATGACAGAGAATTCAGGATGGTACTTCTGAAAAAAGTCAATGAGATCCAAAATGATTCATATCAACAATTTCAAATATTGAAAAAACACCTAGATGAGCAGAATGAGTTCTATAGCAAGGAGAT
>NW_006434369.1:9314213-9316309 GCF_000325575.1 Pteropus alecto
ATTAACATATATAAGAACAAATTGAAACAAAAATGACTGAAAAGGGGAGGATTCAAAGATCCAAATTCACAAAGGGGAATGGAGATAAGACATGCGCAGAAGAAAAGGGACGACTGTATATATATAATTATCCTCTTCATATTTGTAATGGTAACCACATGCCAAAGCTTCAGAATTGAAGTATATAATAAAAAACAAGAAGGACCAGAGCGAAAACCCACAAAAGCCAACCAAAATAAAGAAAACAGAAACACAAGGACAAAGAAGCAATGGAAACACTGAGCTACCAGAAAGCAAAAAAGATAAAATGGCTATAAGAAGACCTCATATTTCAATAATCACCCTAAATGTAAATGGACTGAACTCACCAATAAAAAGGCACAGAGCTGTAGAATGGATCAAAAAACAAAACCCAGTCACATGCTGTCTCCAGGAGACATATCTCAGTTCCAAAGACAAATATAAACTCAAAGTGAAAGGGTGGAAAATGATATTTTAAGCAAATGGCATTCACAGAAAAGCAGGAATAGTGGTACTAATATCGAACGACACAGACTTCAAAATAAAAAATGTAAAGAAAGATACTGAGGGACACTTCATAATGTTAAAGGGAATCATGCACCAAAAAGACCTAACACTTATTAATATCTACTCTCCCCATTAGGGAGCTCTGAAATATACAAAGCAATTACTAACAGAACTAAAGGGAAAAACAGACCAAAACACTATCATAGTAAGAGACCTAAATAATCCACTGTCAGATATGGAGAGATCATCCAAACAGAAAATCAATAAGGAAATAACATCCTTAAATGATACATTAGGCCAACTGGACATAATTGACATTCATCCCAAAACAGCTGCTTATACATTCTTCTCTAGTGCACATAAAACATTCTCAAAGATTGACCAGATACTGGGACACAAAGATAGCCTCAACATATATAAGAGGGTTGAAATCATACCAAACATACTCTCTGATCATAATGCTTTGAAATTAGAGATCAACTGCAAAAAGAAAGCAGAAAGAACCACAAATACATGGAGATTAAACAACATACTACTGAAGAATAACTGGATCAGAGAAGAAATAAAAAGAGAGATTAAAAAATACATAAAAATGAATGATAATGATAGTGCAACATATCAAAATTTTTGGGACACAGCAAAAGCGGTCATAAGAGGAAAGTTTGTATCATTACAGGCCTACCTCCAAAATCAAGAATGACCCCAAATAAACAACCTAATACTGCTTCATCTTAAAAAACCAGAAAAGGAAGAATAAATGAAGCCTAAAGTCAGCAGAAGAAATAATCAAAATTAAGAGCAGAAATGAAATTGAAAACAAAACAAAAAAACAATAGAAAAAATAAATGCAACAAAGAGCTGGTTCTTTGAAAGGTTAATAAAATTGACAACCCCCTGGCTAGTCTCACTAAAGAAAAAAAAGGACACAAATAAACAAAATCAGGAATGAAAGAGGGGAAATTATGACAGACACTGCAGAAATACAAAGGATCGTACAAGAATACCATGAAAGAGTATATAATACCAAATTTAATGACTTAGAAGAAATGGACCAGTACTTAGAAAAATACAACCTTTCTAAACTGAATCAAGAAGAACTGGAAAATCTAAATAAACCAATCAGCAGTACGGAAATTGAAACAATCATCAAAAATCTACCAAAAAGTAAAAGCCCAGGACCAGATGGCTTCCCCAGTGAATTCCACCATTCAAAGAAAATTTAATACGTATTCTCCTCAAAATCTTCCAAAAAACTGAAGAGGAGGCGATACTTCCCAATTCATTTTATGAGGCCAATATCATTCTGATACCAAAACCTGGTAAAGATAACACCAAAAAAGAAAACTACAGACCAATATCTCTCATGAACACAGATTTAAAAATCCGAAATAAGATACTAGGGAACCGAATACAGCAACATATTAAAAAGATTATACACCACGATCAAGTGGGCTTCATCCCAGGGGTACAGGGATGGTTCGACATATGCAAATCAACTAATGTGATACACCACATAAACAAATTAAAAAATAAGAATCATATGATCATATCAATAGATGCAGAAAAAG
>NW_006434369.1:9317937-9323101 GCF_000325575.1 Pteropus alecto
TGATCTACCGTACAATCCAGCAATCCCTCTACTGGGGATTTACCCCAAAGACTTGAAAACTCATGTCTGAAAAGATATTTGCACACGGATGTTCATAGCAACATTATGCATGGTGACCAGGACATGGAAGCAACCAAAATGTCCTACGATAAGATGACTAGCTAATGAGGCTGTGGTACATATATACAACGGAATATTACTCAGCCCTAAGAAATGAAATACTGCCATTTGCGACAACATGGATGGACCTTGAAATAATTATACTAAGCGAAATAAGCCAGACAGAAATTTAAAAAAATCATATGATATCACTTATACGTGGGATATAAACCTAAAAGCGACAAATGAACAGAACAAACAAAAAGAGATTCATGGAGAGGGAAGGGGCAAGGGGGAAAAAGTAAAAAATAAAATGTTAAAAATAAAAATAAAAAAATTTTTTAAGAATATTAAATTAACATAAAAAATAATAATACTTAATCTCTTTTAGAAGTATAGTCTTAAGAAATGACAAGGTAATGACACTGGGTCACAAATATATTTTTCTGTTAAAAATTTCAGTTGCTAAAATGCTCTAATTTTATCTTATTCAAAAAATCAGACAAGAGAGCTGTTCCAAATATATTTTTCTGACTAGATCTTCAAATAATCTCTTTCTCTCTTGTTTACTTAAGGAAATGCTTCTGAACAACTTTTTGCTCTTTTGGAGAAATAATATTCTTTAAAAAACTTTTACAGCAAGCTGTATTTTCGTTTCAAATAAAGCATTTCTAGTGGTCTTTATGTTTTCTCATGTATAGAGAATCAAATGTAGAACTCCTTTTATCAATTTCATAGGAATGTTCATAGTCTACTTGTTTTGAAAGTTTTCGAATCATTGGTACATAAAAGTTTTGTACATAAAAGATTCTTCCTTTTTTGGGAGATTATATAAACCAGAAATACATTTTCATATAAGTAATAGTCTCGTTACTGATTTCTGATTTCATTCCATTGTGATCAGAGAACAAACTTTGTAATGTTTCAGTCCTCTAAAGTTATTGATAAATTGTTTCTATGGACTAGGTTATGGCCTATCATGGAAAATGTTCCAGGTACACTGGAGAAGAATGTGTATTCTGTTGTTGGATGGAATGTTCTTTAAATGTCTGGTAGGTCTAGCTGACTTAATTTTGTTCAAGTCTTTTATTTCCTTGTTGACCTTTTTCTGCCTAGTTGTTCCATCCACTACTGAAAGTAGGGTAATGAAATCCCCAACTGTACCATTAAATTGTCAATTTCTACCTTCATTTCTATCAGTTGTGTTGCTAGATGAATATATGCTTATAACTGTCATATCTTCCTGATGGATTGACTCATACCATTAGAAAATGCCCTGTTCATCTCTAGTAACGGTTTTTATTTTAAAGTCCTTTTTTTCTGATATTAGGATAGCTACTCTAGCTTTCTTATGCTTGTTATTTGCAGGATATACCTCTTTCATTCCTTTCACTTTCATCTAGTTGTGTGTCTCAGTGTAGACAGCATATCCAGTCTGACAATTTCTGACTTTTGATTGAACTGTTTAATTCATTCACATGTAACATTATTGATATAGTTGAATTCATCTGTCATTTTTCTTCTTGTTTTCAATATACCTTGTGTCTTTCTGTTCCTATACTTTTCCTTTAGCTGTTTATTTTACATGAAGTGAATATTTTCTAATGTAACATTTTAATTTCTTTAACAATTTTTTCACTTTTTCTTTGAGCTACTTTCTTTGTAGTACTCTAGGGCTTACCTTACATTTTAACTTATCAGAGTCTATTTCAGATATACTAACTTAATTCCAGTGAGACATGGAAACATTACACCTATATAGCTGTATTCTCTTTTCCTTTTTTTTTTCCCCGTGTGGTACTGTTATACACACACCTATAAATATTACACTCCAACACTACATTTTTGTAATTATTACTTTACAAAACTTATGTCTAGTAAAGATGCTAGTAAAAGAAGAAGAACAAGTACACATTTAGGGCATTTGTTAAGTTAACCTTCTTAGCTGCCATTTATATAAGCACTTTTGCCCAACTTCTAAGGAGCACCTCACAGAAAGTGATAAGAATCACCTTATATTTCAAGACAGGTCCTGTTTGGCTATACTCTGGCCAGGTTCCCAAAGAAAGTAATAAAAAAAGTGACAACAACTGAGATGGGGTATTATGAAGTAGTACACTTTCTATTTTTATAACTTGTTCTAATGTCTTATAATGTGGTCTGTACAAAACTATTAAATTGGAGAAGCAAAAGATAAAAATCTGATATTGCTAACAAGGTAGCTGATACTGATAATTAAATTAAATATTCCAATGTATTTTTGCAGTTTTAAGATCACCTAGTAGAAGGCTGATTCAGACTTCAATTCGAACATTACATTACAGAGTAACAGTCATATTTCTCTGCCCTGATGGTCTTTCAAATTTATATCCTTTTGTTTCACTTTTATGAGAAAGATTCCAAAAACCCTGGTGATTTTTTCTATGTTTAGATAAAAAAATTTTTGAAGTATTCAGTTGTAGTAACTGTCCATAGTCTCTATTAAAAAATGAAGCTTTTATTTTTGTTAGAGGGACATACATAAATTATTTGTATACATCACTGCAGATACATACAATTGAATTATGTGGATAATTTAATATAATGAAACAATTTACTTCAAATATGTAATCTATGTTATAGCAGGAGAAATAGAGATGTTTAAACACTCTTCAAAAATAAAAGCAATAGTACATATTGTTGAAAAATCCTGCCTGCTATGTAAAGGAATCCATACTTCTCCCCTTACCCTCCCCCTCCATCTACCCATCTACCCATCTTCATTTATTCAATAAATGTTTTCCAAATGCCTACTGTATGCATTAGGGACTATGTGAGGGGCTAGGATAGAATAGTGGACAAAGCTGAACTGGAAGAATCATGAGGACACCTGTGTGGCAGGGGTGAGAGGGTGAGGGGAGGAGCTTAGTGAGATGAGCTCTCACAGGCCATGCTATGGAGCTTTGTCTTCATGCTAAGAGCCACAGAAAGCCATTAAAGAATTTTGTTAAACAGTTTCTAAATGTCTAACTGCACGCTAGGCAGTGGGTCTCCAGAAATAAACACACCAGTAGCAACACCCCTGGTCACAACTCCTGTGCAGTGTGCTATACTCTCAATACAATCTGTTACACAGTCTGGTCAAATCTATTTCTCCACTAACTAAACATCAGACTATATATAAATGTTACTAGGAACATTTAATCTTATTTAAGTGTTCTTTAGTCCTCTTCCTGCCTTTCCTCACTCATCCACAGAATCTCATTTGCTGCTTCAAAGCTTTTCTTGAATGAAATAGTTAATATTATATCTATCCCATGCTTGGTGGTCAAGGCAAAATTCTGTTATCCTACAAAATTTGATATTCTTCTTATATACAGCATAGTCCTAAAAAATACACTCTGAATAGTGAAACAGTAACAAAAGAATACCATATTTTGGCAAAATCGTACTGTTATTTCTATAACTGTTTGCTTTTTAATTTTTTAAAATTTATTTCCTAGAATTTTTCCCAGTTACTTATCTTCAGTTTATTCTGCCTTCCCTTGCTTTTATTTTCTATTCTTTCTTCTCTAGGATTATATTCCTCAGTGTCATGTGACATGTATATTGCCTTCTCTAATCTGAGGAAATTTAAAAAAAAAAAGAACAAGTCTCTATGTGGACAATAAATATCTGAGCTTGTCTCTTTTTCCTTTCTTCTGCCTACACAAAGATTACAGTAGCAAAGCTGGAGAACAGCCTAAATAAATCAACAACAACACACCTTATTAATTCACCCCACAATATTATTTATATAGCATATACTGAGGTATATCCATGAGGTCAATTATCTAAGAAGCAAAGAGAATAAGTTGAACATAACTGAGGTTTTTTTCCTGATCATTCGTCTATGAATCTCCAAGTGAACCAACAGAATAAGATCCATTCCTTTGTTTTTCACAGTCCTCAGGGACACTGTCCTCGAAAGCAGCTCAAATTCATCATTATCTGAAAACTACTTCATCTCTCGTCAATAAATGAAGCACTGGACAGAAATACATTCTTTACAGAATCTCAAAAAATGCTTTGAACATTTTAATATCGCTGAAATCATGACGCACCTTCCAATCAATTATAAGAGCACTGTGTCATGACTTAAATAGCAGTGACTTTTTCCCTTTTTAAATGGTGCATAAAATCATTGTGCATCTTCCAATCAAAAGCATTCTGAAGTCAACAGAATATGCTATAAAAGTACAAAAGGATGCAAGCCTTTCTATGAATCCTATAAAAAAATCTTGTTAGCTATTTCTCTGATTGAATAAATGATTACTCAATAGATAGTAATTAAAACACTGTTAGGAAACATGAGAATTTTTGCGTCTCATATGTTATAGGAAGCAAAGTTTTAGTTTTTATATCTAATCACCATGAGGACAGAATATTTAAAAACATTTATTTTACATTAATGCACTAAATATGCTTTATTTATCATTATGCAAATAAAGCCGGCATGGTCTATCTGAAAGGCAATGATCTCTTGGGAATTGGTGTTTTTAAATCTCAAAATAGTGACAGGATTGAAATATGATGCCTTTAACTCAGATACATGGCATAAATAATTAAAACAATATTAATTTTCCTGTAACTCAAGCAATTAGCATTTTGTTACACTAAAAGAATGTTTCATGTGACCTGAGTGTTTAAATTTGAAGTTCCAAGTAATATTAAAAGAAGGAGATGACTTCCTTTTTTAAAATATAGAAAATCTGTTGCTTTTTTCCCCAAGGGAAATTTCTTAGGCACTGCTGCCGGTCTGCAGAAAACCTCATGAATTTTGATTCCACCAATTCAGATTTTATGATAATTTGAGCAAGAGTTGAGTTAAGGCTGATGAGTTCCTTTAGGGTTTAGACTTTTTCTTTGCTATCTACTTGCCAGAGCTAAAAAAGAATGGCTGATGCATAATAAAAATTTATTGAATAAAAGAATGAACTAACAACTTCACACACACACACACACACACACACACACACACACACACACACACACACACAACGGTGATATTTTGGAATCTCTGGGAACATTTTGGTTGTCACAACTG
>NW_006434369.1:9323163-9327280 GCF_000325575.1 Pteropus alecto
CACACACACACACACACACACACACACACACACACACACACACACACACACACACAAATTGATGGATTTCCTAGGGCATTTAATATTAAGAAAGTAAAATTTATAAATACTTTATATTTAAAATAAACAGCCACTAAACATGTTCATCTTAATACATTCTTTTCCAGTAATTAATTTATAAACCCATGAACAACTTAACTAGTTATAGTAGTCCATTAAAAATATTCTACAGTAAGACATCTCACTAAAGTATTACACTAGCCTTTCCACTGGCCCTATCAATGTGAGGTTTTAATTTTGTAAATTGTTAATGTCCTCCAACTTTATAACATTTTAACTAAGCCAACCAGGTTTTGTTTTGTTGCACATACTTTCTCTCGGACTGTTTTAAAACATCTTAACTAATCTTATATTAACATTATTCATTTTAATTGAATAAAAATAAGTCCAATTTTTCCATTATCCCACCTTAATTTTAGTCTTATTTAGGAAATACTTCATCACCCTTAATTAAAAAAATGTTCTTGTATTTCCTTAAGTACATTTAGCAGAATTCTTAAAGAATAGAATGTTATTGGCATTAAAGTATAACCTTTATTAACATAAAATATTATTCCAAATCGGCCTTCATTTTTTAACTATAATGTGTGACATCTGAAAGAAAATGGGAGTATGTTTCACTCCTTGCAGACTTAACTCATATTATAAGGACCTTAAAATGTTTAAAAAGGGTGAGCAAACTCTAGCCTTCTTAATTACACACTAATTGGAGTTCATCATCTAGTTTTCTGCTACCCATTAGTCTATCACTTGCACTTCTGAATTACTCAGTCTAGTTTTACATAGGTATCTAACTTCCCTCAAGCTTCCCCCATTAACTGGAGAATAATTTCAGGGCATAAATTATGCCTATGTTAACAAAAAATGTTATTTGTCAACTGACTGACGCCTTGGAGCAAATCTGAGTATCACTGAGTTACTTCAGCAGTACAGATTTCTTACTGTTTCTTAAGCCATATAAGCTGCTGATATTTAGGACCACATACTCTCAAATACATGGTAAAACAGCTGATTAACAAAAATTATGTTTTAAATAAAAACTTTCTGGTGACTGGAATATATGATATCAGAGTGATACTACTGCTGCTGAAAAGAAACTAACAGTATTATGGTAACAATTTCAGAATTTTGCTGTTTAAAACAGAACAATGTGAAAAATCCCAATGCAAGCTGACCTAAAATCTCCATCTTCTTCTAAACCCATTGTCTGAATCCTATTTTTTCCTGAATCATGACAACATTTTTAAAGGAGGTGATTACTACCATAATCTCGTTACTCTATGTGTAATTTAGAAAAGGACTAACTACTGCAGATTAAACTATCACCAGAACACAGCTCTCATCCAGTTATGATGCAGAACAGTATTACAACAGCACAGTCCAAGACCTGCCACTTTCTGTTTGCACACTCTGGGGTAAGGTTATTTAACATCTTTTCCACTTCAGCTTTTACATCTTTGTACAATACGAATTCAGCTAAAAATTGCTGAATTCTAAATTTCTAACAAAATCTAGAAGCATTTTCATAGAAAAGTCTCTCAAAATTTTTTTAAAGTATTCTAAAGCAGAAAATTAATTTAGAAACAGACTGTTTTTAAAAACAATTAACATAACAATGTAATTAAGTCAAAAAAAAATCACTAATAAAAACAAAATTTTCAATCTTGTGGGAAAAAAAATTCTATGAAGGGGGTTAAAGAGGAAACCAGCACAGAAATTAATTGAAGTAGCAAATATAAAATGGTGTATAACACAACTAAAGCAATATTTCAAAGGAAATTAACAGCTTTAAGTGATTCCAGTAGAAAAGAATAAAGGCTTTTAAAAATAAGCCCAGCTTCCAACTTAAGAAATTTGATAACCAAATAAATCTCAAAAAAATGGGAAAAAGATAAAGAGCAAAATTTTATAAAACTGAAAAGAATGATACAAGAAAGTATCAAGAAAATCAGAAGTGAGTATAATAAACAAGGAGTGAAATAGGTAAGCCTCTCGAAGACTAATCAAGAAAGAGAGAAAAGACACAAACGAACAATATTAATGATAAAAAAAAAAGAGAGAGACACAACTATAGATCCAGCAGTAATAAAAGAGCGAGAATACCGTGACTTTTGTCCATAAATATGAATATTTAATAAAATGGACAAATTATAAAAAATACAACTTACTATCTGGTTGAAGACAAAAAAGGTTGATTAATCCCATATCATTAAATATATCAATTTGGTACTTAAAAAAGGACCCTTAACCCCTCTCAAAGTCAAAATATATTCTAAGACTTGCCTATAAAACTATCGTTTCAATATTAAATAAACACCTCCATGGGAAGCAGGAATATACAGTTCTCAGATCATTCTACTGAGCTAGTATAATCTTAAACCAAATCAGGTAAGGAAAATTATAAGAAAATAAAATTATACATCTCTTGAACACGAATACAGAATTTGACAAACATTAACAAATCAAATCTAAGCGTTTATAAAGATTAAATATCGAGACCAAACTGGTTTTATTAAAAAAATGCAAATGAGGTTTAAACATTAGAATAAGAGAATAAAGACCACAAGATCATTTCTACATATGAAGAAAAAGCATCTGATTTAAAAAAGAGCCCCTTAAGTTTTTTTTTAAATCTTAACAAATCAAAAATAGAAGATAACCTCCTTAAACAAAAAAAACTGACTCCACCCTCCTATAAAAAGACATCAAACACTTTATAATGAAATATTAGAAGAAATCTCTTTAAAATCAAGAACGAGTCTAGGATGCCAACACTATTATTCTCGGCATCTTACTGTAGTCAACAGAGTAAAATAAGGAAATAATAAAAGAAACAATTATTTAAAAAGAAAGAAACAAAGCTTTCATTACTCCCAGCTGAAATTACTGTTGTTAGAATGAATGAATTCATCCAGATGGCTGGATATAAGATAAATATACAAAAATATATTGCATTTCTATTTATCAACAAGTACCAGAAAACATCTTCTTCCTCTCCCTCCTTCCCTCCCTCCCTCCCGCCATCCCTCTTCCTCTCTCTCTCTCACACACACACCCACAAAATCAGCAAATATGCCCCAAGAAAAAAATCCAATAAAATAAGTACAAGGTCTATATGGAAAAAATTATAAAACATTAAAGAAAACACAAGTTATCAAAAATATATTATCTTTATGTGTAGGAAAGCTGAAAATTGTGACTATAGTTAAATTTGCCCCTATGTCAATGCAATCTCAAAGATACACGTTTTTAAAAAAGCTAATTCTAAAATTTAAATGGATGAGCAAAAAAGTAGAAATAGTCAAAACACTCAGGTAAAAAGAATAATTTTAGGAATTTGCCTTACAGTATATCAAGACCACAAAGTGATAGTAATTAACAAACTGTGATATTGACCCATGGACAAACAGAACAGAATAGAGAGCTAAGAAACAAACCCATAAATATAAAGAAAATTAATATAAAAGAGATAGAAAAGGGAGCATCCACTCGATAAATGTTTCAGAGACAAATGGTTATTCATGTGGGGGTGAAAAAAAGAAATGGGAACCCTAATTCACACCATATTTTTAAAAACTCAACTCCCGGTGGATTTTTAATCTGAAAATAAAAGATTTTTAGAAGAAAACAGAAAAAAAATATGTAAGATCTTGTGGTAAGAAAAATTTTAAGACAGAAAAAAATTCCAACTAAAAATATTAATCATAAAAAGATTAATATGTTGATATTAAAATCAAGAATTTCTGTTTACTAATAGGTACTTTAAATAAAGAAAAAAATCAAGCCCAAAACTAGAACACATGAAATCGATAAAGCATTACCTAAAATATACTAAGAAAATGGCAAAAGATTTTAAAAATGCATAAAAGATACCAGCAAGATTTCAAGCAGATAGAATAAAAATAAAGACATGTTTGACATCATTAGAATTCGGGGACAATTAAATCAAGGTAGAACAAAATAGCATTTTATACCCATTCAACTAGAAAAAATTAAAAGACAGACAATACCACGTAATGGATAACACAAAGTGAATCCTTAGATTCTGATAGCAGGA
>NW_006434369.1:9327332-9391025 GCF_000325575.1 Pteropus alecto
TAAAGTTCAAGTAAAAAATTTTTGGAAAACAATTTAGCATCATCTTATGTACTGAACATCTACATTCCCTATATAATCCACACATGTGCACCAGGATAAGAGAATATTCATAGCTGCACTGTGACAGCAAAAAGATAGCTATAACTCAAATCCATCAACGAGAGGAGGAACAAATCATTTCTCTCAATGAAATATTATTATAGCAATTAAAAAAATAGCTACATGCAACAACATATATGAATCTTAGAGGTGATGTTGAGTGAAAAAGCTGTTATAACTGTATAACCTATTTTTACTTTTAAAGTTAAAATTCAACCAAAACTAAAAAGTATATTTTTTAAGAATACATAATTAAGAAGCGCTAAAATGATGAACATGAAGTTGAGGACAGAGCAAATAGAGGAACGCAATAAAGACTAGCATGCAGGTTGATGCAACAGTGTTAGCAACGTGCCAGTCCTTAAAAGGGGTATTAAAATCAAAGATTACCATGTTATTCTTAGGCTTTATAATTTAATACTTTATACATATTAATTCATGTCAAATATTGTATGATAAAAATTTAAAACAAAGTATTAAAATTAAAGTTTATTCAAGAGATAGCACATAGAAGCTCTCCTAATAAATTGATCTATTTATTTCAGTTTATTTTATACAGATTCCATCACTATATCTGTGACAATCACTATTTTATTTAAATCCTGCTCAATAATTTCAGAAATAGTGTCAAGCACAATGGATGTTAAGAACAAGTAAATAGCACAGTAAAGAAGAATATAATGATGTTATATGGAGAACTGTATGCATGTTGCATGCTGTACTTCCCCCCAAGTTAATGAAAATAAAAATAAAGTCATCTGATTTCCATTCACAAGCAAAGAGAAAGAATAAAATACATTAACATAATTTAGTGCACTTTTATATTCTATTGGGGTATAATGGACAAAAGTCAGTTTCTATGACACAATAGTATACAAACAGATTAATCTTTCCTTAAAATATCATAAAACAAGAAAGATATCTTTTTAAATTTATCAATGAACAAGGTTTTGTGTATGTGTGTGTTTAAGAACCATTATGTTAAATATTTCTGAAGATAAACTAGTTGCTTATCCTAATGTTTAAAAATGGAGAGGGTAGAAAGCTTAAATAAGTTAAGGACTACAAGTAGCTATAATGGAGACAAAGCCTAAGAACTGTGAGCATTATAGAAGAAATCCAGATGTAGAAAAAAAAAGTCAGGCTTGCAGAGGGAAATTAAACAAAAGCTTATTGAAAAAACAGTTAAAAAGTGATCTATCCTAGATGACTCATTTTAATCAATAAAAACAATAAATAACTCTAAATTTTAAAGTATATTCTTCAAAGGGAGAAATGAAATCCCTTTAATAAAATAGATAGCTCAGCAAGCAAAGATTTGAGAATTTACAACACCTTTATTACTCAGATTTTTTCTCATGTTGTTAAAGACAAACTGATATTACTCTATTATATTTGAGAGGAAAACTATTTTATTTTTAATTTTCCCAGAATGTTTATTTAAAAGTGAAAGCCAAGTAGTAATTTTAGGCAGTGAATTGCACAGAACAATGCTCATTTGGTATTCATCCTAGGTCTTAAATAAGTGCAGCTTGCCAAATGGAGCCCACTAGATTATTCTAAACCTCATTATCCACTTTCTTTTTCTAGAACTTTTGTTCGGATTCCTCCTTCCTATTAGGCACTTAGTTCACTGTTCTTAAAACTCTGCCACATAGATAAGAAAGAAGGAAAATGAAGACAAGCACATATTTATTTTGCTATTTGAAGTAGCTCTAAATCACTACTAGATGTGAAATAGGCTAAGAAAAATGAAGTTTTTAATCCTAAAGTCTCTTATAGCCTCAGTGTCTTAAATACTTTATGCTTACAGCAATGTGGGGAAGGGATCTTCAGTGAACCTTTCCAAGAGATAGCATGGGTATGGTGACTTCTCTGCTCTTGCTAGACTTGCTTTTCTGCAAGAATGTAATGAAAGGGTCATATTTAATATGAACCTTCCAGAGACTGCATGGAGGAAGGGAGCAAGAGGAGACAAAAAAAAAGGAGGAGGACACTTCTTTAAGGTTGTTGTATTCCACAGCCCAACTATTCAGACCAACTCCGAACAATCTTGGAAGTTTCACAGGTTGGTTCAAGGGATGGAGAACCTGGACAGTTAGAAAAAATGTCCACTAAAGATACCTACTGAGAAATCTAACTAGATTGAAAATATATGTATTTTTAAAAAGATTCTCAATTGTAATCCCACATGGCTAATTCACTTTGTGAAAATATTCCACTGTAATCAGAAGATATAACAAGGACAAAGAAATAATAAATCATGAAATATGCCACAGAGAACTTCATATCCTTTTAATCAATTTTACTCATTGACACAGTGTGTTAGGACACCATCCACCTCACTGTCTTCCCCTCCCCACAGACTGTTCTACATCGAATGTATTTTTTCATATCACATGGAAAAAGAATCATTATGCCTTCTATGATGAAAACCAAGTTTGCCTTTACAATTCTTATATTTATATAAAATTATACCAACTGTAACTAGTGAAAGGACACAATGATATATAAATGAAAGTTAATCATCTTCCACTGCCTTTTTTCTCACCATTGTAAAGATATTTGTTTATAAATCCTTTCAAACTTTATCCAATCCTGTATAAGCATGTGTGTATGTATGCTTTTGCTTGAACCAAAAAATGGTATCATATTTTACACGGTACACTGCAGTTTCATTCTTCTCATTTAGCAACAAATTATCACAGTCAGCTAAAATAACATTTTTAAAAAGCTGTATAACATCCCAAAATATGAATGTGCTAAAATTTATCCAACTATTTCTTAACTAGCTTTCAGGTTATTTTAGTTGTCTAAGGTTATTGTTGTTTCAAAAAAAAATACTGCATCACATGAACACACATATGCACATACATGAGTAAACATAAGCATCAGTATCCATTATACTAGTATTTTTATTGCTATAGGACAGTCTCACAAACAGGGCTTTCAAAAGAGATACAACAATCTTCACTCCTACCAGCACTTTCATTCCCTACAATAATCATACTCCTACCGCAATATGTTAATATACAGAAAACAGTTACAGGATATGCAATGTAGCTAAACATTTCATAAAGCAAAGTCCATATACTTTTAGGTATTAAGGTGATTTGTTAATTGCATCATATGATTATATTGAATGATTTAGTAAGGCTGTATTTATAAGGTATTGAATGATTTAGTAAGGCTGTATTTATAAGGAATCTTTGCAAGAAAAAAGTTTATACTGGGGTTGATTTTACTTTACCTTTTTTTGATACTTCCGCCCCATTAAGTTCTTTCTGTGCTTCTTCAATTTTATCTAAAGAAAACAAAGAAAATATTATGAATCAATTCATCATATACAAATGAGAACACACTAAAACAAATATAAACAGTGCTTGATGCATAATAACTATTTGTTGAATTATCTATGAAACAAATATGTGTAATTTGTTAAAGTAGTGACATATTCCCTTTTGAAATTATTTTTGTAATTTTAATCATGTCTTAGTCACAAGGACCACTTCTAATTAATTAATGTTTCCATAATGCAAATAATTAGTGCATTTTAAATACTATAGTTAGAAAATAACTAATAAATGTAACTAAAAATACTTTCCTTATAAAGTAATATAAGTGCCCAACAGAGAGTTAATCAGAGATATAACAAATGCCTACTAGCTTAGAAACAAATCTAAGCAAAGTTCACAATTGCTCTAAAAGCTAAGTCAAACATGGAAGAAAGAAAAATAAAAGGAAATGAGCTAAAGAGTAGCATGACACCCAACACTTGGTACTAGGACAGAATTATCTATGCATTATATAAAACTAATGACTACAGAACTGTTATATATGCACGAAGTTTTGAAAGATTAGGTGTAACCCAGAAGCAATAACTAACAAAGATGTGGAAAGGCTGCCTCCGGAGCGGACAGGAGAGGGAGGCAACTGTGGGCCCAGGGCCTGCAGTTCTTCCATCTGAGGCTTTGGGCACAATTGGATTTTGTAAATAAGTACATGTCCTACTTTGATAACAATAAATCTAAATTGTATAAGAATATATATATTTGATGACTATGACAGAGGCCAATTCCATGTTTAATGCAGTGGTCTAAGTGCTTATTATAATGGTAAAAGTTAAAAAATTCCCGGGGTGCTATTTTGTACTGAAATAAATACAGTACCAATAATTATACGATATTTTAGATAGTCCACGGAAGTGTAGTTTAAAGGCTTTCAGAATACTGGTACTTAAGCCATTTATGCCTTCCAGCATATACAATCAGCTCCCCCAATAGTCTTCAATGCTAAACCTACCACTATTGGCCACGGAAGACATAACCTTCAAAACGGCATCCTTCCCCAATCAATAAAAGGCACAGATCTACCACAGGCCCTTCAACCTCTGGTCTACCTGCCTCTTCCCCCATTATCCTTGCTGAAAAAAACCCAGAAATTCAGAAAACCTTTGATTTATTGATCAAATTTCTTTGAATTGCTTATTGATCCATCCACCCTGCTGAATCAAGGCAGAAGGGGAGCAGCAGAATAAAGGAACAAGCTAGTTTGAAATACTAGATACTATATATCAGCAATGGTCAGAAAAACTAAATTTTCATCCTGACAAATGCATTCTCCTCAACATTGTACTAATTCCTTCCTGCTAATTATTAGATCTAGAATAAGATTTATGAAGAACAGATACAACTTTTGAAAATAACAGAATTTTTCTTATTTACACACGTTAGTTATTTCTCATGAAATGATGAGTGAAAACTAAAAACAGTCCTGTAAAATAAAGAATTCTTATTAAAAGCAGAAAGTGGATCCTGCATGCACAGTAATCTTAAAATATCAAATGTATAGATGAAACCTATATTAATACAAATGCCGAAAGGGCAAAGCCCTATTTCTAAAAATACAATACACTAAGTCATTGTAGTCACTTAAAATGTAAATAAACAAATCACATAATTTGAATATATAGTCCATGAAAAACATAAAAAACACCGTTATTTCTATGCCAGCTTTTCTTCCAAACTTAAGAATCATAAATATATATATATATATATATATAGTAAAAACTGTGTTTAAGTTTATACACACATAATTTGGCATTATATAATAAAATAACTTTTCGTTAACAGAATCAATTGTGGCTCGAAGCAACAAAAACTCATGACATCACACATATTTAAAAAATAGCTTCAGTAGCACATATACTAAAAAATAGCTCTTACTTAACAGTATACTGAGGTTTGGCCATCTTCTGTTTGTACTTTTAACAAATTCTTACATACACGACCTCAATTTACAATTGATAACAGAACACTGGTCTTTGTTTTTAAATTTTGCAAATAAGTTGCGTTTTTTTTTTCTCTTGATAATAACAGTGTACGGATCAGTAGATTTAAGATATCTATCATGTTAGATGTAAGCATCTACTTCAATGCTTTTACCTAGAGCTGCAGTTCAAAAGGTAACACAGTTTTCAATAAGAGAGCCTGTAAGCAGCTATTTTTAAAAGCTTTTGCTTCGATTTTTATGAAAAGTTCTGTTTATATTTAACCTATGTTTTATGATTCTCCTGGTAAAATATGATGTTTTGAAGATAATATGCAAAACTAAAAAAGCAGTCATTCATTATATGCTCCTAATTGGTTTATACAAGGCAATTTACTAATATTTTAAAGCAATATTTATCACTTTTTTCACTACGACCCAGAGCAAGAAATATATTTTACATTCCAACCAATTACATGTGCATACATATGTGTATACATAATTTAGAAACAAATTTACCCACACTCTACATTTTATCCTTCACTATTAAGAATGAAAAATGCCGCCCTGCCCAACTATACTGATGAATTGTAAACCTGCAGCTTGAAACTCACTGATATAAGAAGCAGTTCTCAACACATCTTTTTTTATCTTCCCCTTTTTTATATTCCTTTCATCCTTTTCACTTCCCAGGATTAACACATCTCATTCTAGGCCTTAATGTGGGGTGGGGGGTGTTGTGTTGTTTAGCATGGAATCTCAGATTCTGAGACATCTTCCATCATGCCCTCCCCACTGTCTTATCTTAGGTAACAATTTCGCAAGAGAACTACACATTCAGAAATAAATAGTTTCTCTGTTGCCATTGATTACAAATAAATTATACATGCAAAATGGACACTCAGACAATGTTGGTAAATTTAAAGTAAGTAATGCATTGTAACTGCAATGAGTTCTTACTGTATTTAAATTAAGATGTTAATGTTCTAATTGATTCAGTTTTTACTAAATATACTTAGAGTTGGCACGTGGAAAAGATCTCAGCAACACATGAAAGGATTCACAATCTTCCCTAAGACACACAAAGGCCCAGGGCTGACAGAGAGACTTGCAAGGAGAAGGGGTAGTAATATTATAGGTTATATTTTAGTTCTACAACTTTTTAGTTTTTCTTCTCTGATAAAGCACAGAAACTATTTGTTAATAGTAAAGACTATGAACAATCTTGTATAATGCCACCCCTGAGTGCAGGCTCTGTCAGATCCCTAAGATTTCCCAGAATGCCCCTCCAGTTCCATTCTTTCTCTATAGGACATCCTTTTGAGATCTCGCTTTCTCTAGGGCACCTCATTCAGAGCCTGTCCCTCTATTCTCTTGTGCTACCACCAAACCTTGCATGAAGAAGCCCATTTCTCTACAGCTATATATCTCATGATCATTAGTAATAATGACAATAAGGCAGACCTGACAAGTGACACAGATAAAACACTGATATATTCTGAAAAAAAGGAATACCTAGCATTTGGCATTTAACAGTTTTACTTAAGAACTCAGCACTGTAACCCCTTTAACATTATAAATGATTTCTATGTTTGGGAAACTGTATTAGTACATAAAAGCATCTGAATCAACTGTATTCCATTCAGTCTTTCAATGATTTAAATAATTTCTACCTTGAAAAGGATTAAGAAGTATAAATTGCCAATTATAAAAATAGTCGCAGGATGTAAAGTACAGCGTAGGGAATATAGTCAATAATATAATAACTACGTATGGTGTCAGATGGGTACTAGACTTACTGGAGTGGTTACTTTATAAGGCATATAAATGTCTAATCACTATGTTGTGCACTTGAAATTAATATGTCAACTGTAATTGAAAAATAAATTTTAAAAATGAATTCTATCTTATTCTATCAGCTCGTCCTTCCTTCTTGCTGTTTTGATAGGCACCTATACTCTGCTCTAACATTCTCCCTCTTCACTTAGCCCTGAAAACACAAAATGAAAATGCTAACCATAAAATTTTATGAAGTAGATCCTAATGAACTGTAAAAGGCACCTCTATTTACTGAAAGAGATACCATCTGATTGAAAAAACATTACCATATGTGACTGTACTATTTTTACTACTGAATAAGCCTTACTCCTACGTCCCTTCATTACACATCAGTGCAAGCTCCTTACTCTTACTGTTAACTGTCAGAGCTATTTCAATAAGACTAAATATACGACAATGATGTAATGTTAAAAATGCATCCAATACCCATAACCCTTTATACATGCTCTTCGAAATGAAAATTATCCTGGCGTTCACCACTAAATCAGCTAAGTCAATCTTCCATTTTTTTAAATTAATTAATTTATTTTTATCCACTAGTCTATTGTCCATGTCCATGAGTCTCTGTTTGAGTAAATCTTCCATTATAAGTAACACAGTTTAACCTAAAAAATACACATCTTATGCACCCCTCTAGACCTACATCTTTGAGGAAGAGGACACTCTACAATAATGATGAAAATGATAGTCCAGACTAGTAATATTTCAAATTGAAATCTATTGCTTGAAATAAGTGAAAAAAATCAGAGACGATTCTGTGCTAATGAATTTGAAAATTGTGATTAACTACTAAGTTTTAGAAAAACATAAAATTACTCAACTTGATCCAACAAGAGAAAAACTCAACTGGAATAAAAACCATGAATGAACTTGAAAAAATTACCAGAGAATGACACAGAATTTCCTTTTGTAAAGGTTCCAGGACCAGAGAGTTTTATCAAATTTTTTCGTATTTTGAAGAATAAAGCATTTCTTAAACTGTTCCAGAGCACAAGATAACACAAAAGGAGTTCTAAATCATTTCATAAAACTGGTATAAATAACTTGGATATCAAAATGAGAACAAAGAGGCAGAAAATCAATACTACAGACAAGTCTCACACATGACTAGGGACGTAACAATCTATACACCAAAAAGTATGTTCAAAAGTAAGAAAGTCATGTCCAAGTAGGGTGTAAAATAAGTATGCAAAGACATTTCAATATTAGGAAGCATATATAATAAGCCGTAACAGCAAAAAGGATAAGGATGGGGGAAAGGTAATTTAAGTAATGTGCAAAATGCACTTGATTAAATCACATGTATCTCTTGTGTTAAGAAAAACTAAAAAACAAAAACTAGACAGACGAAAACCTCTAAAAATGAATATAAAGGGATATACTTCATTATATTAACCAAGTAGTATTCTAATAAATATACCAAACAAAGAAATTAGCCAGATGAAAGTAAACTATGGAATCAGAGAGAAACACAGTTAAGAGAAGGTTGTTTGGTTTGGTGTGTTTTTCAAAGATGTTTATAGACTCAAGGAGAGGAACCAATAAAAAGAGAGTAAAGAAACAGAAAAGAGTGGAGGATAATAAGGGGCAAGGCTCTGGAGAGAGTAGAAGACAACATCAAGAGTTCAAAGGTGGAGGGTTGTTTTTGAACAGGGAAATACCCAGGCAATTCTATGAGGTCTGAGGAAAAAGGAGGAAGGTAGGTCAGGTGCAAAGTCAGCTGATAGGAAGGAAGATTTTGAGAAAGTTCAGATCCAATTACCTCAAATTTATTGAAATAAGAGACATGGTTGTCTACATAGAAATAGGAGTTTAGTGTTTGTATAAGAGGTCCTGGAAACTGACTGGTGAAAATTAGACAAAGTTATTGATAGGAATGGAAGAGCTGACCAGTTTTAAGGACAAATAAAAGCAGTGATGAATAGCAACTAGAGATTTGTGAACGTAGAAATCCATAAATTTGGGGTGGCTTCAATGTGCAGAATTTTAGGTGGCTCCAATATGTGTGAAAATCCATGAATTTTACATGGCTCCAATGTGGCTCCACTGCTATTTATTCTAACAAAGTTTGGCAATTTGGATGAAAAACTGGAGAAGAAATGCCAATTTTGGATTTTTCCGGGAAGAAAGGCAAAGAATTCTGTGAGATAAGGGTGCTGGAGAGTTGTTTGTATGATCGACCAAATATACCATACAAGATGTCTAGGAAGGAACTGATAAAGGAGAAGATGTAGGAACCAAAGGTAGAGGAGGGGAGCTGAATATCTGAGGGCCCCCAAAATTCTTGCTAGAGGTTGTAATCAATTTGGATAAAGGGCTCAAGGGTTCCAAAAAGATCTAGACTGGCTATGGGAAAAGTAAGGTGGAGATAAAAGTTAACAAAACATGAATAATCTCCTAATTTAGTATGATAATAAGTCAAGGAATAGTGAAGAAAATAAGGAGCAAAATATGCCATAATAAAATTTAAAATGTGAAATGCCTAATCTTGCTATATTTTATAGTCTGCTCTTTGCAAAATTGTTCATTTATCCTTTTCAGAAAGCAGGTTTCCATTGTGACACTGAGAAAAACTTAAATAATTCAAAGAGAAAAGTAGACATAAGTTCTATTATGCATTTAAAATTATGGATCAACTAAATATAATATTCTTCCATAAGCAAATCATCTTGATATCAAAACTGACCATGAAAATAAGAAAATGTACATAGACATACAAAGAACCCGCTAAAATTATTTTTGTCCCTTAATGACATCAGGTTTCACTTTACAGTTACTTAGCCTTGATCAACAGAGCTGAGAACTGTGTGTCCGGCCCCTGCTCAAACTCTACACTTTTAAAAGTAGGGTAATTATATCTTTTTATCCCTAGAGGGCACTAAGAAGACCACTGGCTTATATAGTTGAGCACAATTTCCTAAGAAGGAAAAAGCAAAGCACTCTCCTAAAGTCTCCTTCCCCAAATCTCACACCATCTGAGAGCCCACAAGGAATCTAGCCAAAGGGTTAAGCTTTAAGTTGAAAAGCTCCTTCTTTAGAAAACTGCCGAAGCAATTTAGCACGAAGCCAAAGTTGAGTCCTTTAGTGCCACTCTCCAGCTCCTAGTTTGATGACCCTGTATACATCACCCAAAACAGTAAAACTCAAACTCTTCTGCATATTAGAATCACTTAATATTAGAGTTGTTTAAAAATCTTGATACTGAGGCCGAACCCCATACCAACTAAATTAGCATTTTAAAAAGTTTCCCAGGTGATTCCAACATGCAGCCAAACTTGAAAATCAATGTTCTCTAAATTACAGATATTATCAGATCAAGATTCAGAATTGTACAAAACTCAAGTAGTTAGGAGGAAGTCTTATCAACCAGCTCTTAGAAGCAACTTTTTATCAAGTAACAGGGACAGAGCAGGAACATTATCTGCCTGCCTTATCAAAGGAGCTGCTGAGTTTGTAGATACCATGGAGGATAAAAAAAGGAAAGCTCCAAAGCTCCATGTACGCTTAGTGGCTATGGATGTACAGCTAAAAAGCAAAGCCAAAGCATATATTCTTAATAAGTATAATATCAGAAACAGGTCTAATGTTTATTATTAATGTGAGCCCTAGACTAGAAAATAAATTTCAAGCTGAAATTCAATGTTTGAAAATTTAAAAAACTATTTAAACATAATAAACTATTGTGAAAAGATACTGCAAACTGACATAGATTAATACAGTTTTCTAATAATCATATTAAAATACTTCGTCCACTGTGGTTTAGATATTATAATTAGAGTATGACAACAGTGGTTTCCTCTTCCTATTTGATGATTTCTCAGGCAGTGAATGGAAGAGGGTAGTCATGGTAACAATAGAGGGGGAGAAAAAGAAACATGATGGCTGGCAGAGCGTTCTCATACTGAGAGGTTAGACAGCAGGTTTACTTGGGTTGCTAACCCGGTAACAGTCACATACACGTGTCTGACCACATGCGTGCATACACACACACTTACACCATACAAACACTCACATTCTGAATTTAGGACTATAGATGTAGAGATAAATGAAAGAGACCCAGGACGTGTGGATCTCAAAGAAAGATTGGAAAAAACTCTTCTGGCTCTTGAGGCTGGCTATGTGCCTCACCCCTAGTCAGCTTAATAGTACATCCAGTTTTTCCTACATTTTTTAAAGGCCCTCTTATTAAAAGAGGATAGTGGAAGGGAAGAAGGGAAGGAAGGAGAGAAGGACGGAAGGAGGGAGGGAGGGAGAGAGGGAGGAAGGGAGGGAGGGAGAAAAGGAAGGAAGGAAGGAAGAAAGGAAGGAAGGAAGGAAGGAAAAGGAAAAAAAGGAAGGGAAGGAATTTATATTACCTAGAGCAAACATATAGAAACTAAGCATAGTGAACTCTGGAGAGGTGACCAACGGTGTAGATGTGCTGTCACCTTCTTTCTATGGGCCTGGAGGTACTTCTTGGCACAGGCCCCTCACTGCCACTTTGAAAGCCCACTCCCCATTCAGTCACATCAGGAAATAGTTAATGCTCAGGGTGTACCAAGAACTCTGACAAAACTATCCTATGACTCGGGATAAATAATATCTTGATATTTCAGATTTCTGGTTCCATTGGTTCCGTTCTGTGATCTCACATTACTACCACAAGTACAAATAAATCTATATTCTCCAAGAAGTTGGGGGAAAAGGGACAAAGATTACAAATGTGAGGGGAAAAGGAAAGAAATAGTGGGATTAACTGCAAACTCCTTTTGGTTAAGAAGAAGAATATTTAGAGGCACAGAAGACTAGAAAGGAAAGACTACAACTACATTTTGTCTAGAACTCTAACTGGATGAAACATCGGTTTGGGGTAAATAATATTCTGATATTTCAGTTTTCTACTAAAGACCCAGCAAACTTGTGATCTTCCTAATTACCCGCCTCTGAAGGTATTATTACTGCGATGGCCCCTTCTGCACATGAACAGCTCAGCTCTGCCCTCCTTCCCTTCATAAACTTGGATGTGTGGTTACCCTGGTTCAAGCCCTGGCCTCCTAGCTGATACAATTTCCCTTCAGCAATATTCACCTCCATGAAAAGACTTAATCTCCATGACATCTATGCCACATCTCAGACTCTGAATAGGCCTCTCTGTGTATGGCATTAAATGGTTGACTATATTCTAATTAAAATAGAAACGAGAATTTTTCTTCCTTGAGTCCCTATCGTAAATTTAGTGGACACAATAAACTATCTATTGCATAGGTATGGGCACAGCTCATAGTTGTCTTTAAAGTAATTTTATCTATTTTTTTTTTTTATTTCAAAGAACATTCCATATTTCAAATCTACAAACATGTATTTAACTGGTAACTCAAAGCCATAAATAGAGCTATACTGGACAACAAATACATGTGCAAATATAATCTGATGATATCTAAAGGATATCTGGAAACTTGAAAGTAATCAGTTTAAAACAATTTTTTAAAAAATCTATTTATTTATGTGACCAATAGTAGAAAACTCTATAGGACAAAAACCCTAGTTTCTCTGACAATTTGCAAAGAAAAAAAAGAGAATTGAAAAGGTACCTATAGATCAGAAGCACATAAAAAGACATACAAACCTATAAAATGTGTGGACCTTATTAGTCCTGATTTTAACAAAGGTTAAAAAAATTATGACACTGCAGAGAACTGGAAATTTAAACACTGACAGGATATTTGATATTATTTTGGTTTCATAAAGGTATTGTGAATATGTGAAAAAATATTCCTCTTTTGAAGCCTATATACCGAAAACATATTAATGAAAAAATATACCTGAGGTCTGCTTTAAAATATTATGGGAGGGGGAAATGCCCAAGGTAGTAAATGAAAAAACTTTGGCTATAGCTATTAATTACTGAAGCCAAATGACAGGTAAATAGAGGTTTATTACATCATTCTATTTTGCAGTCACTTTCAAACTTCCATAATCAAAAGTTTAAAAAGGAAATAAAAAGAGCCAAAAAAAAAAAATTACTAACATATTATTATAGCATTACAGTTTAAATAATAATCATACTCAAGAAGAAATATGTAACAGTGTTTAAGCTAATGAAGCTAAGTATCTAAAGGCCCAACATACAAGCATTCAATAAAGGTCAACGTCTCAGAAATAATCAGAGCCCAGAGGAAATTAAATAATTTCTGAACTACCACTAGGAGTCAGGTCTGTACATACCAAAGCTGAATAGGGTAATAAAAAAGAACAGAAAATTATTTCTAGAATTATGATAGCCAGTGTTCTTAATTACTTTTGGTAAGGCAGGGGGAAGGTAAGAATGTGAAGACTAGAAAGCTTTCCAAAATATAAAGTCAAATAAATAAATCAAAAAAAAAAAAAATCCAGGGAGTAGAACAATGTATACAGTTTACTCTCCATTTGGGTAGACATTTAAAAATGAATGTGAGTGTGTTGTTAACAGTCACCCCTGGGGAAAGGGAGCCAAGTAAGAAAGGCATATATGTCATTGTACTTTTTTACTGTCTTTTCTGTTTGAATCAGTTAACACTGAGATTTACTTTAGTTCTGAAATTTAAACAAAAATATGTGGTAGAAGAAGAAAACAATATTTGAACCTCCCAAAATAACCACTGGCATACTGGCACACTAGGTTCCAGGTTCTTTTTCATATTTGTGTACACGCACACACACTTTTAAAAATAAAATGACACAAGAAGTAAATGGACAAGCTGTTTTGTTTGTTTTGTTTTAAAATTAGAATATCTCCACCCTACTTCACTGTTAATCCCCATTTTCAATTAAAAACTTTAATTAAAAAAAAAGGATAAAATGAAACTTCAAAAAAATCCCTATGACCACAATGCAGTCTTTCCCAGGAAGTGAGATACACACACACACACACGCTTCTGCATACAACCTCAGAGAATGCAGCAATCTGTGAAGACACTAAACCCAGGTTAAGAACTTCTGATATAGACCTAATCTACATTATTACTATTCTTTTGTATCTGAATGAAGAAGATTCAAAGGTACATTTCACAGTGACACTGAACATGTTTTCATTTTTTCAGTCATTAGATTTCTCCCCACATATAAAAATGTAGCTCTTACCAGTACAAACTATTCTTATTTAGCCACATGAAAAAAAGAGGGGGGAAGTGTGTAACTGAAACAATCCATTCCTTCTCTTAATTTACCAGCCCAATTATATTTACCACCTCTTTGTACAGAGTAGAGGAAAGCAGATAGGAAAGAAAAAATTACTGATATCATTACATCAGGCATTGTGTTTGGAACAGTACATCTCACGTGCAAAGCTTTGAGACAGATACAGTGTCTTCCCTTCAGAACCCAAGCTCTAGTAGAGATAAAAATACATTAATCAAATAAAACATATTAATGTGTAAGTACTAATAAGATACAGTAGTCCCCCTTCTCCACAGGGGATATGTTCCAAGACCCTCAGTGGATGCCTAAAACTGCATAGAGTACCAAACCTTATATATACACTATATATTTTCATATACATACAGATCTATGATAAAGTCTAATTTATAAATTAGGCACAGTAAGAGGTTAACAAAAATAACTAATAACAGGACACCTATAACAATATATTGTAATAAAAGTTATGAGAATGTGGGAAGTATCTCTCTCTCCCTCCCCCCCATCTTTTTCCCTCCCTCTCTCTCCCTGCAACTGAGTTGTCTACAAAGTAACTAACAGGCTAGTAGCATATACAGTGTGGATACACTAGACAAAGAGATGAGTCATGTTCCGGGTAGGATGGAGTGGAACAGTGCAGATTTCACGATGCTCCTCAGAACAATGTGCAATTTAAAACTTATGAATTATTTCTGGAATTTTCCCATTTAATATTTTAGGACTGTGGTTGACCACATGTTACTGAAACCACAGAAAACAAAACCGTGGATAAGAGGAGACGACTGTACAATAAATAGTGATAACCTCACAATACCAAAAGTAAGAAAGGACAATAAAGCAAAGTTCTCATAGTATATATCGCACTCATAGTCAATCTACTTTTGTTCACAACAGTGTAATGGAGAGCACTGTAGTGGTGAGATCTCCCACCTACTCACCTACAACCAGCTGACAGTCAACCTGGAATACCAAACTCATGAACCAAAAAGTCAGAGCACTATTTTATTCTTCCACGTTGCCATATTAGGAGGCTTCTCAGAGTCCCTTAACCCTTTAGATAACCATCTGTCTAATATAAAAATACTCCACTGATAGCAAGAATTTATTACCTACTCATTTAGGACTTTTGGATTCTGGTAATGACAGAGTGGTTTACATGGGACCAACTCTCCTGCCAATACAATAAAATTATTGACAAAATATTTTTTTTAAAAGAAGAAGGTGGTACAAGAAAGTTAGCAAAAGCAGGCAGAAACTGGATGAGACTTGAAGGATGAGAAGCAAATGAGATAAGATCCATGTTTCAATGGCCTTTTTCCAAAGGGTTATCATTAGTCTACGAAGAGCATGCCTCGAGCAGAAAGTGGTAGTAGTCCTACAAGGCTGAGGAGACACAGGCAGAGTCTGGGACTGCTCCAACAGCAGGAAATTAGGTGGGTGAGGAGGAAATTCAGAAAAGGAGAGAGCCCAGAATCTATGAATCCTTGACTGACTCATGAACTGTGTATGTAAGGATAAGACTTCAAGAAATTTGAGGAAAAGCAACCCAAGAGCAGGCTGAGAGAACTGAGCAAAGTAGCCGCAGCAGCTATCACTACTGCGAATTCAAGTCCTGCCATTATAAAGAAGCCAGGTAAACACCTTGTATTTCCAATAAAATCTTAGAAGGCCACGCTTTAGGACTGACATCACATCCTGAACTAGGTCAAATCAAACAGACCCACTATGAAAAGCCTTAAATCAAGCTTTCACAAATTTCAAAAGATTTGCTAGTAATTTCTGTCTGCTAGAACTAAACTTAATCTTCAGATGAAGATGACAGAATCCAGAGCTTCTAAAACATATCAACCACACTGTTATCTATAGAATAAAAAATTTCTAGGCATGTGAATATGAAATTGTGACACGTACAGAGAAAGCAGTAAAAAGAATGACATACAAATGACAGAGATGTTGTAGTTAACAGACGAGGAATTTAAAATAACTATAATATATGATAAAGAAGTTACAGAAAAAATATTGTAAAAGATAAAGAATAAAGGAATTTCAGAAGAAATATAGAAACCATAAAATGTGAAATATAACAAAAATACAATATCTAAAATAAAAATTATCTGGATGGTGTAAAGCAGATGAAACACTGTGAAAGAAAAGACAAGTGAACTTGAAGACAAAAATTATCCCCTTCTAAGCTGAGAATACTTTAACATTTATTGATTGGCAATAATATCATTATGAGTATGAAAACTCACTATTCTTTACACTTTCCTTTCCTTTAATTTAGCCAATTCAATGTTAGTAAAAACATTCAAAGGTCAGTTAAGAAGTCTGTTCTTTTTACCGCAAAATAGTCTAATTTGCATCCCTTCCAAAGGGTAATTCCCTCACTATCAAGAATCAGAAGGTAAAAGGATATGAAAAATTATAAGTAAGTGGTTGCTGGAAGAGACATAAGGTGAAAACAGATCAAGTCTAACAGTTTTAGTCATCGCCTACAGATATAATCTTTATGGGGATAATACAGTCAAAATAAGCCGAACCCCCTAACATTTTGTAGTTCACCAAGACTAAGTTAAGGGCCACTGACATGTACTCCTGCAATACTGTCCTTACCACAGCAGCCATCTCATTTTGTTGCGAGTAATGGCTTGGTTAAAGGAGCCCAGCAAGCCCAGGAGGGCAGAGACCAGTCAGGAGCTTATTACCTCTGAGTCCCAAGCACAGTGCTAGACATGCAGTAAAAGTTGTCCAATAATCCTGACACTGGCATCAGATGAATGCCATAAATCCTCATCATTCTTTACTGTTTAAGGCTACTCCAAATCAGGGAAGAACTAAAATCTGATAACCACAAGAAAAATAACCTTAAAAAATCCAAATTCAAAAAATTTAAATTACATCTTTTAAACAATCCTTATTTTTTCTGTGCTGTAAATTAATACATGGCCTAGAATAATTTTCTACCCAAGAACTTGTATAAGAAAAGTTCCCAAATTTTCATAGTTTCAGAAAGATAAACAGAAATAGATGAAAATAGTTATAGCATGTAACTATTTCCAATTACTAATATTCTAGGTTATAATTTTAATAAAAGATATTAACTACTAAGTGATTTGATTTAGTTCATTACAAATACAAAACGATAAAGAAATACAGACATTTATAGGTGGTCAACTGTGTGATCTACAATATTAGTGGCCAGTCATGAACTTAAAGCTTAGCTTAGATTTTTATTACTGGCTAACACACTCAGAGATAAATTCCCTAAACATACTTACAAAACACACCACAAAATCTGCTGATTAAATTACATTAAATAATATTTTAGGGCAATAAATTATTTGGGGAACTATTAGTCTTTGAGGCTATTAGCCTAAATAATCGAATAACAGTTCATACAATTCTGTGTGCGTGTAATAGCTGTGTTTGTATAATATACATAGTCTGTTTGAAATATACCCACCATATCATTTTATGTATACATCCATATGTCCTCCATTTATGTCTTCACTGTTAACTAGTAACAGCTCATCGAAGATAATGATAGTATTGGGCCCTGAGTACACTGAAGTGGTTCTGAACAAATATTGATTTACGATAAATTTTACAGTGCATAAAATTTCCAATCTAAATCTTTATAAGCCAATCACTAAAAAATCACATGCTTTAAGCAATTAAAAGAATTAAAAACAAATGTCTTTTTTTCTCAAAAGGAAGTACTTAGCTAACTCCCACACTGTCGAGGACTCTGGCCAAAAATAACTAATTTTTTTCTTATAACAGTAATTAGGCTTGTAATTTCATACGTATGGATCTGATTTAGTCAAGTAAAACATAGCTTTCTGGTCGTTTATCAGCTATTGTCATTCACTTTATAGGATAACTGCATCATACCAAGTTAGGCAATCATGGTGAAAACACACTAAAATATAACTTAAGAAAATTTAAAGCTCTTTTCAGTTATAATATTGTAGCATATGAGAGATAACCATGATACGATTATTGGATAGCTAATAAAATTAACTATTTCTTAAACTCCTCAAAATATATATTTAAATAAACCAGTAAAACAGAAATAACAGACACACAGATTTCTTAAAACGTTTAAACAGTGAAAACATATTTCAATTCTTCCTCTTGAAACACTTCTTCTGGAATGAGCAACACCACCTTTTAGGGATGCCCACAACACACAGTTTGACTTTCCCCCATCGCTACTTCAAACTCACAGTGCTCCTTCTCCTGAGCACTGCTACCCAGTGCTCCCCTTACACCTGCCTGGGAAGACCTCACCCTCCTTGAGATCCTGTTGGAGAAACTATCAATAATAGCTAAAATGTAAGTGATTACTATGTGCTGGCACTGTTCTATAGACTTTATACGTACTAACTCATTCAACCCTCTCAAAAAATCTATCTAGGAGAAAGGGACCGCTCTTGATCTCCATTTTACAGAGGAGCGAACTATGGCACACAGAATCAAACTTCCTAAAGCTAATAAGGAGTACCAGGTTTGAACCCAGGCACACTGCCTCCAAAATGTGAACTTTTTAATACAATGCTACATAGACTATTTATCTGTATTATTTATATACACCAAAAGGGTGCCCAATCTGAAGTGGCAATTTTTCAGATCTTTTATATTTGAGCTTGAATACCACATGCTCTTAAAGCCCTTTCCTAATCCCCAAATGGGGCTACTATTGTGTGTACCAACAGTACCCCAGCTCCTCTTGCATAAAGTGCATGTGCATGTACATGTGTGTGTGAGGTTGTTTATTTCATGCTTGTCTCATGTGCTAAACTCATAAACTCCATGACCACAGTCTATCATACTCATTCTATTACCCTGGCCCCCAGTATCCATCTGTATCTCACCATCTTGTCATGACCAAGCTTAAATCCCAACTCTCAGAAACTTCTACTAATAAACCCAGAAAAATCAATAGTTTCTTACCTAAAGCTCCCACAAAACTTTATCTATTCTATACTATTGTACATAATAAAGTATCTATTTGATTGTATTTAATTGTATCTCAGCTGTCCATTATTTATGGTCTCATTTATTCCTTAAATTCTCTATTATGTATAAAACTCTTTTCCATCTCTGAGATTTTTCAGCTACCTGAAAATAGGAAAACCAATCCCCATGGCACATGCACAACCCTAGAAAAACAGTATGTGCTCAAATGTGGTTGAGTTCATGTGTGTCAGAGTGAATGAAGAGACTAAAACTGTCTCCACTGCTTCAATAAGGCCCACAGGGGATAACGATGCAGGATGGAAAATCGAGTTGAAAAAGTCCTTTTCCCACAGAAAAATAAAGCAACCAAGAACTAATCAATAGAACTAGAATGCGATGTGGAAGAGGGGAGGGAGAATCAAGAAAGGAAAACCCCACGAAGCTGTCAGGAAAGGTAGCCTCTTTCCTCTTCTCTTTTTGTCTTACCATAGGCTATGCCTAAGCACCCACAGGCCTCAGTTCTGGCTCAGAAATGAATTTCCATTTTACTATGGTAGAAATCACTGACAGACACACTCAGATACACACAATTTCAACAACATAATTTTCTGGAAAAAAAGTTTTTATCATCTCTGCTGAGATAATTGGCATACCAACAATCTTGTCATACCAGCATTTAAGGTGCAATTACAACTCTCAATGATTTTACTCACTATTATTAACGAAAGTTCATTAAGTTATGCTTATGATGATCTTACCCAGAAATCAGCCTGTTGAGGTTATCCGCTGCAGGAAGAGGGAAATTCCATCAGATTTCTCTCAATGCTATGCCTCAGAAAGGATCTAGAATGCTCGGTCCTTACCATTTGTTAAATTTATGGTGCACACTATACCTACTACAGGGATGCACTGCTTTAAGAATCTATAAACTTCAAAACTGTGACTCAAAAAGCATAATAATTATTTGATATCCAAGAAATTATTTACTTTGCCAGTTGATACACTGGAGGAGAAAACTCTGGGCCAAGGACAGAAACCTGGGTAGGGAAGAGCCAACGCAGGAAGAAGCAGTGGTATGTACTGAGGCTGCCACTTGCCAAAAAGATCTCTCATCTCTCAAGATCACAACTAGTCTGCAGAGCAAGGAAAATCATTCAAGTTTTAAATATGTAGTCACTTGGCAGCCACAGAATTAAGGCTTATGGTTTCCAATATTCATGAAGGTCTAGGACATTTGGTAATGTCTAACTTTCCTGAGAAACACATGTGAATCCTGTGCACAGCCAAGCTGGCACACAGAGGGTTCACTCAGTTGATGAGTCAGTCTTGCAGGCTGCCCACTGTCCACTTCTCAAACCTTCACTGTTCTTTATTCTTTGTTGTCAGGAGTATAACATTCTAGCAAACCATGAGGCCTCCGATTCTCCCTCCAAAAATTTCTCCAAACTGTTCACCGCCACCACCTGGTCCTAGCCCTCGACTCTCACTGAGACCTCTACTACAACCTCTGCACTGGCCTCCCTGTCTTTTAGTGCCCTTCCTTGCTGTCCAGCCCACACTCCTCATGGAGTCACACTCGCCACAAAAACCAGCCTGCTCCCTCACATTATTCTCACCTAGAGCATCTTGGTCTTTTCCATTAGCATCCTCAGCATACTATATAATTACATTATGTTTACTTCATTAATGTGTGTTCATCTACACACACACACACACACACACACACACAGCACCTGGCAATATCGAGAGACATTTTTGGTTGTCACAATCAAGGGGTAGGGGTTGCAGCTGGCATCAAGTGGGCAGAGGCCAGGGATGCTGCTAAACATTTACAACACACAGGACAGCCCCCACAACAAAGAATTATCCAGCCTGAAAAGGTCATCAGTGCTTAGGTTGAGAAACCCTACATAAACTGATAGGTATTTGAATGGATATATAAAAAGGATTCAATATTACTTTAATCATATCCTTTACTCATTTTTTATTCTATCGACTGTTTCCAAACAGAGCAATAAAACATAACTGAATTACTATCTTGTATTTAACATTATGAATACTAATACAAGATGGTAATAACTACTAACATGGGGTGGAGGGAGCAAATTTCACATCAGCACTGAAGTTATTCCACATATTCCATTATTAAGTATCTATAAAAAAAAATGAGGCATGAAGAGGTGTAACTTCTGCTATGTTACTTAACTAAGATAGAAAGCTGGGTTTTTCATCTCACGATACCTGGGGAAAAAGCTTTTCAACTATGCCAGACTATAGCTTTTCCATGCAAAAAACAAAGTGTGGTGGTTAAAAATCCCCATGGGTTCAAATCCTGGTCCATCCATCTCTATCTCTATAATATTGGACAAGTTACTTTATCTCTAAATCTCAGCTTCCTCATCTGTAAATATAAGATAAGAAAACAGCACCCACCTCATAAACTTATGTGAGATTCAGAAAAAGTAACAAGTATAAATGTTAGGAATTAGTACTTGGCTTGTAGTTAACATTCATTAAAAATGACCTATTATTACCTAACAAATATACAAATATTTTATACCTCATAGTCCTTTGACTTGTATGAGTAGTCAAGAAAACTAATTTTGGTTTCCCTGTTAAACAAGTGTACCTCCGAATTAATTAAAAATGAAGAAAAATAATGAAAACGTCAACTTCAATACTCTTACCTAACAATTTGTTAACTTTTCTGACTTTATATTTTAAAAAATATATAACCTCAATATACAATATTCTAAACACGAAACGGTAGAAGTTTTTACTAAACTAAATAAGGTTATCATCTCAAAAATAGTTTTCTGTATAATCTCCAATAAATATTTATTGAACAACTTCCAAAATACCTTAACTTGAAATAATACTTTCCAAATAAATTCTATATAATAAATTTGTACATTTTTACAAAGCTTTTCAGTAGTACTATGTGCCACTATATATGACTCTATGTCTAGATTTGCATAACACTATGTTTAAAAAAGAAAAACTCAGTTTGGCATTTTTCTTTCATAGATTAAATTCAGCAACTAGTTACTCTTAAACTATCATATACATTAAACAGTCAATCAATGACTGTAACAACCTTACAATGTATTCTCCACATAAACCATTTCTGACTCAAATACTATGAAACAATATTATAAACAATAATATAAACAAAAAAGCTCTCATTCAGATTTCATCCAAAAACTGAGAAGTCAAATAAGTTTCCTTATACTTGGTAAGTTTAACATATTATATGATTTCCTCCTCAAAAGAAACATATCTTTACTCAGAAATATTTTAAACAGTAGCTCAGAGTTTAAGTTAAAATTACCAATCACATTTGTTTTTAAACAAAAACATTATCCAAAATGATATTCACAAGAGAACAAAAGACTAATATAATCATATTCAATTTATCACATGTCAAGAAAACAAAAAAAAGCCATAAAATGATCATACTACAAACTAACAATTTTATATTTGACATAGAACTATTCCCAGTTAGATATACTAACAGCAAGAACAAAATTCCTAAAATTCACCTCCTAAGATATAAGCATATTTATTAAAAAAAAAAAAACAACTGATTTTCTTCTATCTATTATGTAGAAAAATTCTTACAACCTCCATTATTTTTCTTGTATTACCTACCTACACCACTCCATAACATTCATATATTAATGATTCCAGCTTAGAAACACATTCATTTTTGGTTACAGTTTAACCTACCATATTAGATTTTTCTGTGTATTATTCTCATCATAATTTATTTGATTTGCTCTTTATGTCATTTATAACTGTAAACATGCCGACTAAAGTTAGTCAGTTTCCTATTATAACAAGGGTGTATATTTGGTTTAATATGTTTAAACTCTCTTAATCAAATCTCGAGTGTAAGAAATCATATGAAGGGTGGGAATACATACAACATTACAATCCTTTCACTTCACATAGAGAATCCACAGGCACTTCCACAAACATGTCTGTCACACCCAGGGGTATCTGCACAGTCACGTTACCAGCCATGACAGGTCAGCCAGCCCCCATAATCTGTGCCGCCGTAGCACACACCTGAGCTCCCTGCCCCTTCCCGTCACATTCTGGAGCAGCTCTAAGGCAGAATCGCTCTCACAGGCTGCGGTCCTAGGAGTCCTCCCCTACTACCTCTCCATGGCAACCACAGCTACAGAAAAGCCAGTCCACCTCTTACACAAATGAAAAGAGGCCACAAATGTCAGCAGTCACAACATCCCCCTTTTCCCTCCCTACTTAATTTCCTTCTTAAAGTAACAGTAGCGCATTCTTCTCATTTTGCATTTTGGAACACCTTCCACCATTTAACAGATGGGTAAGCAAATTAGGAAAATCAGAGTTAAAAATCCATCTGTATGACCACTTACATAATGTGACTGAGAATCCAAAGATGATTATGATTTGCTGAGTTACATTCACCAAGGCAGTATCTCAGCAAGGGACCCTTTGTATCTGGGCATCCTAGTATTTGAGATAAGAATCCTCTAAGATATTAAGATATAAGATACTGTAATTTGGCTTTCTTAGAGAAGAGAAAAAGAAGCCATCCATTATGATTACCAAGACGCTCAGTGTCCAATATGCACTGTTTCTTTTGCAAGTTCGTATTTATTTAGAAAAGTCAAGGGTTTTGTTTTTGTTTTTGTTTTTGACTCTTTGAACCAATCAATTACCTATTAAAAATTCTACGGGAGGGAAAAACTGAACAGACTATTCTTCAACTATTATTAGGTTTAGCTTGTATTATAAATATTTGAACAGTTGCCTTTCCTAAACATACTTTAACTAACCAAATATAATGGCTAGTTTATACTTAACACGGCTACGGAGATTGGAAAGCAAAAGTAACCCCTGTCCATAGAATCATGATTAACACAATTGATAAATTTAAAAATGCCTTATTTAAAAATATGTTTTAATCCATGAGATGCACCAAAATATCATATTTTATAAATTGTTAGTTCAGTGACCATCTAATAATAAGAATTCCAATTGAAACAGCGTAAAGCAAGCTCCCAACAATGGCTGATGAATGATATATAATGGACTTGCTTTAATAGCTTTCAAAAGATGTATTCTCCAAGGAAAAATTAATTAAAATCCAAAGCAGTTATGCTTACATGGAAAACAGCACAACAGAATGATCAGTAAGGTTTTTTAAATACATCCAAGTGTGTGGACATGTTTTCTGTTGTTGTTGCCCCATGAAAAAGGCAGCTTAAAAACTTTCATTTAAGTGTTAAGCAAACGTTTACCAAATACCTACCAATGTACTAGGCACCATAAGGTTTAGGAACAAACATGAGGCATTTTCCTGAAGGACCACTACGGGGTGGTAGGAGTTGTCCCTCAACCAGCCCGGCCTAGGGTCCCAGGAAGATTCCCAGAGGCAGAGCTCAGGAAGAGGTATGGGTACAAAGCAGAAACAGAGCCAACAGATTCCATTCAAAGCATGAAAGCTGGAAACAGCTCAGCAAGTTGAGGCCAACCTTAAGCAGGTATTCAGCCATTCTGAAGTTCAAGTGTAGAAGAGGGAGCACAGCGAGGCAAGATCATGAAGGACTTAGTGCTATAAAAAAGATCTAAGCCTTGATCCTGAAGTTAGAGTATAGGATTTTAGGTAACACAATGAGACAGAATTACCCAAATTATTCATTGCTTTGGGTTCTAAATGTTTAGGACTCCCCCCACCCCCAACAAAAGTGTGGGGTAAAAAAAATAGAAATGTCTATGTATCTCACAGAGCAAGCTACTTTAAAAGAAAGATTCTAGGTGAAACTTTATTTTTCCAAGTTTAACAGGTCAACTCAGTGTGAACCAGATCATCGGACCTGTGTCAAAAGACCAGGAATCTAGTCCCAGCAAAACCACCACCACTGGGGAGCCTATGCACCTGGGCTGCCTACAGAACTGCTGGAGTCACACCTACAAAATGTGGAAAATCCACCTCCTGTCTAAAAGTTCCATTTCAGAACTTACTATCCCAAAGTTAGTTCTTTGTTCAGGCTACGTGTCTTCCGGGCTAAGAATTTATGGGCAAAAGCCTTATTTTATTCGTTTTATTATCCTTAACATGTAATAATATTTGCTCCATCAGAAATATCCAAAAATATTTTCAACAAGTTTCTCCTGGCTATTAAGAGCAATTATTCTACGATTTTATTTAAGAATCAACTTTAAAAGAGCCAACCAAGTTGAGAATGGGCCTTAAATGTAATTTACATCAATTGCTTTCTTTAACCTTCTTTTGACTATTTCCATTCCTCTAAACACATGACTGGGTAAATGCTATTTTCAAAAAACTAAAATTTTCAGAATTACTATTAAGCAGTTTATATATGCAGTAAATATAAATTTTATACAACATTTTCCAAATCACTGGCAATACTGACAACTGGCAAATGCTCACAAATCAAAGTCCTTTACATTACAGCAGCACCTTAATTTTAAAATGACCTTCTTTCTAGAATCCACAATACAGCTTATGGATTATGTAAAAAAGAGGAAAAGACTACATCCAGACCTCCCAAAGCTACTGAGCCATTTTTTAAAAAATAGGTACAATAGCTATCAGAATAAATCTGGTTATGTAGGTTCCTTCTTTCCCACACTAAAGACATAAGACAATTCAACAGGCTGGTTTCAGGTATTTATTAACTCTAAACCTAATATTCTTCACATTTTATAACTGTATAATGATTACTGATTGTTAGGAGAGATTCTGAAGAAATACCAACTCTCCTCCCATCCTCCAAAGATTAACTGAATTTTATATTCACCATTCTAATTTATTTAGAAAGGATAACTGAAATAACTTTTTATGTCTAAGACAGTAGAAGGCACAGATTAACATCAAGATCATCTCTAAACAACAGACTCATATGCAAAACTACCAGAATGAGGGCAAGGATGAACATGAAATGTGCTTTTAAGTATCTAGATTACTGAATCAAGTGTGAGGATCTCATTTAACAAAAAATTCTACAGTCCTCCCAGTGATAGTAGTTATACTTTTACCATCTATTGATTTAGGAAGCAAATCATTGATAAAAATATATAAAAGCAATGCTTTTAAATGAATCTGCATTCCATTATTAATAGTATCATCTACATTTATTGATCTATTTAAAATGAAGTTGCACCAAAATATATTAATGATTAAAAGATCATCACCAAGTCAGATTTATCTTAGGAATATAAGGATAGCTTGACATCAGAAAATTCTATTCCTGCAATTCACTACATAGATAATATTAATGAAAAATGTCATATAGATGCCAAAACAGAGTAATAAAAATTCCATGCCCATTCCTAGCAAAATACCCAGAATATTATGATTAGAAAATCGTTCCTGAAATTATGTAAGAAATATGCACAAGAAGCAAGCTGCAATCATTGAATTTAACTGTGGACTATCAGAAGTAGTCCCATTAAAGTTACAATTTTACCAGTGAAGCTATATTTACTACTTCACTAGAGGTCCTGGACAATTCAATAAAATAAGAAAAAAATAATTTTAAGAGATATGAAATTTGTAAAGGAAGAATCAAAAATCATTTATTCACAGCTATATGATAATCTAATTAGAAAAAAAATCAACTGAATTGGTAAGAATGAGTAGGAATTCAGCAAAGTGGCCATATACAAAAACAACTTACAAAAATCAGTAGTTTTTATGTACTTTCAAAGGTAGCACAAACAAAACCAAAAATACTACATGTAAATAGAAGGCAAATGTGGCAAGATATTAATAGCTGTGAACTGAAGTGAAGGAAACATGGGAATTATATTAATCTTATTGCTTTTAAGAACACTGCACTCCTCAGTGAAAAGCTCCATACAGCATAGCAAGCAAATTCAAGAAACTTCCCATCCCTTCCACACCTCTCACACTGCTCAGTTACCCTACTAGAAGTTTATTTACCCTATTTTACCTCCAAATAAATCCCAAAGCATTTAAACTTATTTTCAGCTCTGTATTCTTCATTTCTTATTCTTCATTAACTAATCATTTTATATCTCAGCTTTTCTTCCAACTTTTGCACCAGATCAAGGTTAAATCTAATCTGGATCCCCCAAACAATGCCTAGAGCTTTCCTAATCCAATATATGATCTCAACTAAATTGCTGAGCAATCAAATGTACAATAAAAGAACCAAATATTAACTCATCCTTTCCATGAATATTCCACAAAGCACAGTTCCCCTAAATGGTATACAGTATCCTTCTATGTCTCACTGTACTAACTTTATAAACAGCACTGGCTTAACAAGACCCCTGTCTTGGGCACATTTTTATCTACATCATTTTGCTTATTTTGTACTTAACTTGCTTTGTGAGCAAGTCAATCCTTTTTAATCATGGTGATAAAAATCTCATGCTCCAAAACCACAATGCTAGCTGAAAGAATTCAACTTGTACCCTGAAATTTGCTAGCTCAGAAAAATTCCAGCTCAGAAGTCAAATACTCAACTAAAAAGAATCAATGATTTATTTTCCTCTACACTGAGTATCTGGTGAGAGAAAATCATATAAATAAAGTGTCTATATCGTATCCTCTGGTTTGTAGCATCCTCATACCAAAGACAGAGGTTTTCAATTTTAAATGGAAGCCACAAAAGATTATAAAATTAACAAGAATTATTTTAATTGAAGAATTCTCTTTTCTTTCTAGTTTAGATTCCTCAAGTAGATGTTCTTAGAGCACAGTGTAACTTTTGGTTTGCAACATGTATTGCAAGTGTAATTCGATAATAATTTATGTAAGCATTTAATATTATACTTTCCCACCAGGCAGTAAACTCTACAAGAACAAGAACCTTGCCCATCTTGTTTTGCACTGTATGTAGTCTGACTACCTGGCATGAAGACACTCAGTGCACATTTCATGAAAGAGTCAAAGAAAGTAGATCAAACTAAAGCTAACAGAGGTAACTTTCTAAAACAGATATTTAAAATGCAAAAAACTTTTTCTCAAGATTATTGCAGAATAAATACAAAAATGTAATATTGCAATCCTGAATTAGGTTCTCAAATACTCAGACTTTTTAATGAACAAGAAGCAAGACATTTTTATTAAATAATATGCTATGCCATCAAATCATGCATGTTAATTAGAAAATTTTTAAAAAGATAGAGATTCCATGATAATGATTAAACAAAATGGAAACAAACTAATCATACTACAGCAAGAGAATGTTAATTATGGCAAAGTAATATGATGCAACATCATGTAGTCATTTGAAACTGATGTCTATAAGGAATTTTAATGACATTGAGAAATACCAGTGACAGGTACTACGAAGGGAAAGCAACACAAAATACATACCATATGATCACAACTGCATTTTAAAGTTTATACACATATAATTATATGTTCATTATGTATATTTGCACAAATGTGCATGTATATAGTCTAGATACATGTATATACATATACAAGTATGAAACATCAAATTGTTAGTAGTCATTTCTGGATGGTATAATTATGAGTGACTATACTTTTGGTGAGCATGTAGATCTTTCAAATTTTATGCAATAAACATTAACAAATGATATTTATGTAAATCAATTTATGGAAGGGGAAAGATGGCTATAGTCTGTGCTTCCTATCTTAATTTCCACAGCATAAATATTGGTATCACTCCAATCATTTACACAGTAATTAGTCAAATGAGTGAACCAAATATAATGCTCAAAAATACCGCTGACTGGCATCACAATTGACAGATTAAAGTAACAATATAGAGCAGACATTTTTTATAGTTGCTGAGAGCTTGAAAGCTATACTTTCAAGTACAGTAGACTCTACTTGAAATGCAAAAAGGAAAGATAACTCACATTTTCTCATAATGAACAAGCTGTAGCTCCTATTTCTACATGAAGAAAGATGAAAATGTATATTCCCTTTCTGTTATCTGACTTGCGAGTTAAAAAAAAAAAATCTTAAATGTGAAACAAGTACTATGCAACAAGATATTTATCATAATAGTATTTATTCTGGAAAATAATTAGAAGCCACCACATAACTGTATTTATTGCCTGTGTTCTTATGTCAGCTCTGCTTTGTTTCGGGTTTGATAAGGTTAGGAAAGGAAAACTGGTATTTTCTTTTCTCTCCAAAGATATCCTGGCTGAAGCAGTACATAGCCCCCACACACAACATCCCCTACCACCAACACTTTGGTTTCAGTCAAGACATGGAGTCCATTCTGCCCTTATCTAGGGCTGTAGCGTCTGAGAACTCCCCCGCACCATCTCCCTAGGACCTTAGAACATTTTGATTGGTCGAAGACTCGCAGGAATGTTTTCTGCTATATCCAAACATTTGGGTTAATTTATAATTAAGAATGTTTTCCTGTGATCTTTTTTTCTAGAGTTTATAACACATTCTTATCCTGTTTCTCTTATTTTTATCCTTAGTAAATTTTATCTTCTAACTTAACCACTCTTCTTTTAAACCATAAATTGACATCGGAACATCTCAAAGTTTAATGAGCAGCAAGTAAAATTTGGCTAGACATGTCAAAGAACATCCCAACACTGAACTAGCACATTAGGAAATATTTATAACAATTTTATATCTTATCTCCTATAAAGCAGTATTCTGTGACATCATACATTCTGGACACATATCTTTTTAGATTTTTCTCCAAAACGTGTATTTAAAGCAGCTGTACACAAAGTGTTCTGATCTAGGGAAAAATTATATCTGTGAAGTGTAATAGGCACACAGTCCAATTACAGGAACTATACAGCTTTTCCAATAATGAAAATGAAATTATTTTTAAAACTGTGATGATAAGAAGCCCCATCACTCACTTCAAGAAATTACTGTCTGAGCATTTGTTACAAGTCTTCAAAAGGTAACTTTTCCCAACCATTTTGGCATCCATTTTTAAATCACAGGAACAACTGTTATATCAACATGTAGCCCTTTAAATATGTATTTGCATACTTTGGGTGCTTCTGGTGAGATATATTTCATTATTTATATATGCGTTCTTGTTAGGTAAAATATCATCTAAAAGAAAAGAATAAATATACTCATAATTTGAATGGATATACCATGGTTTTGTTGTACCATCCGAAGATATTTCTTTATTCTACTAAAGCTTGTACAATTAGAAGTTAGTTTCCAAAAGCAGTCCTCTTTTTAACCCAAAGGCATGTTTCACACGTTAGCAACAGCTGTTGTAGTCTCTTAGATTTTTACTGGCTGACCACACACCATGGCATGCCTTACTCATTTGGAAAGTCCCCCCACACAGTGTTTGAACTCATTTTGAAACCAGAGAAGACAGTTCCTCCTATAACTCATCTGGGCAAGTTCATATAGAAGAACAATTTTTCAGAAAGCCACAGAGGTTCTCTCTCAAGACTACTGAAATATAATTATGGGCAAGTGTAATTATGGACAGAGAAGTTAACCAAAAATAAAGAAAGAGCACGCTGGCTAAGTCATGAAGGATGAAAAATAACAACAAATAAAAATTTCAATCTCTCTAATAAGGCAAATTTAGTATACCCACTCACGCATGGTCCTCCCCCATAACTTCTCTCCCCGCAGGGAAAAGAAAAAAAAAAATAAAGGTTACAGTGTGCATGTTAATATATAAAGTATAACTAAGCTAGATTCCTTTCTTTTGGAAATATAAAGCATAGGTCAGTCTACACATACATATACCTACATTTTTATATTTCACCTATAAGTTATGTAATTTATATATTTACACATACATACATATATTTACACACATAAAAGATATGTAATATATACGTACACATATATACACATACACACAAAGACAAAAATGGAAGAATAAACCATGATGTTTTTAAACAATTACTTACTGAAGAGAGGAAAACAGAGAAAGAAGCTGGACTTCTTCGACTACGCTTTATTTCTAGATTATACTCTGGAACCATGGAAATATTTTATGTAATTACAAAATAAAAAATTTAAATAAAACCCTTAAAATCAAAAATAAAATGTGACAAATTAATTTCAATATATATTGAGTTGTGACATAACCACACAGGGAAAAATAAGTGACATTAAAACACAATACTTCAACTACATATCCCCAGTGGTAAATATCCTAAGGATAAAAGAAAACACATACACACAAAAATGCTGATGCCTGGTGTTGGCGTTATTATTCTGAAACCGTTGTGTACATCGTGGGATAAAGCAAATAAATGGTTCTATCATTCCAGGAGTCACTGAGAATAAGGTTTCTCATTATGAGAGAAAAGAGATATAGATGTAAGATCAAAGAAGTTAGGTGAAAATCCTAGGGCCCTGATTTTTGTCTTAAAATACATGCATGTGTTTGTCTATGTACAGAGACAGTTTACTAAACATGCCTGGTAACAATGGCCACCCAACAGCAATGACCACGTCTGGCCTGCTTTTCTCCTGGAGGCTGGTTCCCAGAAAGTTCATCTCCCAGCATGTCTGGGTTGCACCAAAAGAGCATTTCCATCAGTGGCAACCAACAGCAAGAGCACAGCTGACTGTGAAACAGGATGAGCAAAGACTTGAAAAAAGGAACACAGTCTGTTTAGATGAAGTACATGGCCACAGAATAAATGGAAAAAACAAGATTATAAGCCCAATCAAAAGTGGTTCCCTAAAGACAGGGTTACTCCCCCTGGGCTAGTGCCCCTATATTCAGGGCAGATAATGGTGTCAGTGTAAGGATAGGTTACAGGTGAGGGGCCTAGGCAAAGCTGATCAGATAGGAGGCTTCCATTTTCTCCGGAGCAAAAGGGACAGACACTGAGCACATATAGACCTAAAGCCTACATGAGAACCCACGACACCCACCAAAACCCATCTAACCCAGTCATAAGCATTCTCCTAGTGAATACCTGATTTTTTATCCTCATTTTAACCAGAGTGTCAAATTCCAGCTGTCTTTCTCATTATAAGTTACATCTAAAAAGGAAGCAAAATATCACAAAAGAAATGTTCCCTCGTTACATGAAAAAAATTGTTAAAGTCTCAAATAGGACAGGCTAGAAAAATAAAGTTTATCCAATAAAACTACTCAAACTTGTTAGGAAAGTATATACTTATTGGTTGGATATCCACAAATTTGTTTTAAATAATCTTGAATTATCTGTAAACCATACCACACATAAATGGTATTTATTACCTAAGGAAACAGAATATCTTCTTTCGCAACTTGTGTTGATTTGTGAACAGAGAACTCAGTGACATTTATGTACTGAAAAGCACTTGTTCGATTTTTAATATTCTATAGTCAAAGCCTCACGCGCTCCACCCAACACAGAAACAGAGCACAATCATCCATACACTGCCTGACAAGGTCAATTATCTCTGGGCTCCCTCCCCAAGGTGATGCCTCACCCATCAGGTGATCTTAGAGAGAGAGCAAGCACAAAGAAAATCTCTCAGATGGGAGATTGCTCATGATAAGAGACGTGTGAAAATCACCTTGCACCTTAAATACAGATGAATATCATTAATTCCTAACTTCTATATACCAAAAGTATTCCTATATTTTAGCACCTGTTTCAGTGGTACTCCTATTACTTGATAATCTAAACCCCATGATAAATGTTACAAACGGTTTGGGAGAATCACCCTGCCTCCACATACGCATCTTTTTTTTTTTTTTTTTTAAATATTCTACCTCTGCTTTTCTCCAGTAGATAAGCAGGATTTGCCTATATGTTGGAATCCAAAATCTTAAACACAGTGAATAGTTATTTTAACATTTGCTCTTACTGACATTCGTATTAAAATGCAGTGTGCTCAATGAATATCACATAAACATTTTGAAGACTGATTTTGGTTTGAATAGAGCAGACTAGAGGTAAGAAAATAATACAAAAATGTTCCTAAGCAGAAAGAACAGCTTCACCATTTACTCAAAGGCCAGTCAGTACTTGGGAAGAAAACGTCACAAGACAAGCCTGTATGCCAGTTTCACAAACACTGAGAGCATTTTTACTTAAATAATAAAGAGAAAATAATAATAATAAAGAGAAAAATCTGTTTCTAACTTCTAGAGTTCTTCAACACAACTGGACAGATATTTTGAAAACTAAACATTCTATTTTGGACCTTTACATAGAATAGAGAACATATCCTGGTACCACTGACAATATTCACCATGCATATTTTGAAATGTCCTATGAATCACAAGTAACATTCTTTATTACTTAAAAAAGAAGGTAAGAATTTTGGGAGGGACAGTGTGCATTTTCAGTTGGAAGGCCAAAAGATATTTGTAACAGAGATGGGGTATTGAAAATATAAGCCATCTCTTGTAAACACTAAATGATCTCTTAAAGTCTGGGTGACAAATTTCAGAAATATATGATCATAATTCTTTATTCAAGCAAAATTGCATCCCCTTATCCAAAGAAGGAGAAAGATTTAGACTCTTGAGTTCTGTAATATTCTGTTTTCAGGAACAGTGTTGAAGTGCAATAAATTAAAATGCTTCTTACTCAATGCATCAATAGGGATAAGGTAGCTGCATAGAATGACTTAAAGCTTCATAAACTTAAGGATGAAAACAAAAAGAAACACCACTTTCAGACAACACCCCCCAAAAGCAGAGTGAGGAAAAGGCTAAACAGTGCAATAGCAATCAACAATGTGAGAGAGGAGGAAAAAAGATGGGCCTGTGGGCAGATGACCTGCACCTGTAACAATTCTGTACCAGTGGCCAAGTGATCTGGGACAAGTTACCTAAGCTGCCAGGGGCTGTGATGAGCCTGTCTCCCAGTACCGTGAGCATTAAGACATGGCAACATGGGACAGTGCCTAACACAATGTCTGGCATAAAGTGAGCACGCGATACAATCCAACCTTTTTACTTTCCCTAGGATTACTTCCAAAAACACTATTTCACCCACTGGCCAACTGTACAACTTTCTGATTCCTTTGAAAATGACCTTGGCAAAGTGTTCTAGTCACTGAAAACTGCACGGTCTCTTAGAGTCCTGGTACATCACTGTACATAATACTTTACAGTAGCATGTCCCAAACTTAAATTTTATAAGACTTACACATATCACATAGGCATTCAGAATTATGTTACTATTTTGTCATTTAGAAAATAATGAGAAAAGTATCTGAATGGCATTTTATGAACTTAAAAGTGTGGCAGCAATAAGATGAGGTATAAGGGTTTGGATAATCAGAATTTTATGTTCAGTCTCTGCTCTGCCACTCGGTTCCTATGGATCCTGTGCCTTCTTGTTCACATACACTTCAGTTTTCCTCTTTCTGAAAGGGGACAAGTATCAACATGCTACAGGAGTTTTTTGAAGATTAAAAGAGGTAATGAGATTAGGACAGGTCCACAAATACAGTAACAACTCAATAAAAGCCATTATCCTTAATAACGTACACAAGGTATTATTAGCACATGGTTAATTTTAAAATTACTCTTCAAGTTTAGAATATCAAAGTGACTGCAATAATAGAAAAAAATATTTGAATACATCTTAAAGTCTATAAAGTCTACAAAGGTAGTTTAGATAGTCCGGACAACCAAAGTAAAATTTTTCTAGTTTCTATACTACTTAAATCATTAAAAATCTTCTGGTGAATTCTGGGTAATTTAAATTACATGTATTTCATCTCTTTGGTCAATGTTTTACAAAAGTTACCTAACATTCTTTTGAAAATCACATTCAATTATAAAAAGAAACTTTAAGTATTAAAAATACAAATTAACTGCTGGGTTTCAAATTGGTAGAATTTAAAAGACATTTGTAAGGCATGGCTTTCCAATATTTGTAAATGTTATAATCAAATTTTTATTAGGCATGTTTTTGCCACTACAGGTGTTATAGAAAGCATTTAACAGGCACGCACTGTTAAAATTATAATGCATTTTTAATTGTTAATAAACGAGGTTTGAGATCTGTTATAAAAAGGTGTTTATATACTATGAACACCAGTGCTAGCACACCCACCGGAGCTGGAGTAGGTCAATCACCACTAACATCATTCTCTTAACATAGAGGGATGTGCTTCATTAGCGAGCATTAACTCTACATGAATTTACTGAAGAAACTAAGGGGTTTCTCAAGGCTGTACCCATTGCACAATTCCAAAAACGCCATTCACACTCTTGTATGTACTTGGCAACACAGGGATCCTGGGCCACTTTTCCACTGTGACAATACCTCGAAAAATATGTCCAACTCATGACATGTTAAAGGAAGTATACAAACCAAATAAACCTCCCGTAACAAGTCAAACCAATTTAAATATGCCCCACCTTTCTTTCAGATTAATCTAACATGTCAGAAGCCTATTCTACATGGAGCACACCTGTCCTGCTCCTCTATATCTACCAAGCAATTATTGGGACCCTCCAAGGACCAGGGGCCAAGCTGCCTGTCTGAGGTGGAAGACGAATTTACTTGCACCCACACACACACACCCAATCTAACCCGACCAATGGTATGCATAAAATGCCCAGTAAATGACCAGAGTCAGGGAGAGAAGAATGTGCTAAAATTGAAGGTCCAGACAATGTTTCATCGCCCTGCTGATTTCATTAGTCTAATGTTCCCAACAACTCAGCTAAATAGCCACAGAAGCCTTATAACCAGAAGAGAAACATGGACTTCCTCGCAAAGCAAATTCAACTTAGCTCTATAGACAATTAAATATAAGCATCACAGTAGAGGCTCCAGAATGAATACGTATGAGGAATATAGGGCCAGTCTGGTTGGGAAGGGAAACTGCTGGCACACGTACTGTAAACTACACCTGCACAGCAAGCACACAGCTGTAGGCAGAGACCTGTAGTCAAAGACACGTGGTTTAGGGGGAGCTAACGAGGTAATGGGACAAGGGTTGGGGTGGGTGTACACTAAAGCTTCCAGAGGTATAGTTCAGTGCCCACGGTGAAACCTTAATTAAAAAGCCACAGTTTTAAAATTCAACTGTTTGTTTAGATATTAGAATATATTTTCGGGTAGAAAAAAATTATACCTGTTGGTTAGTATACTGACCAGCTCATTAGAAAAGTCGATAAATTTGCCCTCTAAAATAACAATATAGTAATACAGATTCCAATTACTCATTATAACAATGTTCTGTGGGGAGGACAAATTCATTTGGAATTCTTATTCAGGAAGCCGGAAACCCATTTTCCCTGGCTACCATCTGTGGTGCTGAAATAGTGATCTCAGCAGGGGCAGGCCCACCCACAGAAAACATCATTAACATGTGTGAGGCACCAAACACATAAACACAACCTTTTTTTCATGGAAAATCTCAAATTATATAAAAATAGAGAAAACAGTAATAACCCGGTATTCTCATTCTGACCCATCTTCAGCAATTATCCATTCTCCTCCACCATCCCTGAGATCCACCCCTCAGATTATCCTCAGCAAAAATTAGTGGGAATTTTTGTTTGTCATATTGAGTGGAATGCCACTGGCATTTAGAGGACAAACATTAGACTTGTTAGAAGTGCCACAAAGCCTAAGACAGTTTCTAAATAAAAATTCTAAAAGTGCCACTAATAATCCAAGAAAACACTGGGGAGTTGTCTCCTTCAATGGGAACCTCTTCTGCACTTGATACTGAAGCAACCAACGCCTCCCAAGCTACAATCAAATGGGATATACTGTCATATGAGCACTCACGAGCACACAAATATGATAGGAAATGCCTCTAATTAACCATTTTTTTAAGGAAAGAGAATATGTAAAAATAGACTTTAGAAACAAAATTTAGGATATTTACTGCAATATAAAGAATTGTTACTTTTTTTTAATAGTGAAGTCTAACTTCCCCTTTAGGAATTTAAAAATCACTAAAAAAATAATCAAAATAAATAAATAAATAAATAAATGATGGATAGGTAGATAAATAAATAAATAAATAGAAATCACTAAAAAGATACTGTCACCAAAATAGTATGGTGTTAGCACATACTATAAATAATAAATTAGTAGACCAGGAATAAATAAATTAGTAGACCAGGCCAGGAGTCCAAGTATACATGGAAAGTTACTACATAGCAATTCTGTGAGAAAAAGATTCTTCACTTAATAAACGATCCTGGCAGACTGGCTCTATTTCCAGAGGAAAAAAATAAAGATTCTCTACCTTGTGGTATGATGGATTAAACAGATTAAAGTTCTAAATGCAATAAATACCACATTATACTGAATTCAAAGCATCAATTATAACGCAAACCATTATTTTGTATGCCTCTGAAAAATAACAAACTACCAGCTAAAAAAGGAAAAATCTAAGAGAAAGTGAGTAAAGGATGTAAAGATGCAATACAGAGGATCAAAGGGAAATAACAAATAGACATATTAAGAACAACTTAAACAAGTCACCAATTTTTAGTCATTACAGTTAGTAAAAATAAAATCCAGTCATGGTGAGGATAAAGAGAAAATAGAAAAAGAGGTGCTGCAACAAAACCTTTTATCCAAAAATCTAGTAGCTTCTATTAAAATCTAAAAGTGTGAACTGGCTTAGTGATTATAATTTGGGCAATCTATCCATAAAAAATAAAAGCATCTAAAAAAATCAGTAAATAAAATTTACATGCCAAGGATGTTTACTGTGGTAGTCTATAATGGCAAAAATAAAAACAAGACCAATTTATTTATTCTATCAAAGATAACTAAATCAGGTCAATTCATATTTTAGATTATATAACTAATTAAACTGAATTAAGACCTATACATGATGAGGTGAAGGATGACCATATCAAATGAACAAAGCAAGCAAGAGTGTAATGTATCTAATATCCCATCATTTTAGTCAAAAAACAAAAAATGAGCAGATCCCGCAAAAAACAGAAAGATGTAGAAGGCGACAGAGCAAGCTGTTAACAACTCAAAGGAGAAAAAACAGACAGCCAGATAAATCTACAGATCCACTGCCCAATCATTTAGATCTTTTCTTTGAATAAATAAAATTAGAATTCCTCTTCTTCCTCAAAGGAAGGTTATACAACTCTGCTACCCTTTTTCAGGTCAGAATATCTAGATATGAGATATTACTCTGCTACTAGCAGTTATGTTTTCTAAATCTTTGGCTAGAGTTGTGTTTCTTATGAGAAAACTGGACTACATGATCCCTTTTCAAAATTCTGTTCTCTTTTTATAAAACTGCAAGAAAAGTATTATAATCTTTATTTATTTATATATGTACGTATGTATGTATGTATGTATGTATGTATGATTTTTTTGCAGCCACGCTGAGAAGGAGCCCCGTGTGGTTGGTGCGAGGATAAGTGCACTGCCCCTGTCACTGGGATAGCTGACAGACACAATGACCCCACTACAGTATAACCTTTAAATTGTCTACATGATTTATTCTTTGGTAAAACACAAACTTTATCACAAAACAGACAAAAAACACAATTCTGCTTTCCTCCTCCCTCTAAACACAAGTCCAAAGAAGGTACAATAGAAATAAAGTCACTCATCTCTATTTAACTTGTGAAAATTTTTTCAAAAATTAAATTATTTGGGGGCGGTATTAGTTTGGGAGGCAGGGAACCTGGTACCCTCAACCTCTCTCTCTCTGAGTGCAAGGAAAATCAGTAAGGTACAATTGAAAAACAAATTTAATTTCCAGTCCTTAAAATGAATTCACCATATAAGTAACTCACTTGCAATGCCTCTGGAAGCAAAATACAGCCATTGACTTTAATTATAGACAAGCCACAAATAAAGAATTGGTTTTAAGTACAATAGAGCCCAAATCATGCTTTTTCTATGGGGCAATATTGCCTCAAAGGAGGAAAAAACTACTTCTTCGAGGGACAAAAAATACCTTACCTATTACCATGGTTTGTGGCCTTTCAAATATCAGCACTATTCAACAAAATCTTATTTCTTAGTATTTCATTTTCCTCATTAGGTAGAAATTTAATTTTAAATTAACTGTTAATTTTTCACCTTAATGGGATGATAATGAAAAATTCTGATATATACTAATCTAGATCACACCTAAAAGAGTTACAAGTAACATAAAAAGGATCTTATTAAATAAGTTTTTACCTAAACTCTAGACACATAGCATAGACCTATCTATTTGACTTGGAATATTTTAACTGTTGTTAGGTATAAATTAAAATTGTTACTAACCACTGGTATAAACATCCAAACTATTTCATCAGATTCAAATGTTAAACTACCTCTGAATTATTAAAAACTAGTCTAACAATGCATACTTTATGCCAGCAGTCTTCAACCTTTTTGGCACCAGGGGCCAGTGCTCCTATGAGAACCTAATGCCTGATGATCTGAGATGGAGCCCTGGGGAGCAGCTGCAAATACAAATGAAGCTTCCAGGCTCTCTTGCCGCTCACCTCCTGCTGTGCAGACCAGTTCCTAAATAGGCCATGGACCAGTACTGGTACATGACCCAGGGTTTGGGGACCCCGGATTTAAGCAACTCTGCCAATGGTGTGTACATATAATATCTAAATTTAGTAAGTATATCCAAATACTTTTCCCCAAAATATTCAAAACATGTCCAAATTGAAAAACTTCCGAGTTTCTAAGACAATTCTAAACATATTCGAACTAAAAATACACTTTTATTTGTCTTTACCCTGATAATGAAATATTTATACCTTGCTTACACAGACCCAATCCTAAATTGTTACTACCTCAAACAAGTGAAAAATTTAGTCAAGGGACCTGTTCCATCCAGCAGCTTTCCCTCCTGTTCTCTGATTACAATTCTAATTGTCACTTGGGCCACATTACAAGACAGTTGAAATGTCTGACACATCTGCTACAATGCATTTTTTATGTTCAAAAACTTAATTCACAAAAGTTTCCTGTATTGAGCAAAAAGTTATAAAAGTCAAGTGTTTCTTGCTTCATAAAGAGCATGAAACTACTGGTATACATATTACTACTTTTCCAGTTGTCAGTTTCTTTCTAGAAAGGACAAAACAAAATAGTGTGGTACAGTCTCAAAAACCTATGGAAAATTTAAATCAACAGTCAACTTTTAAGAAATTATGTGAATCCACATACCTCTTTATAAAAGACAGAAAAAAGGCAAGAATCAGATCAATGATTCTTCGTTGTGTGGTAGAACTAAATTCTTGAGAGAAAATAATTTAATTTTTAAATTTTCTTATCTTTTAAGAGGATTAATTTCTGTGAACATCATAAAAGATTTGCACCACCTGGTGGAAAGCAAAGCTTCAAACACAGTTAAATCTCTCTGTTAGAAAGCATTTCTTGGGTCTTGAACCAAAAACTCTTTTAGGACTCTGATAAAAGCTCTGGGTCCCCTCCTCTCCAAAATCAGGCTTGTGCATGCATACTCACAGCAGGTACACACTCAAATACACAAATAATAAGCACTTTCAATAACTCCTGGATCCAGCAATACAAAACATACATTTTCCTTTTTGTTTGTATTTCCTCTTGGCTGCCCAGCATCTGAATGATTACCCTATAGTTGGGGAATGGACCACTGGGTGAGTCCTGGTGGGCGGCCAGGCCCTCCTTCCTCTCCCCAGGGTCACAAGGCCAGATGCTTGCCCTCCTCAAGTCTGGCCCTAGGGCTGCGTCAGACCACCACAGCATGCTCCTGCACACTGCTCCCAAAGCGGGGTGCTCAGACAGTTAGTACTCTCCATCAAATGTTGCCCAGGATCCAGAAGTGCCCAGCATAGCAACCTAACCAGCCTGCTCCTTGCCATGACCTTGCATGTTCTGGCTGAACACACAGCTTCCTACCTGTCTTTTAAAAACAAATAGCCACCTGTGTTGGCAATTATGTGACCTATCCGATATCATTCCAATGAATTCCTTCTCTGAGTTAGGGTCTATTTCTTATTTCTGCAATCACAAACTTCCACTTTAATATAAGCCTCCAACCAACCCTTCCCTCATCCCCAATTAACCAATCCTATGGCCTTCTTATCAACTTGAAGTGGATGGATCAAATGAGGTTTAAAAGGCTACTGGAAGTGAAGATAAGAAAGGGAGGGTGGCCAGTCACAAAATGCAAGAATATCATTATTAGAACTAAAGCAGAATTCCAACAAGTCAACCCCAAAGAGGCTTGTTTACCAGGATAGCTTCCATATCGCTCTAGCTTGTATTTAAGACAACAGGTATGGTTTCAATCAAAGGTGACAGGCAAACATTTAATGAAAGAAGACTGGTAAAGAAAAAACAAAGGACAATGTCCATCAATACATGCATGTCTTTAATCAACAAAATAGAGGCCTGTGCCTTCTTCCCTTCAGGGGTGCCACATGAGGACAAGCTGATCGAATATTCTAATTTGAAAAAGCAACCCTGATTTTCAAAATAATCTCAGAATATTTTTTAGCTGAAACAGAAATAGACAAGTCTAAATTCTTTTAGTTAGGATAAATATATGACAAAAAAAAAAAAAAGAGAGAAATGATCATTTGCCTAAGGACACACAACTAATTTCTTGTAAGAGTTAGGACCAAGGGGTAACATTTATTCTATGTGCCAAATACTCTGCCCGGTATATTCAATAGAGCATCTGTTTTAATCCTCGACACAAACCTGTGATGGATGTATCATAATCATTTCATAACATAAACGGTGAAGCTCAGGAGTTAAATGTCTCATCCACAGACTCATAGAAGCAGAGTAGAAATTCAAAACTCTATTTGTTCATTTCTAAAGTTCATCCTGGTCCCTTCTCTTCCCAGCTCTGGAGTTAGAGGACAAAAGTGTGGAGTGGGGGTGTTCTTAACTTTCTCTGTGTGTGCTATACACGTCTCCGCAGTCTGGTAACATCTATGGACCTCTTCTCAGAGTGCTTTTAAATGCATAAAACACATAGGATAAAAAAAGGAAACCAATTACACCAAAATATAGTTCTCAAATATTAAAAAGTACATTTGAGAAATTGTAATAGCTGTGCTTCTTTATGAAAGCATTAAATAAGATCTAATAGAGCATCTAATAACCACTGTTATTCGCCTTCAATAGAAAGAACACTGATAGATCAAAACATTAAAACATAGTGAATTTGCATGACATGAAATGTCCTAAGAGATATATCATGTTCCTTAATATCCCCTACACAGGATGCTTAAAAAAAGAAAAACAATGAAAGGTAGAATTTATCATTTAGATTTTATAATGTTGAATTAAAAAAACCAGCATAACACTCACTGCTACAATCTATTGCATATACAAAATACTTTCCCGTGATATCCAATAAAACTTGTTTCCCAAATACGTAAAACTACATTATCCACAAATATATCTATACTCGACTATAATTTTACAGCTCAGCATTAAAATACAGAAGGGAATAGTTTCATGGATCAGGAGTCAGAAAATTTAATTTTTGCCACTGAGTCAGATACAGTCTCAAGAAAATCATCACTAATCAATATATGACTACAGTAGCAAATGCACAAAAAATTTACACATGTGAGTATGTTTTGATTCTGTGCACTTCATTTGTGTTTACTGAATAGCCAGACAACCAGAAATGCTCAACAATTATGAGATCGGGCACGACTAACAAGACAAATAATGTGTTCTGTACTCTGAAAGAAGAAAAAGCTGCATGAAGTGAAAATGAGGCAGTCCTTTTCATCCTTCAAATGATATACACACCACACCCTCCATGACCTGGTCTTCTCCCCTACTTTGTGCCCCATACACCACTCCTCACTGTTAAGTTCACCCTGGGAATAAGACGGTCTTTGTAAATATATACATCCCCCATAACTCATAGATCTTGTGTTTGTTTGCATAGTTGCCTCTGCTCAGAGGATCCTCCCAGGTGATCTGGCCAACTCCTATTCATCCTCCAAGACCCAGCTCACACACTGTTTTCTCTGGAAAGCCATTTGTTTAAACTGTTGTTAGCTGTTTAAATGTCCATCTACACAGCCATATAAAATCACTTGAGGAGCTTCACATTCCCTGGGGTCTAGAGCAGTGCCCAGAACACAGCCTGATGAATTAAACTTGAGTTACTTAGCAAATGCTCAGTCGATGTCTGCAATAATTTAAAATTCTCATACTGCTGTCACCTTAACAAAAGCATATTCACAAAGACCATAAAACTGTGTATTCTAAACTATTCATATATTTTTACATATATCATTCTTCATGTTTCCACAGGATCTCAAAAACTATCATTTTAAAAGTCTGTTGGTACAGAAGATCTATTTACTATTTCACATTAAAGGGCATTCAAGTCATTTCCACTATTTTTCTCTTAAAGACAACACTAAAATGAGTATCTCTGAGTAAATATCTTTTTGCCTGTAATAATTTCTTTGGCATAAATTTCAAGAAATAGAACACCTGGGTAAAGGGGTTTATTTAAAGGGGTTTATACTCAGGTATAAAGTTCTACCATGTCATCAACAACAAATGATTATATCTATTCCACACGACCTCAGGTGAACTGGGTATTACTTTTTTCAAGTATCAAATGTATTTGTAAATAAAACTGTTACACCTCTACACTTCCCATTTTCACTTTTTATTACTAATTTTTCAACATATTATTGATCATATAAAATTTCCTTTGTCCATTTACCTATTATTTCTTCTTATATATTAGAATAAGTTCCCTTTTTAATATTAGCTATCAACTCTGAGATAAATATTTCACATTTTTATATGAGTTCTAATTCTCCAAATCTAAGAGTGAAATCTCTCCAGAAATCTGAACATTCTTTTATATTTTTCTACTTTTTTCTATATTTTTATTTTCTATATACTTACTTTTTAAAATTTATGTTGGGGTGAAGTTTCAGGACTATACCCTACAAACACCTATTCAGTTAAGCCCAATATTTTTAAATGATCCTTCCCTGTTTATGTGTTTATGTTTATGTATAGATGAGAAAAATTCCAAAATTGTAAATGTTAGAAAATAAGATTCATTTTAGAAACAGATTTTGGAAACAACCTATTTGCTGATATATACACAAGACCACAGAGCAAGGATACATGAAAAGTAAAATGAACATATACAATTTTTCACTATAATTAGATTTATCTAGATTTACCTTTCAATGGGTCCTGATACTCTACCTTTCTGAACTGTTCTTATTATTTCATTAAAAAAAAGAAAAGCATAATCATAATTCTTTCCTAAAACAATAATACATATAAATTTGAAAAGGACAATGAATTATTTAAATGCTACCTTGTTTTCATTTTCAGTAAGTCCTATCGGCAGAATTCTACAGAAATATGGATACTTTAGAAAAGATTTAGCTGTTCAACTGAACAGATATACTCCAACTTAACTTTATTTTGCAAATAACTTAGAAATAAACTGAATAGTTTTTACTGTCACGGATTAAATTCACAGGTCAATTTGAGCCAAGACCATACATGTATATGTATTCATACACGGATAAACGCTGCTATATGTGCATACATGCTTTATGTAACTAAAAATAATAATATTCACATCCATGAGGTGTCAGTAGTTCTGCATATATTTGGTAGCAAGGTCTTGATTCACACAAATGTTATTTTTCCCAAATCTAATATATCTGATTCCAGAGCTTTCTCGTGCTGTTTTTCCAGGATATTTTTGTTAAAATCCTGCACTTACAGGGTTTTTCCAGTGACATGTCAGGTCAGATGCCACATGCAGCCTGGCTCAATTCTCAAGTGGAGAAACCACACCAACTGTCCAAGCTACTCTCCTTAGCCAAGTCTCTCATCATTGAATTCCTCTTTCTTCTCTTTCAGGCTCCCACAATAAAAATCAGATAAAAACATACACACACACACGCACACACAATGTATGTTCTATGCACTAAAATGAGGACTTGGAGAATTAGTTCAACATGGACAGAGAAAGTAAAGAGAATTCTTGGAGTTTGGGGGATAGCTTTCTCATTGAACCAAAAAACACTGCCTCCCTTCCCAGTCTCTCTCCTGGCAGCTCTAGTTACCCCATGGCACTTATCGCTTTGTACTTGTTATGCTTAGGAGCTTGTCTTACCACTCCTATTCAACAGGAGTCTGGCATTTCTGCCAGAGTCACTTTGGCATCCTCCACAGCCCTCACAGGGTAGGTAGGGCACCTTGCACGGTTTTCCTAGCTCACAAGGAAAAGCATCCAATCTACACAGAACAAAAAGTCTAATCCTCACTTCACTTAATAGAACTCTTCTAAAAATTTAATCATATGTACTATTGCCAAAAATATGGTTTTCAAAGCCTAAGGGGAAGGAGTAATTATTTTTATAAACCTGCTATAGACCTGTCTCAAGAGGCACATTTGTATCAGTGTTTCATAGAAATGACATGCATGTATAACTCCACACTTTATTCCTACAACAAATGCAGGAGCAAAAAGACCATTTAATGTTTACAAAATCCATTATTTAACTATAGAATTTAGGCTATATCATATTGGTTACAGTCATGTATGAGTTGTTAAATCAGACCTCAATCTACACAGCACAGGGCTACAACTCCAAGTACGAAGTGACTGCCTAAAAAACAGCTGCATAATCCCATCCACCCTGGAACCAGCAACTTCCTGATTTCACTTTACAACGAAGGATCTGTGAATCCTAATTTCCTGTATGTCTAGATTCTACAAGGTAAATATTGTAAAATATATAGCTATCCAAGTATGTTACTTTCAAGAACTACTCTTGATAAACACATTATCCGCAACAAACACAGTCTTCGAAAGAAATGAAAGGATTTCCAAAAGAAGAGACGATGTCTAGAAAATTTTTAAAAAGCATTATAAAATATTCTGGCACAAGGTTTTCTACTAAAGTTAAGTAAACTGTTAAGTGGAATTGTTAACTTCTCAGTTCTAAGAATCATATAAAAGTATGGTTATTATGAAGAAGATTTGGATGTGCCATAGTCCAATACTGTGTCTCTAAAACCAAACACTTTAAAACCTGAAGTAACCAAAGTTACCACTTCTTCCATAATAACTTAAATACCATAAAAGAGAGCCTCTGAAGGTAAACAGAGTGAGGCTCTGGTCCAGCAAAATCCAAGAAAATTTCCTGTAAAAGTCTTTAACTATCTCTATTAGATACCCTGTTTTGCTCCTTCCAATTATGTCCTGAGATTGCCTAGATAATGATCTACTGTCTTTTATTTTACAGACCTCTCCACACTCTCATATATAGTAAGTCCTCACTTACCATTATTGATAGGTACTATGACTTTAATTGAAACGATGGCTAATAAAACCAATTTTACCATAAGCTAAGTGATATAAACAAGAATTAAGTTCCTATAGCATCTCATCAACGTTATAACAAAACAATTTTATTCAAAGATCTACTGTATATATGAGCTCATTCACCATAAAATGGCCATTAAAAACTTGTGACTTCTACGCACATAAAATTTAGATTTTGGAAAGAAAATCACTATGAAATATTGGGAACATTTGGATGTCTGGAAAGAGTACTCAACCAAAATGTACTCTGAGGAAAATACACAGCATGCTTTCATTACTACATAAAGTACCAACATTATTTTACAAAAAAAAAAAGAAAAACAACTTTTTTTTTTTTTTTTAGGTAAAAGCAGATAATATGATAAAGAAAAAGTAATCAAAATACACTCTCAATCACAACTTTTTGGGTGGGTACACTAATATTTACTGAATATCTACTACATGCCAGACGTTTTATCTATGTTATATTTACTCTTCACAATTCATCAGGTAGATATCATTATTCGCAATTTAAGGTGAGGAACCATAGACTTATAGGAATCCAATAACATTCTACAGACCTAGTAAGTCATAGAATCAAGATTCAATCCTAGTTCAAACAACAAAGCCCTTGCTTTTCTTTGTTTGTTTGTTTGTTTTTTTTAACTAAACCGCACTTTCAGTGATAGGAGCTTAAACATTAAACTTATTAGTGAGCTAATATTATGAGTAGTATGGATTTAAAATATCAATAATGCCATGACTCGCCAAAGCCATCCTGATAAAAAAAAGAATGAGGCTGGAGGTATCACTCTGCCTGATTTCAAATTACACTACAAAGTGACAATAATCAAAACGGCATAGTATTGGCAGAAAAACAGACACACAGACCTGTGTAACAGAATCTAGAGTCCAGAAGTAAATCTATGTTTACACAGGCAAACAATTTTTGACAAAAGAGCTAAAAACATAGTGGAGAAAGGAAAGCTTCTTCAATAAATGGTGCTGGGAAAACTGGAAAGCCACCTGCAAAATCTATCACCACACATCAAAATTCACTCGAAATGGATTAAGGACATAAATATAAGACATGAAACAATAAATTGCATAGAAGAAAACATAGGGACTAAACTCAGACCTTGGACTTAAAGAGGATTTTATGAATTTGACCTCAAAGACAAGGGATGTAAAAGGGAAAATAAATAAATGGGACTACATCAAACTAAAAAGCTTTTGCACAGCAAAAGAAACTGTCAACAAGATAAAGAGACAACCATCTGAATGGGAAAATATATTTGCAAGCAATGCCTCCGATAAGGGACTAATATCCAAAATATACAAAGAACTCATACAATTCAATGACAACAAAAAAACGACCCAATCAAAAAATGGGCAGAAGACTTGAACAGACTCTTCTCCCTAGAGGACATACAAATGGCCAACAAGATGCTCAACATCACTAGCTATTAGGGAAATTCAAATCAAAATCACAATGAGATACTATCTCACACCTGTTAGATAACAGCTGTTATCTACAGGACAAATAGTAACAAGTGTTAAGAGAGGATGCTGAGAAAAAGGAACCCTCCTCCGCTGCTGGTGGGACTGCAAATTGGTATAGCCACTATGGAAAACAGTATGGAAGTTCCTCAAAAACCTAAGAATTGATCTACCATATGATCCAGCAATCCCTCTACTGGGTATTTACCCCAAAGACTTGAAAACTCATATCCAAAAAGATATTTGCACACTTTTTTTTTTCAGGCGAAGCAACCCTTGGTTGACCTCACAGATTGCAAGGACCTCGTCAGTTTATAATCCCTTATTTTTTCTTTTTTTAAATATTTTTTACACCTATAGTACCTGGTCTTCCTAGGTAGAAGTACTTCCCATCCAAGTACTAACCAGGCCCGACTGCTTAGCTTCTGAGATCAGATGAGATCGGGCTTGTTCAGGGTAGCATGGCCGTAGATGAGCAGTATAATTTTTAAAGCCTTATTTATATATTAAAAATTGTATCTTGCTTGTTTATATTTCTTAAATGATTGTCTGAACATTTTAATACGTTTATCAGCCATTTTTTATCTCTCACTCTCTCCCAGATCCCTCTCTGCCCCAGCTGTGTATATGCATATGTGTGTGTGTGTGTGTGTGTGTGTGTGTGTGTGTGTGTGCGCGCGCCTGTTAAAATGTACAGCTGAAACTTACCGAATTTCATTAACCACTGTCACCATAAAAATAATTAATAATAAAATATTGATAATGGCAGCACAATCCTGACTTTATATCTTTTAAAAAGTAACTAGATGTTTAGTCAGCTTAATGGGTCTCTATGAGTAGTCCTAAATAAGAAGTTTGTCAAAATATATTGTGCAACTTGATGTTCTCAGGGCCCAGGACCCTGCCTGCCACCTGGGAATGCTCAGAATTCCTTCAGGGGAAATGCAGCACTGATTAAATGAGATTGATAAACCTTCTCCCTAAAATACAACTTATAAAGCTAGACAAAACTTAAAAACAATCACTTTAGCACTCTGGAAATAACCAAAGCCATATACAAGCTGAGAAAGTGTTTCTCTGTGAAAAGTACTTGAACTTCAGGTAAGACCAACATAGCACAAGCCTATGGCATTTCTGCTTGAGGCTGTTCCCAACCCCTTGCCTCTAGCTTCATCAGTGCAATGGTTCTACTGAGAAGAATGAGCTGAACACAAAACTATGCTGCCACAAGGGTGACCCCTAGGAAGCTAGGGTTAAAAGTAACAAGAAAACAAAAAACAAACCTTAACATCAGCAGCAAAATGGAAGAAAGAGCCTTCAGAGATTCTTCTAGGCAAATTACTGAACAAACGAGCAAGCAAAACAAGACAAATAACTCAGGAGCAACAAGAATCAGAATCCAGAATTGTTAAAATCTATTATCTGAAATGTAAAATATCTAACAAAAAACTTGGAGACATGAAGAGACTCAAGAATGTCCAATATTCAGGAAAAAAAGTGGTCAAGAGAAACTGTCTCTATTCTCCCCAAATGTTGGATTTGATTTAACAGGTTAAGACTTTCAAAGGAGCTATTATATGAACATGTACATTTAAAGAACTAAAGGAAACCATGTTAAAGAATTAAAGTATGTCAATGATAACTCAGTAAAAAGATATAAATTATAATGAAGAGAACCAAATTGAAATTCTGGAATTGAAAAGCACAATAAATAAAATAAAAATTTACTACAAATTTACAGCAAATTTGAGCTGGCACAAGAAAAAATAAGTACAGTTGATTACAGCTCGATGGAAATTAAACATTTTGACCCACAGAGAGAAAAAAAGATCAAGGAAAAATGAACAGAGCCTCAGAGACCTAAAACAACATCAAGTTTACCAACAAAATGCATAATGGGAGGAGAAAGAGATGGCAAAATATTTCAAAAATAATGACTTAAAACTTTCCAAAAGTGATGAAAAGCAAAAGAACTAATCTTCATATCCAAGAAGTTCAACAAAACTCAAAACAAGTAAACAAAAAGAGAGCAACACCTAAATACATAGTATTCAAACTGCTGAAAGACAATAACAAAGAGAAAAACTTTAAGCAGCAAACAAAATAATTCTTCATACACAGAGAAACAACATGATAACCAGCTGTCTTCTCCTCAGAAACAAAGGAGGCCAGAGATAGTAGAATGTCCAGAGTGCTGAAGGTGTTTGTGAAGAATCAATATTGCTTTCAAAAAAATTTCTCAAAATATTCAAATAATTATTATGAACTTTAGTCAAGCCTATCCTTAACATGGGGTATTTAAACCTAAGAAAAATAAAGTAAAACACACCAGAACACAAAAATATTTTTTCACTCACTCTCATCATACTTCCCCAAAACCAGCAGAACTAAAGAATTAATTAGAGATTAAAGAAAGTGTTGCAGGGATTATTAAGAATTTAGATGTACCAGAAATTTAATCGTGTTCTCAAAAATCCTACACACAAACTGTAATGCTTAATGTGTTAATGGCAGTTATCACTCAGATGACCCATCCCTTACTCAAGGTCCCATTCTCAGCATACCACTCACAAGTAACAGGATGGCCTCTTTGGGTGCATTTTTTGGAAAACACTCCTCTCAAAGGCAGCTCTATTTTTCCGAAGAACAATCCTTCACAAAATGTTTGGTGTACAGCACTGTAAATCATCATTTATGATATTTTTCTACCACTGTGAGTTAAATACAGAAGTGACTAATGGAGACAATATAATTAGAAAAAAGGCAGTGCTCTGACAGAACAGCTGGCTCCCTGACAATCTAGGTAGGCTTTTGGGTGGAGACCCATGATCTTGGCATCAGAACACCAAGAACAAGTGTATTTTTCTGGTGAGACCAACTCAACCTCTAAGGCTCTCCTTTCACCTGAGAACTATAAGCAAAGGAACTTCTTCCTAACAAATGTGAGTTTCCTATCATACTTGGCAGGCAGCAGACCCTCACATACTGGAGCAGTAGTTCTAGGTTCCCTTATAAGTCATTCCTACAGTGTTCACCACAGAAAGATGGAGCATTCTTACTTATTGTTACTTATTCCCCAAATGGGTTTCTAAATAAATAATCCAATTCTCCTCTATTTCCTAGACAGGGGTCAGCAAATTGTTTCTGTAAAGGGTTAGACAGTAAATATTCTAGGCTTTGTGAGCCATCTGCAACTATTCAACTCGGCTGCTAGAGCATGAAAGTAATCATAGAAAACATGTAAATGATGGCCACGGCTGCATTCCAATAAAACTGTATTTTAAAAAACAGGTAAAAGATTGGATTTGACCAGTAGACTGTAGTTTGCTGACCTTGCCCTAGAATAACAACTATTTAAAGCTAAAAAGGAAATTACATATCAACATCACCCAGTCCTCCACCCACTCCCATGCCTTGTTCTCAATGAAGAAACTAAATTCAAGTTATTTGCTCAAGGTCATATATTACTCTTTTGCTCCTCTGTTCATATGCATGAAGATGATTTTCTGAAATTAAAAAAAGAGACAGAGAGAGATGGCCTCATTCTTTAAACCTACCATCCTATTGCCTGGATGTCAACAAAACATACTAACTCTAGGGGGAGGGGTTTTTTTGTTTTTTTTTTTTAATATACTTTATTTTTTAGAGCAGTTTAAGGTTCACAGCACTACTGAGAGGAATGTGCAAGAGATTTCATACCCTCTCCCCCTACACATGCATGGCCTCCCCAACTATCAGCATTTCCCACCAGAGTGGTACATTTGTTACAACTATGAACATACACTGACACGTCATTATCATTCCAAGTCCATAGTTTGCATTAAGGTTCATTCTTGGTGTTGTACGTTTTACGGATTCAGACAAATATATAGTAGCATGTATCCACCATTACAGTATCATACAGAATAGTTTCACTGCTCTAGAAATCCTCTGTGGGGAAGATATTTTTTAATTTCAAAATATTATAAGATAGTCCCTAACCTCTGATGTATCTTCTGTAAATACTTAACTTAGTTTAAGAGAACTCAACTTGGTAACTTTATAATTATCATAAATAAAATCTACACATGTTAGTTTCCTTTCCTCTTCGAGTTTCAAGATCATTGTGAAAAATACTCTCTCATCAAGCAAACTAGACCAACACCCACTTCTATATGATTTTGTCCCCCATTCTTTCTTCTGCCAGTCTCAAAACAACTTACTCTGCTAATCAATCCCTTCTTTCTCTAAAAACCCATCTCAAAACTGTCTCATGAAAGTTTTGAGAAAAAAATTAATTCTTCCAAGTATTTTGATTGCTTTTATCCCACCCAGATTTTTTTTGCTCCATTTTCCCTTTGAGAATTCCATACAGCATGAAACGGTAATATTAATATGAAATTACATATTTGTTGTTTTATATTGTCCTTGTATCTTTTTCATGTGTTCAGGGATATTTTTAAAACTCTTAGGAGGTATAGAGTTTTATTTCTAAGCACAGTATGTTAGCATATTCATTGCTCATTGAATTAAAATGGAAGACTAATAAAATCTCCTAACCCTGATCCCTTCAAAGTAGTTCTTCATTTGCCCTTTATCTACAAAAGAGTTCACATATATCTAAAATATATCTGTATCTCATGCATGAGGAAAAAATTATAAAATGTTTGCTTCTATATTTTACTTAGAATTTTAATATTTTCATATTAGTTTTCCAAGAAACAGTTTCTAAGCCTTTATGCCCAAAAAGTTTCAACTGTTATGCTGAGACTCCCGTTTAAATAATGCCACTCTCCATTGTAAAAGAGACATCTTCACTTTTGACTACATATTACTCAGCAAATCATGTAAGCAAACACCTATGATGGAACAATTATTTTATCTCTCTTGAAGACCTTGAAAATTTCCTCAATTATTTGTGATAGCAAATCCAACTTGGGAGTAATGTATACACACACAACTCTGAAATGGATTTGCAACAATTAAAGACTTAGAGGGTGAAAAAGTCCATCCTTCAAATTCTGACCTCCCGGAGTAACCTCGGCTCATGTGTGCTATGTACGCTTGACAAGCTTCATTTTGTAACTGGAATGAAGAGCATTTCCAAGCTCTTAGGAATCAGGAAAGCTCTTTCTACTATCAACATTAACAAGTATAAGCATGATAGTTAATAGCAAAGGCACTGGAGACTCCTAGCTGTGGGATCCTGGGCAATAGGCAACCTCTCTGTGCCTCATTCCCACATCCATAAAATTGGGGCAATAATAGTTCCTATCTTACGTGGTCTTTAGGATTAAATAAGCAAACATGTAAAAAGCACTTTGAATAGAGCCTAGTACACACACCTATGGACAACTCAGAAATATAACCATAAAAATAAATATAACACAAAAATTTAAAATAATATAAAAATCACCACAAAAATAATATAACACAACCTCTCTCTTGTCACAGGCCCACAACAAACCATAACATATGGGAATCAATGTGATTTAAAAAAATTCTTAAGACCACACCACAAATATCTCAAACAAGAAACAAATAGGCTGCTCAAAGTCAATTCACTTAAACATCACTAGCCAGCTTTCTTATCTGTAAAGTGAAGAAGATGATAAATGACAAAGTCCGTCCTTCTCAGCTGTAAAAACTGGATAATTCTCTTGGAGAGACATATAAGAAACTAGCAACATAAGAGAAACCTCCCTGGTACACTGGCATCGTTTAACTACCTGTATATCAGTTCAGTTCATTTTTATTTAAGCTATCAATCACTGTACCAATTGTATGTTTAATCTATTTCACTTTGGATACTGTAATTATTAAGCAGTTATCTGATGATCTTTATCTTTTTCTTCTCTGGCCAACCTGAAAGAATTGGAAGATAAGCACCTATAAGCACACTTCAAAATGCAAAACAATAAGTATATTCGCGTAAATTCATATTCTAATCATACAGGCACCCAGAAATATCATGTGCACATAAACACGTTAAGTACCATAAAAATCAAGCTTTGCATCAATAAAGTAGGTATAACTCTCAGACTACTATGGTTCAATTTCACATTTAGCAACTGCTATTCCAGTTAATTATATAGTAAGTCAACTATTTTGTGATCACTATATATTTTTAATACTTTTGCATGGCAGCATATCCTTAGAATATTTTCTAGAACAAAACACATCATAGAAAATTTCTAAGAATCTTCTGAAATGGTTGTAAAAAGAGTTTAAAAAAAAAAAAAGCCAAAATTAATGCAATATGCACTATATATAAGCCTTAAAGGCTAATGGTCAATACCTTTCTTCTGAAAGAGTGACTTGAGTATTGGGAATAGAGGAGTCTATTTGGTCATGAGTTTTTGTGCTATAGTAAATAATGGCTTACAGTAGTATAAACACTAATTGCTTTATAAGACTACCTAAACATCATTTATAATTGGCACATTTTTAATAGCAAAAGAATACTGTTAAACTTTTTAGAAGATCAAATATGTGAATGAAAAAAATAAGGCACTTAATTTATCCATAAAATATTTTTTCAGATAACACAAGAATCAAGTTTAACCTAGATTTGTTCAAACAAGATTGCATTCTAAATGTGGAGCTTAAAAATGTATGTATGTAATATGAGATTTTATGCACATTATGTTGTTTCTGTTGTATAGTAAGATAAAATTATACCTCATCAGAACATATTTTGTGCAAAGATGTTCTAAAATAAAATCATTACTCTGATTAATCATGTTATTACATTTTATATTTGCTTCTAAAAAGAAAAAAGCACTTGGTTAATAAGCATTCAAAAAGCATCAAATAAGCTCTCAACATGAACTGAAAAATAATTATCTGAAAAAAAAATGGGAGGCATGCTATATTCAATTTTTTCTCCTATTTTTATCCTAGTCAAACTAAATATCATGATAGCTACTTATAAGACAGTTCCTAATACCTTCAAATAGCTTTTTCACCTACAGCATCAAAAACCATTTTTTCTAAGTTATTACTTATTTCCTAACTACAATCATATACAATTTTTAAAAAATAAGCTATGGGGTTGTATTCTCTACAAGATTTCTGACGTCTCAAATCTCGAGGCTATCAGCACAGAACTACTGACCTAACATTCAAATGTGAAAATGCATAAACAGCTGGAATTCTATCTGAAAATCATCAAAATTAAACCTATTCTACTTACAAACTCAACAAAATAATCTCACATAACAAGAAAACAGAAGACGATTTTATAAAACAACCACTGCAGTGGGCCCACACACTGATAGCAAATGAAAATATTTATATTACTCATATTAATCCTGAAAACTCATTTGGGTTTCTCTGGTCTTCACACAGGAGGGAAGCAGGGGATAGAAACATGGTACCATCTCAGAACCTAAAGAACAATGACTTGGGCACTTCATTTCAATCACACGTGATCATGATATGGAAACTTTAAAAACAGTTCAATGATAATAAAATAGAAGACCTCTCAATCAGTTTCCTGAGAACTAGATGCAGACAAAATATTATGTTTAACTTCATTCAATGTTGTCAAAAAATGAGGCAAGGTTTGAATGAGCTTAGAGGACAAACTGAGGAGATAGAGCAGTGGGTAAGAATCTTCCTTCTAAAATTACTTTCTACACTGACCTATCTCTTCCAAATCTCAAGTCTTGAGTAGTTACAAGAAAGACACATACCAGTAATCAAAGCTGAGCACTTTATGCAGCATCAAAATGCAAGTAAATGTTTTATATAGGTATCCCTCCGTGTCCCATTTGCAAAGCATATGCAACCCAAGAGTTTAATATAAACCAGTTTTTTATAGAAAGTGAGGACTCCCTGTATTGAGTGTTTACCTGTCAGGCTTTTTGCCAAATGCTTACTTATCCTTTACACAGCATCTAATCTTCAAGCATTATCTCTAGTTTACAGACAAAGAAATCAAGGAAATCAACAATCCAGCTTGCCCAAGGCCACAGAGCCAGTCCTTGATAGCCTGAAGCCAAACACTTTATCTTTATATTAATTGAAGTACCAAGAGAAAAACTCTAGAAATCCTATGGCGAAATCGCATGTAAAACAAAGTTAATAATAACTATAGCGGATCCTTGAATAACCTAGTTTTGTTCAAAGTTGTTTCATGATAATGTCGATGAGATGCTATAGGAATCTAACTCATTTATATCAATCAGCCTATGGTAAAATCTGTTTCATTATTTGTAGTTTTGCTTAAAGTTGCAGAACCTATTGATGACGTAAAGTGAGGATGTTTAGTTTATCTGTTCAGACAACTCTGCATTATAACAGGTTTCTTAACTGAAGAACACCAATTATTGAAGAAGCATCTGCTACTGAAGGTTCCAAAATGTAAACAAATTTCATGAAAACAAATCAACTTTAACCCTCTAGTTTGCTAAAGAGCTGACATAAATATTCTTTTGTTGAGTACAGATACATGGCTAAAACTCTCTTTAGACATATAATTTATATCCAGCTAAGATAGAGCTGTAGAATAATTATGATGCAATATCAAAAGGGGAGTAAGGCACCTGTAGACACAAGTAGTGGAGGCCCACTATACGTTGGGGGGGTGGGGCACAAGGAGAAAAGGGGGGAAAAACTCAAAGAAGTGAAATCTTTAGCAGAGACACCTCCCACACAGAGTAAGAAAACAAGAGTGTAAATGGAAAGGGAGGAGACTTTCCAGAAAAAAAAGCAAGAAGAGAAATAAATACTGGATTTGCATGCTGAGCTCCTGAAATGGCAAATGATTATTTATCAGACAGACTGGAGAACAAGAAGATCAAACCATGGAAAGTTTGTCCTAGCCCAACTCAGAAATTTGGACTTCAGGACTTCATCTTATAAAACAATGGGCAGCCATAGACCTCATGTGTGGCTCTCCAGCTACGCTCTGATCACCTTCCTAAGTGCTACTTCTCACATTATAATAAAGCTGGTTCTCAGTAGGGGAAACTAAGATTTTTTTGCTGTGTGTTCAGAGCTAAATGCACTCAACCAATAAAAATGAAACACAGCTACACCAAATTCTCAAAATATGTTTTTCAAAAGATTAATACTTAGTATTTTCCATACTGATTTTCAATCTTAAATGACTCTTTGAAACTCTCGGCCCAAATTCAACTGAAATAGGTTAACACCTATTTTTTTTTCCCAAAGCTTTGAAACATTTTCCAATGATGACTGGCATAGCACAAAAATAGCCTTTTATCATAAGGAGACTGACATGGAACCCCTGCAAGACCCCAGTTCCTCCAATCCATGTTACCCAAGCAAAGACCTCAAAGGTGGTGGAGACCAGTGGTCAGCAAGGAATGAGTGCTAAGGAGGACGGCATTGCCCTGTAACAGTCATCACAACCACACATAGGAGTTTGCCACATAGTGGCCTGGAGACCTCGGGCAACATACAAAGCCTTTCTTTTGAACACCAAGTGCATGTCTAACGTTCTTCTGAAATTCTTATTCAGCCTCGCAAAGGATATGTCAGTGTTAAACTCCACCCATCTGCATCATGCAAACAGGCACCAAAGACAAAAGTTCTGATTTATGTGGCCAAGGGTAAAAAAACTAGAATTCAACAAACCCCAGTCCTACAAACTGAACAGATCACTTAACAGGTCTAACTCTGTCTCAATCATGCCCCAAATTCATGTCCTGCAGTTCACATATCAGTTCTCATACTTTTACACTGAAGAAACTCTAACATCAGAGAATAAACTCCATCTCCTTATGGGGGCCTAGTCTATACATGCAAAACTTAAAATCCATGCAAATTCTCTGTACTCATCCATGATATTGTACTTTTTTGTATAATACTTTAATAGGTGAATACACACACGTGTATACATTTTCTCCCTGAAGTAAAATTCATATTCCAGAAAGTTACATTAAAAGTGTCACACCTTCGCACTTTCTTGCCTTTGTGCTTGCCTTGGCTTACTAGGTTTCTCCAACATGAACAACTTCCTGTCATTCTTCTCTGCTGAGTGAGCTAGCTAACTGGCTCAGATACCACCCCTTCCTTGAAGACCTCCCTCCCCACCTTCCCCATTCCAGGTGACCTCTCCCCTGGGCTTGGTAAGGCTGCAGGTCCCACCCACATGACTTTAGTAGGCTGTCTTATGCTAATCCATTTTGATCTTTTCTTTAGTGGCTGGGAGTTCATAACTGCCTTAGTCAAGCAATTTTCTAGACTTTCACTGACTGGCCAGAACCCAATTTATTTCAAGGTCTCCTGGAAAATTTTAAAAACATAATTTCAGAAAACAAGCAAGTTTAACTATTAAAACTATAATTGTACATACTAAATTTAGCCTCAGATTTGATGGACCTTCACAATCTGATTCCTCCTAATTCTCACTCTAGTCTCCTACCTCTCTCCCTCCTTCCTTGCCCCCTTGAATAGAAAGTTTTATGCTCTAGTACTGGAGAATAACTCAGAGTAGCGTAGATTCCCCAAGTTACTTCGCAAGCTCCTACCTGCTTTGTCAGCTTCTTGGATAATTTCTCAGCCTTAAGAACCCAGGTCAGATGATACTTTTCCTTCCCTAAATCACTACCCTGCCCCACTCCAAAATGAACCCCTTCACAACCTCTGTTTTTCCTTCACCACAGTAGCACAGTGATATGGTTACCCACCTCCCCTCTTCAATTCCATACTCCTTTCAAGGTCCATGTCTGACTATCATTTTATCCCTACCACCTAAAACAGTGGCACAAGAAGCTGTTCAAAAAATACGTTGAGTTGTACAGAAAGAAAATGAGTCTATGGTCTTAAAATCTGCATGTCTCAGGACAGTTATGTTATCTAAATTATAAAGTACAGCTGACCCTTGAACAATGCTGAGATTAGGAGCACCAACAGCCCTCACAGTTGAAAATCCACATATGACTTCTGACTCCCCAAAAACTTAACCACTAACAGCCTACTGTTGACCAGAAGTCCTACTGATACTATAAACAGTATATTAACACATTTTATATGTTAAATGTATTACGTACTGTATTCTTAAATATAGTAAGCTAAAGAAAATATTAAGAAAATCATAAAGAAAAAATGTTTACTGTATTTATTGAAAAAAATCTGCGTATAAGTGGACCTGCACCATTCAAATCCATGTTGTTCATGGGTCAATGGTATGTATTTTAAATACAAAATACATTTAATATTTATGACCTAATGAATAATACTTCCAGATCAATCATGTATTCACTCCTTCAACAAATATCTGGGCTCCTATTAGCTGCCAGGAACTGTGCGGGGCCAGGGCACTAGCTGGCCTTTAGGCAGCCTTTGCGCATATTAGAACAGGGTACCTTCTCTGGGCAGATGAATTATAAAAGCTGGGCCCAGGCCTCCAAATGACCACTTCAGCTGACAACCGAGAGTGTGGAGACTCTGCCTACAATCATAAATGAGAGAAAGTCCCTACCTTGGGGAGCTCAGATTCTAGTAAGCGAGATAGGCAAACAGTCAATTTTCAACATTTCCTATGTGACTGAAAAATCAGACTTTGACACATAACACTTAAGAGTCTCCGTATAAATCCTCATCTCATTAAATACTGGTACTATAATCGTCAATCTGAACTTGGGCCAAGGCAGCCACCTATGCCAGCAGAGAATTCTAGTATTTTTCTAGGCCGGGAACAAGCCCTGTTTCCAGATTCAAGCAGGCCGCACACAAAATTGACCACATTTTCAATTATCACCTTACAGTGACTGGCCAAATTTATTTCATCAAGAAATATTCTTAATTCACCAGTTTGATTTTAAGTCATTTTTTACTTTCACAAGCTTGAGAATTTTTCTGTAATAGTAAATATTTCATAAAATACTTTAATCCGTTTGAAATTATTTGCTTTAACAGTTCACTGCTTAGCAATGCTACACACTTATCTACTAAAGTTAAATATAAAAGATAATTGGTATTCCCAGTTGATAAAACACATTTGAACAATACAAATCTTTTAAAACAATCGGCTAAAATATTTATCTTCTCACAGTTAAGCTTATTTATCTTCTCACAGTTAAGGGGAAACACTCGTTCTTGCACCTCTGTAAGAAATGTATTATATACACATTTTTGAGCAATTACTTCCTCATGAAAACTAGGTCAGTTTAACTCTGAGTTCTAAAAAGAATGGTCTGAATTAATGTCAACTACAACTGTCTTCACTTTTTGTTCCTCTAATGTACAGAGTACATTACACAGAACACAAAAATTAATCTCAAAAGAAATATGAGGGAAGGGTAAAAAAAATTGATAGTGATCCAGTTGGCAAAAAATATTCAACCATTTATTTCAGACCCCTTATTCCAAACATGGTTCCCATTAAGAGATAGTAAATCTTAGACTTTAATTCCCCCACCTAATGGTTGAGAAGGCACTGTAATTTTGTTAAATTCAATTAATTTGTTCAACAAATATTTATTATGCATCCCCGAAGAGAGAAGAATTGTGCAGGGCAAGTGGAAGTGAACAAGAAAAATGAAACCAATGCTCCTGGAGCTCATCATGGAGCAAGGTCAACATCTAACAAGGTGCCATTCCTGTCAGCAGGTAGATACTTTAATAAAAGATTTACTGTCAACCTAACTTCTCTTTAATGCAGAGCCTTACCTCTTAGATTTCTGGGATGAATCTGTTTAGTCCGAGGCATCTTCTTTGATTCAGGGGCCCCTTTTTCTTCTTAGAAACTGTAGGAAGAGCAGGTCACAGAAAGGTAGCTCCATAAACTTAATGTCCATCAATTAATCCATTTGCTGAAAAAAGAAAAAGAAACAAAAATCACACTTTAGAACTTTCAAAGAAAAAAGACACTTCAAAAGTTATGGCTTAATACAGCACTAATCTAAACTCAACAAAAGGTAACCAAGCTAGAGACTGCTGCAGAGGATTATTTACTAACTTTTAATTAAACACAGGACATGTCATTTTGCCAATATTTGGGCTTTCTCATTAAGAAAACAGAAAAAAAATCACTGTACCTTTATCAAAGAAGAGTGAAAAAATTCACTGACTTGTGTAAAAATGACAATAGCAAGTATAATTAAAGTATAGCATCAGGCTATATAAGGGTTATGTTGTATTATATACATGTCTGCCCAATCATAAACTTTGGGAACATGAACCACATCTTATTCAACTTGTTTAACTGAGTTCAGTTAATGTATGTAGTTGTTATTGTGGACACTCCCAAATTATCCCAGTTCCCCCTTCTAGGTTCATGAAAGAAATGCACTTTCTGCCTCCCTGTGTTTAGCTAAAAGGTATGACCGGTTCTGGCTAATGACCTGAGCGGAAGAGACATACATTGGTTCTACGCTGGAGCGCTTAGTTACCCAAGCAATATCATCCAGAGCTCTTTTCTCTTTACCATGGGACAGCCACTGTTCTAGACAGTGAGTCTGACATCATGGAGATGAGCTCCCACTAACCCAGTATAATCATGTAAAACAAACATGAGAGACTGTTGTTTTAAGTCACTGGGGTTTGGGAGTTATTTGTTACTGCAGCATAACCTAGTCTGTCCTGATTTATACATTTTAAAAACGATGATCTAAAGTAAACTATACCAAGACAATAATAATCCAAAACCTAATATCATCTCTCTCCTCAAATCAGCATGTTGGTCTCCTTTTCCACAAGACTCTCAAGGATCCTTGAGCTAAATTTTAGTTTTAACTTCCTGCAATATGGCTGATAAGCAAAGCCCATTATGATGATGTTAAACATAAAATTTTTAATCATTAAGCAAAGACACAAAAATAGAACAGAAATGCTTTGGTTAAAATTTTTGTTGTATCCAGTACTGTAGAAGAAACAAAAGAATACTTCCTGAGCACCTGCTGTGTGCCTATTTACTTTCTATACATTACCTAATTTAATCCTAATAACTGGTAAGGTGTCTATCCTTTATCCATTTTATAGATTAAAAAAAAGAAATTAAGCCAGGGAGAGGTTAATTAACGTGTCCATGGTCAGCAACTAAGGAATGTGGCACCACGTGACTCAGTTACTGGCAGTGCTTATTTCCTCCATGGAGATAATACCCACTCTCAGGATTTTATTAAGGAAGCTGTAGAGCACAAGTCATGACTACATATTTTGGTGTCAAACCAGAATGAGTTCAAAGCCAGGCTTTACCCCTTATTGTGTAGCCTTGTTCAAGGTACTTAACCTCTCTGAAGATCAGATTTCCCAACTGTAAAACTAGGAAATAGTATCCACCTCATAGAGTGTAAGTTAAAAACAATGTGCCACTGCTTGACACACAAAAATAGTCAAATGTTAATTCTACTTAAGAAAGCCTATAAGGGAAAGACTATCTCTAATATCCCAGTATAAGATTTTCGAAATGTATGGTTTTATTATAAGCAAAAACAAATAAGAAAGAAAACTACAATTAGCTCCAGTATCTTATATTTGTAGCTTTCTTTAAGTGCATGAGTAAGAATATAAAACATGATGGTCCAATACTATGTATACACTTCATCCAGCACTGTGCTGAATGATCTATAAAAGATATGATTCTTCAACTCCCTGCATTAATGACATCCACCATCGGATCCACGTAGCTTCTGATTCAGTAGAAAATTTAGAGACGTTAGGGCCAAACTGTATACTTAAATACGTTCCTTGTTAAACTTAAAGCTGTTAAAATGGTCACGATATTTGGAAGTTTTAAAGCGTGAACTCCGATTGCAATAGTCACGTGATTCCCATAAGATGATGAGCATAAAATGCAAAACATGCAAATTTCCGATCAATAACAGCTTTCTGCTACCCCATTCACTGCCTACCCACTGTCTCTAGCTGTCCATCCCATGTTTAAATCCTTGTATGTGGAGAAGTGGGTATGTTCAGAGACAGCAGCACTGTAGCAACTAGGACGAGTGACAAATCGTTCCTTTACAGGAAAGAAATACTACATGGAGCAAAAACATGACACGATCAAAAAGCGTAAAGACAGTTGCAGGGAGAAAAAACATGAATGAATGTGGAGGGCGGAGCCTGGGAAAACCCCTCTGCAACGCTGCACTGAACAAAGCACTTCGCATGCGGGGGGTGGGGGGGGAGAATGGAAGTGCCAGCTCAGGAAGGAGCCCGGAGTGGGTGCGGAGAGCAGGACAAGATGAGGCGAGCGCGGCAGCCCTGAGACTCCTCACCACCAGCTCCACCAGCGCCCCCACCCCTCGAGCAGCAACTCCTTCCCCAGCCCGACCCCAAAGCGAGCCTGAGCCGACCCGCGCCCAAACCCACCGCCCTCTTTCCAACTGCTGCAGGCACGTACTCCCAACCCGGAAAGAAACTACCCAGGTGGCTGGGAGTAAACAGGCACTTCGCGCAAAGAACGAAAGGAAAAGAAAGCCACAAAGGCGGGAGGTTGGGAAGCCGAGGCCTGGTCTCCCTCACCCCCCACCCTCTTGCAAAATGCGTCTGCGGCTGGAATGCAGGTGGGGAGGCTAGGTCCCTCCGTACCTGCTCAGCTCGCAGGACCGCAGCTCGGGCCGCTCGCGCGCAGCGAGGGCTCCCAGAAGTGGCAAGTGTCTCCCGCACGCAGCCATCCCCTCTGCAAGGTCGGCGGTTGCACACACATACACACACACACACATACACACGCGCGCCCGCACGCCCCCCACCCGCGGAAA
>NW_006434369.1:9392201-9394452 GCF_000325575.1 Pteropus alecto
GGGGCGGTTGGTTCGAGAAGAGGGGCGGGGACGGGCGGGGCGGTAGTTTCTCTTTACCGTCTCTTTACTTTCTAAAGCAGGATGTGGGCCGGCCCGGTGACGTCATGGGGTCTCCCAGCCCCGCCCCGCGCCCGGGCCGATTGGGGGTGGGGAAGGGAGAGGGGGGCACCCCAAGGGGGTTTCCTCAGCAACGCGTTGAGGGAAGGGGAAAGTCATTGTGAAACTTGAAACTCATTAACTTTGAAAAACAACTTTAAAAAAACCGGGAGCGGGGCGGAGTGTTGGTTTGAAGGGTGGAAGGGGACATGTTATTAACCCTGAACTGAAACCACTTTTTGGTGGCGGATGTTCTATTAAAAGATTGAGGAAAGCCAAGGTTATTCCAGAGGCCGCTCCAAAGCCCGCTGGTGGTTCCCAGAGCCGGAGCGGCGAGCGCAGTTAACCCTTGCCTGTCCGCTTAACAGCCTGGGGCAGGGGAGGGCGGGGAGGGGTGTTTGAGGTCAGAAAAAAGGGGTGCGGGGCTAGGCCGCCGAACTGCTTCAGGGACGAAAGGAAGAAGAGGAAGGGGTTAGTGGGAGTAATTACCATAAACCAGAATTTGACCCCGGCTGCTAGAACGCAGTAGAGAAAGAAAGGATTAGAAATCTATGGAAAAGAAATCAGGAGGGGCTGGACGAGGAAAACGAAGGTTTTCGGAGACAGACCTAAAGAATGGTAGAAGTTTGGGGCTCAAATTCCACATGTACACCTAAAGAGCTGGCAGAAGGAATTGGTTTAAGGAGTCACTCTGAAATGGGGAGGAATAAGATTAAACAAAAATTTTGATACAGAAAATTTTTTCATTAAACCAAACTGCTTTCTCCTTTTAAGGAATAAAAATGCTGAAAGACCATACACCCACTACGCTGGCCATCTGCGCAAACTTCAATTGTTTTGTTCCCTGGGGCTTCCATAAAGACGTCTAGGTTTTTCCTGCTAGGGTTCACCCCGAAAATCCCCCCCGAGAAAATCCTATCTCTAGCTCATTTGAGCTAAGAAAAGCTTAATGCACAAAAATGGGAATAATTAAAAGTGGAATACTCAATAATGGCGAGCTTGTACCCCAAAATAACGTCGTGTATGCCCTGCCAAAGGGGGGAACATGCCTATTAAAAACTAACTTCAGTCAAAAGAGCAATATCGAAAAACTGCCTAAATTTGAAATATTTACCATACTGTCCTTCCAATCTTGCGGTGAAATAATGCACTTTTTAAATTTTCTATGTAATATAATCATCTTTTATGAAATGACATTTAATGGATTGCAGTCACAAACAGCATGTAATATAACTCTCCAACTCGGTATGTGAATAAAAAATAAACATGATTTACATGAGAAAGTATACCTACTCTGTCAGGATAAAGATGAAGGTAGCTCCTAATTATTTTTACTTGTGTCACCTGTAAGTTAAAAATACTAACTGAATGAATATATTTCTAACACGATAGTTGTTGAACATAACAAACATATTGTGAACACAGTGTTTTATAAAGGATTTGGCATTGCTCTGAACCTTCTAACAAATTAAACATCCAATTTCGTCATTTCAATTTGTTGAAGAACTTTGCTTAAAAAGACTACTCATAACTTTATTGAGCAGAAAATCAATATTAAACTTTTCTTTGAAATATATACAATACCGAAAACTTACCTATTTTCTATTTGTGAACTAATTTTCTAAATGCATTTTTCCCCCTAATTCTGCCTCCAGTTCTAACTTCCTAGTTATCAGAAAGCAAGGAAAGCTAGCTAAACTATAAAGTAGCTAGTTGCGGCTTATTTTGTGGCATATTCAACAGTTTCTCAAATTGTATCTTATAAACGAAATATAGGGAAACTTTTTTTTTGAACGAGATAAATGTGACTGGTAAACAGCAGTTTGAATTGTCGAAAATTCTAAAACAAATGGGGTGGTGACCATACCCCGAAAAAAAAAAGAGGGGGTTCCTAGGGCCCATTTCTCTCTGGCTGCATCCCTATTGGCCCTGTGAACGCCTCTGGAGTCCCCTCGGGGGCTGAGGTTCAAGTGAGGACAGTGTCACTGAGAGGTTCTATACATTTTCCTTGCTAAGCAGCTATGGGAGGACAGAAGTCCACCCCAAAGCTTTGTCGCGGGACTCTGCCGTCTCGCCGCGTCCATCCTGTTCTGCGCCACCACCGCTGCCCGCGCGTCCTTAGCGGGGTTCCCACGCGGCCGCCCGACCGGCTCGG